>NC_059129.1:19773700-20076730 GCF_020740605.2 Lemur catta
ATCTGCCCCCCAGCGTCTTCCTCCTGAAAGCGCCAGTCGGAAGATGCATGTCTTCAGAGCTTTCCACCAGCACCGGGACGTGCTGGGGCGACAGAGGGCTCGGGGGTCTGTCCCCGTGAGGGGTGCACACCTGGCTGGCGCCACCCTGACCTGTGTGGAAGCCGCTGACTCGGGTCAGAATTCTGCCTGGGACGGGAACCCCGGGAGATGACTGACAGCGCGAGGCTCCCTCGTGTTTACCCACAGATCCGAGTTTTATTTTCAGCAGGATCAAGCTCAGGCACCTCTTAGTCATTAACTCCCTCCAGTTAATAAACACAGAGACACAAACACAGGCAGCCGCGTGCCCGGCCCACACACGGCGTGAGGACGGCTCCCGGCCGGTGGTGTGGGCCCGAGAACCGAGGCTGGAAGGGGGCTTCGCCCCCCCAGCAGGGTTCTCTGGACCCTCAACTGGCATGGCATGGGCACCGCAGGGAGGAATCAGTCAGCGACGGCTGCGTGCCCTAACCCACGTGTGCTGTCGAGACAGCGCCCTGGAAATGCCCACAGCACTGACAGTCCGCCAGGGCCGCGGGACAGGGCAGCCAGGTCCTTGCCACCAGCCTGGCCTCCTCAGCCTCGTGGGAATCCCAAGGGGCTGGGGACCCTCAGCATGTGTTTCCTGAGCTTGGAAGGTGGGCCAGGCCCTGTGCTGGGGCTCCTGCAGGGGCCCGGGCGTGGGAGCTCAGAGCTCTGGCACTGAGGGAGCGTAGACGGGCCCAGGATGCTCCTGGACCCGCCTAGAAAGCCAGTGGCTGATTCCTGGAGCAGATCTTGAGGGAGGGTGAGAGCTGAGTGCCTGCCCTCTGCCTGGAGGGCGCTGGCAGTGGCTCCAGGTACCCTGGCTGCTGTACCCAGGGTGAACTGTGTTCCCTGGAAACCCCCACCCCCCTGGTTTGCTCCAGGAGAGGGACCCCAAGTCTATTGGCTCCTCTCTTGTGAGGAGCCTATACCGGAGCCTCTGCCGTCCCCCACTGAGGGACCTCGCTCACATTTGACCGTCCTATAGAAGCCTCTGGAAGGGCCCTGCTGCAGATTGGGGGGTGGCCCCGTGTCTGCCCTGCCTCTCAACAGCTGTGTGACTAAGAGCAGGCCACCTTCTTGCCTGTGCCTTGGTTCTTTCATCTGTCAAATGGGTCTAAAGCAGCAGTGTCCCCTTGATGGTGGGGTTGGGAGCAGAGGCCAGGAGCAGGGGCACCTTGGTGCCCGGGCAGTGGAGCCTCTGATGTGCCATGTGGCCCGGGGCAAGTCCCGTCCGAGTCTTGGCCTCTGCTCTGCAAGGTGAGGGCTGGGGTGGATAGACGTCCGTGGTGAGTCCAAATTGTTGACACAGGTTCTGGAAAAGGCACAGCCACCGCTGATGCAGAATCTCCCGTACTTCTGATTTGCTACCTGGGACCCTCGCTCAGACCTGCAGCCCTGGCGTCCTGGTGGGGCTCAGGCTCGGTCCTTGTGTGGAAAGAGGATTCTGGGAAAGGGGCAGCAGGTGCAGAGGCCCCGGGATGGGGACGGGCTTGGCTCTTGGAGGGAGGGTGTGGCCGGTGTGGCCGACTAAGGCACAGAGGCCCCAGGAGAGGCCACCGGGACTCCACTCCGGTGTGGGGCTTCCTGGGGGAGCTGGATTCTACTCTAACAGCCTAGGAAGCCCGTGGGGAGCGTGCAGCAGCTGAGACGGGGCTGACTTAGAAAGGTCCCTGCGGCCGGTGGGGCAGAGAAGGGACACAGTGGGATTGAGCCCCTCGGGAGACTGCCGACGTCGGGGCCACGGTGCTGGTGACAGAGAGCCAGGGAGGCGTGTGACTCCTGTCTTGACACTGCTTGAAAGACTGGAGCTACATTCCTACGGAGAAAAATACTCAGAAAAGCCATTTTCCTGTTTATATCCGTTGGGAAATGAGGGAGGTGGCCGTGGAGACCGTGCAGGGCAGATCCTCCCGCCCCCTTGACATCCACTGACATTCCAGAGGTGCGTTTGGGGAGACAGCCCCCCAGATGGCCTGGTCTGAAACAACAGGTCAACTTGGCACCGAACGGGGATGCCCGTGAGCGTGACGCTTGGGTGTTGGCGGCCCAGCTTCCTTTGGGAGCCCCGGTGCTCACATGCTAGTTTGCAAGTGGGTGTGCGTGTAGAGTGGCATGCCTGTGAACATAGGAGTGTGCACACACGTGTGCATGTGTTGAGCATGTGTGTGCATGCATGTCCTCCTGGGGTGCTGGCCCTTCCTCACTCAGACACCACGTGGGCAGCAGGTGCGGTGGGTGACCTGTCGCGGCTCTGATCTGGAACCCCTTCTGTCTGAGGGCTTAGGTGCTGTGCAGTGAATTTGCTGTCTGCGTTTTCTTTTCTGCGAGTTCAGCGGAGCGGACGGAGGTTCTCAGAGGGAGCGCGTGTGTGGAGCTCCCCGGGGCTCCTGGCAGCCCACGCCCGCGAGGCCCCAGGGCCCCGGGCGCCTGCCGGTCTGGGAGCCGCCCGCCCCGTCCTTGAGGGAGGCAGGAGGGACGCCAGGAAGAGGCCCAGGCCTCCGAGGTGTTTGCTGTCTGACAGACATCCGGGCTTATTTTCGTTGCCTCATTACAGTGTCCCCACAGAGCAAGGACATGCTAGATCTGGAGGATGTGATTCTCCAGAGACGCCTTTTAGAAAAACAACTCACCGGAAATCCAGTGTTGCCACCCGGCCTCAATCCACACTCGTCAGGGACCAAACGCGAGGGGCTGGAACGGCAGCCCCCAGCAGGAGGCAGGCGCACCTTGGGGCAGGGACGGGTGCCAGCACAGCCGCACGCACCTGTGGAGACACGCACACGCATGCACGCATGGGCAGGCGCAGGTGCACACGGAAACACACGCCACCTGACTGTCCGGAGCGCAGCCGAGATGGGGCCCTGGGCTCCCCTCTCACCACAGCCGCCCAGGACACCTGGAGCCGGGGGACTGTGCACCTGCCTGGGCCCTTGGTGGTCGTGGGTGGTCGTGGGTAAGGCCCAGCACCGAGTGAATCTTTGCACAGCCGGAGGGAGGTGCCGTGTGCACATTCCATAGACAAGGGGGCCACGGCCCAGGCTCACAGCCCACCGGGGCAGAAGCTAGCTCTGCGGTCTCCAACGCCCCCTCGCCACCCCCCAGTTTTACAGAGCTGGACCTCAGCAGGGGAGGGGAAACCGAAGATCTGGCTACCTGCAGCCTGGGCCCTTGATTCAGGGGTAACGGGTGTCTGCCCGAGGGAGGGGCCGGGTGGGAGGGGCCACTGGCCTGTGGGGTCCAGGCTGCCCTGGGTGGCCCGCCTCCCACCCCTGTGCTCGCCCCACCCCTGCCCAGGGCTCCGTGTGCCCAGGCTGGCCAGTGCCCCCACGGGACAGGCCCAGAGCCCAGGAGCTGCTGGAAGTGCAGCCCACCCACCCACAGCTGGGCTCCGCTCCACCCTCCCCCAGCCTGCCCGCCCCACCCTGCACCCCCATCGCAGCCCTTGTGGCTCCTCCCTGCGTCAGGGTGCAGTTCAAGGGGGGCGGTGGCAGGATGTTTGTGGGGGGGACTGGCTTCCCATATCTGGGACTTCCATAGGGCTAGTGTGGTGTTTAGTTAACACTCAACAGGTGCTCAGAACAGTGCCTGGCAGGCAGAGGAAAGGCCGTGTGCGTGTTTAGCTGGTTAGAGAAGATGTCATATGCCTGCCATGTGCCATCCCTTGTGTGTTTGGGGGAGGAGGCACACCTTAGGACACCGACAGCAACGTCCCCTCTCCATTCCTTGATAACAGTCACGGAGGCACAGCCCCCAGGCTCAGTGGCTGAATGTCTTGGTCACGTTGCCCATTTAACAGATTAGGAAACTGAGACCCTCCAGTGATGCTGTGTGGCTGACAAGTCCCTGCACCCTCCCTTTGGCTCCAACCTCTGGGACTGGGGGTGGGGCAAGAGGGGCCCTCTGTTCGCCAGGCCACGGGGGTCTAGGCGCTGGGTCTGCAGGGCTGGGCGGGGCTGCTACCCCCACACCCTGCCTTGCTGTTTCCTCCCTCTGGGCCGCTTGGACACGAGGGCGTCCCCATCTCTTTGTGACTGTCTTGGAAACCACCCGACTGAGCAGGTGAGGGTTGGGAAGGCCACGGAGGAAGCAGACAATGGGTGGCCCGTGGACTCACCCATGGGCTCAGGGACCCCAGGGTGGGATGCTGGCCCCACATTCCCGGGAGTGCTCGTGCCTGCGGAACTGGCCTTTTTTCGGGCAGAGGAGGGGCCTGGGGACCCTGACCCCCACCTCCCTCCTCTGGCTCTGTGGCCCTGAGCCCCCTGCTTGGCATTAATGATAGTGTTTGTCCTTCGGGGAAGGTTGGCACCTGCTCAGCCACAGGCCCTTGCACATGCACACACACACACATGCATGCACACACGTGCACACACCCTATGGCCCTAATTTTATAGACAAGCAAACCAGGAGTTGCAACTTGCCAGTGCCCACTCAGCTGGTGAATGGGGGGACATGACCATAGCCCAGGCCTGTGACCCCCACACCTGGCTACACTGCCCGCTGCTGCCTGTAGATAGTCAGCTGGGTGAGGTGGGAGGGGAAACTGAGGCCCAGCTGCTGCCTCAGCCTCAGCCCACCGAGCTGTTCCCAGAGGAGTGCAGGAGGCTCCTCCGGGCCCCACCCTCTCACCTGTCCACTGGGGCCACCTGGGTGCTGCTATCCTGCCTACCACTCCCCCGACCACACTCCTCCACACACCCAGCCTGATGTGACTTTGCCATGTCCCTGGTGTCATAGCTGTCCTGGCCATGGCATCCCCCACTCCTCTGCAAGCCCCACTGTGCAGGGTCTCATCTGTCCTGTCCCATACTCCCTGGACCCTGGCACCCAGACCACTATGTACAGGGAGGTGGGAGGAAGGGGCAGAATCTGAAGGGGCACGTGCACACGTGTACTTAATAGACCACGTCAGGACACAGCATTCATTCATTACAGACAAGAGTGCACATTCACTCATTCATTCATTCATTTGCTCACTCAGCGGACGTCCTCGGACGCTGGGCTCCCTACGCAGATGTGAAAACAAAGCAGACATTACCCTTCGAGTAGCCTTATCTCACCCCAGTTCCATTGGGGGACTGTCGCCTGGGGTGTCCTGGCTCATCTGAACCGTTTTGTGGGCCCAGGGCAGTGCTGGGACACCCCGTAGGTGGACGTGCGTCCCAGGCAGATCACAACGGGGACAAAATTCTGAGTTCGATTTTTGGAATGGTACCCCAAGGTCACAGGGTGTCCTGTTTTGAGTGAAAACCAAAGTGCAACAGGATGGCTAAGAGGCCCCATGGCCTTGCGGGGCTGGTGACGTTATTCTGGTTCTTGCTGTTGGAACTGGACTCTGGCCATCCAGGGGATGACTTTGACAGGATGGCTGCGCTCAGGTGTGGACGCTGCGGTGTGTTTGTTCCAGCTGCTCCAGCCTGCGTGTCCTCCCCTCTGGAACTGCTTTACTGGAGCAGAGTGTGTAGACCATGGCTGTGTAGGTGTGCACACCCCCGCAAGTGTGCAATGCAGTGGTTTTTGTACACTTAGAGAGTTATGCAGCCATGGGTACAAACGAGTTTTAGGACATTTTCATCACCCCCGAAAGTTCCCAGCCCTGCCCCAGCCCCAGCATTTATCTTCCACATCGGGGGTATATTTAACACAGCATGTAGGCTTCTTCCACTTACCGTAATATTTTTGAGGTCCGATAATTTTGTAGAATGCGTCAGGAGCTTTTTTGTTTTTGTTATTGAACAGTATTCCATTGTATCACCATACCAGTCTTTATTATCCATATGCCAATTGATGGACATTTGGATTATTTCCAGTTTGGGGCGGTGATGGATCATGCTGCTATGAACATTCGCGTACACGGCTTTGTGCGGACATATGTCTTCATTTCCCTTGGGTAGATTCCTTGGAGTGGAATTTCTGGGTCGTCTGGTAAGTTTATATTTAAATTCTTAACAAACTGCCAAACAGTGTTCCAGACTGGCTGGACCGTGTTACATTCCCTGCAGCAATACATGAGTGTTCTGGTTCCCGCACACGTTCACAATACCTGGTGATGTTGGTCTTTTTATCACAGATACTCATGCAGGTGTGCAGCGGCATCTCAGGGTGGTTTTAATATGCATTTTCCATATGACCAATGAAGTTGAACATCTTCTCATGTGTTCATTAGGCATTCATAGTTCTCCTTTGATAAAATATCTATTCAAATCTTTTGCCTGTTTCTAATGGGTTTGTCTTATTATTGAGTTTCAAAATTATTCAAGATTATTGTGAGAGCTCTGTATATCTTCTAGATTCAAGTCCTTTATCCAAATTATGATTTGCAGATATCTTATCCCAATCTGTGGCTCGTCTTTCATTTTATTAATGGTAACTTTTTTGGAGCATGAAAGTTTTTACTTATAATATAATCTAAGTTATCAATTTTTTTTCTTTTATACATCATGTTTTTGGTGTCACATTTAAGAATTCTTTGCCTAATCCAAGGTCACAAAGATTTTCTTCTGCTCTAGGATTTTTATAGCTTCAGCTTTTGATTTAGGTCTATTGTCTGTTTTAATGTTTAATGTCTGTGTATGGTGTGTGATGGTCAGAGTTTGTTTTAATGCATATATTTTTTGAAAAAGACTATCTTTTCTGCATTACATTTTCTTGAGACCATAAAGGTAAAGGTTTATTTCTGAACTCTCAATTCTCTTCCATTGATGTGTATGCCTGTCCTGGTACTATTACCACACCATCTTGATTACTGTAGCTTTGTGTTAAGTTTTGCAATTAGCTAGTGCAATTCCAAATTTGTTTTTCTTTTTTCTTTTTTTTTTAAATTATAGTATTTTTGTAATAGTGCAATCCGAAATACATCAAAATGCAACAGTGGATAATAATTAAACAAAGTGCAATACATCTACTTTATAGACTATAGTTTAGCCATTTAAATTATACATATGAAGCCTATATAACAAGCTGAAGACATATTTATTCTATAATGTTTTGCATTCTTATAAAAACACACATATGCTTCTACCACAAAGAAATGATAAATGTTTGAGGAGATGGACATCCTTATTACCCTGACTTGATTAATACGCCAAATTTGTTTTTCTTTTCAAAATTGTTTTGGCTATTCTAGGTCCTTTGCAATTTCTTGTAGATTTTAGGATCAGCTTATCCATGTCTACAAAAATGCCAGCTGGGATTTTGAAAGGCTTGTGTTTAATTTATAGATCAGTTTGGGAATCTTAAGTCTTCTAATCTATGAACATGGAATGTCTCCCCATTTATTTAGATTTTCTTTAATTTCTCTTAGCAAATTGTCACTTTCAGTGTACAAGTCTTACTAATTATGTTTGTTAATTTTATTCCTAAATATATTGGTTTTTAAAATGCTATTGTGAATGAAATTATTTTCTTAATTTCACTTTCAGATTGCTGCTAGAACATAGGAATAAAATTGAATTTTTTATGCTGATCCTTTTATCTAATGACCTTACTAAATTTAATTATTAGATAGTTCTGGTAGACTTTTGTGGCTGCCTCAGGATTTTCTACATGTAAGATCATGTCATCTGCAAAGAAGGAAAGATTGGCATTTTCTTTTTCAAAGTAGATGGGTTCTATTTTTTTTTTCTTGCCTTATTGCACTGACTAGAACCTTCGGAATAATCTGGAATAGCAGAGAAGCTTTGCTCCCTGTCTTAGAGGAAAAGGATTCAGTCTTTCACCATTGAGTATGATGGTAGATGTGGGTTGTCATGGATGGTTTTTATCAGATTCAAAAGTTCCCTTCTAATTCTAGTTTGTTGAGAGTTTTTCCATCAATGGGTGTTGGATTTTGTCAAATGTTCTTTCTACATCTATTAAGGTGATTGTGTGGCTTTTGTCATTTTACCTATAAGTATATATTACAGTCATTGATTTTCAGATGCTAAACCAACCTTGCATTTCTGGGATAATCCCCACCTATATGATCCTTTTTCATACATTGCTGGCTTTGGTTTGCTAATATTTTGTTAAGGATTTTTGCATCTATGCTATGAGGTATATAGGCCTGTTATTTTCTATAATGTCTTTGTCTAGTTTTGGTATCAGGGAAAATACTGGTCTCATAGAATAAGTGGAGAAGTTTTTTTCCTTCTCTTTTTTCTGAGTTTGTGAAGGTTTGATATTATTTAAATATTTGATAGAATTTACCACTAAAGCCATCTGGGCCTGGGCTTTTATTTGTGGGAAGATTTTAAATTAATCAGTTTTCTTTTAAACTGGTTATAAGTCTATTCAAAGTGTCTGTTCTTAATGCTTTGGTAATTTGTGTCTTTTTAGGAATTTATCCACTTCATCTAAGTTGTCTAATTGTTTGACATAAAGTTGTTCATAATATTCACTTGTATTCCCATGTGCATTGTAGAAGAATGGTGTGGTCTTCTAGGTGGAATGTTCTGTAAGTGTCAGCTAGGTCCATTTGGGAGTCGTGTTGTTCAGGTATTCTGTATCCTTGCTGATTTTCTTTCCAGGTGTTCTATCATTTATTGAGAGTAGA
The DNA here is from genome assembly GCF_020740605.2 of Lemur catta. NCBI lineage: Eukaryota > Metazoa > Chordata > Mammalia > Primates > Lemuridae > Lemur > Lemur catta. Next base: position 19,782,300 of record NC_059129.1, read on the forward strand.
GTATTGAAATCTCTAACTATTATTGTTGAATTGTCATTTCTCCTTTCAATTCTATCATTTTTTGTTTAATATATTTTGGGGCTTTGTTGTTATAGACATATTCATTTATAATTCTTATATATTCCTGAAGTATTGACATGTTTATCATTATGAAATGTTCCTCTTTGTCTTTGGTAATATTTCTTCTCTTAAAGTCTATTTTATCTGACATTAATTTACCTACCCTGGCTCTGTTAACGGTTACTGTTTGCATGTATATCCTTTTCTATCCTTTTACTTTCAACATATTTGTACATTTGAACTAAAGTGCCATGGCCTAAAATGTGTCTCTTTTAGACAGTGTATATTTGGATCTTGTTCTTTCAATCTAGTCTGATAATCTCTGCTTTTTAATTGGGTTATTTAGTCCATTTACATGTAATGTAATTTTGATTTCATATGGTTACATTTTGTTAGGTTTTCTATGTCTCATACCTTTTTTCCTCTTTTTTCCTTTGCTGCCTTCTTTTGTGTTAGGCAAATACTATTAGTGTATCATTTTAATTCCTCTGTTAGTTTTAAAACTATATTTGTTTGAGGTATTTTCTAATTGGTTGCTCTAGGGACTACAGTATGTATCCTAACTTATTACCATCTGTTTCAGATTAATACTAACTTAATGATGGTAAAATATAGAAACTTGTCTCCAATAAAGGTCCATTTTCTTCTCCCTCCCTCCCTCCTATTATTGTCATATATGTGATATAAATATATTTTTAAAATCCAACAGTATAATGTTATAATTATTCCTTTATATAATCTTATGTTTTTAAAAGAAGTTAGGGGAGGGAAAGAGAAAATAATACATTTAAAGAGTTTTTTAATATTCATTCACATATTTACCATTTCTGGTGTTGTTCATTTCTGTCTGTGAATTTGAATTACCATCTGACATTGTTTCCTTTCAGCCTGAAGGGCTTCCTTTGGTATTTTTTCTAAATAAGCTCTGCTAGTACCAGTTTCTTTCTGTCTTTCTTTATCTGTGAATGTCTTTAGTTTCCTTCATTTTTTAAGGATGGTTTTGTAGAATGTGGAATTCTTGGAACAATGTTTTTGTTTCACCACCTTGAACATGCCATTCCATTGCCTTCTCACCTCTATAGTTTCTGATGAGAAATCAGCCATTAATCACATTATTGTTACCCTGCACATGTGAATTACTTTTTTCTTGCTACTTCCTCTTTGTTTTTCATCAGTTTGACTATGATATGTATAGGTTTGGGTTTTTTTGTGTTTATCCTACTTGGGGTTTGTTGATCTTGGATGTATAGATTAATGCTTTTCATCAAATTTGGGAAGTTTTCAGTCATTATTTCTTCAAATATTATTCCTCCTTCTTTCTCTTTCTCCTCTTCTCCTGAAACTTCTATCATGTGTATGTTGGCGCACTTGATACTGTCCGACAGATATTGGAGACTCAGTTTATTTTTCTTTTCTATTTTTTCTGTCTATTTGTTTAGATTGGGTAATTTCTACTGATCTGTCTTCAGATATACTAATTTTTTCTTCTGCCACCTCAAGTCTTCTGTTGAGTCCCACTAGTGAATTTTTCATTTTGGTTATTGAACTTTTCAACTCCAAATTTTCCATTTTTAAAATAATTTGTCTCTTCATTGAGGTTCTTTATTTTTAGTCATTATTATTATGCTTTCCTTTAATTCTTTTAACACAGATGTCTTTATTTCTTTGAACATATTTATATTAGCTGCTTTGAAGTCTTGGCTATATCTAACATCTGGGGACACTCAGTGACTCAGTGTCTATTGACTGTTCCCCCCCCTTCTTCCTTCTTTATCTGTCTTATAATTTTGTGTTGAAATGGACATTTCAGATAATATATTGCCACAGCTCTGGATTCTGATTTTTGCCCCTAAGAGTTGCTAATGTTGCTGGGTTGTTTGTTTGTTTGTTTAGTAACTTACCTGGATTAAAGCTGTGAAATCCATTTTCCCCTGATGTGTAATCACTGATATATCTGTTAGTTTGTTCTTCTTCTCTTTCCTTAAATACCTGCTTTTAACTTTAACTCTGGTTTCCTAGGGATTAGCTCTCTGTCTGCATAGCTTTGTGATCAGTCAGTGATTGGTTGGAGGTTGTGTGCAAACACCCTGAGCCAGTCAGGCTTCTCTTCTCTGCTGATAGAGCTGCATGCGGGTCTAAGAGCACATTCAAAGTTCAGGTAGTTTTCAGGTCTGCCCTGGTTTTCACCTTCTTCCAGACCCTCTGTGTCTCCTCTGCATATACCCGCAGGCTGTCACTAGGCCAGGGATTTGTGAATTGCTGGGGCCCTCTCTGCTCTTTCCTGTGCACATGTGCTGACCATTAGCTGGGTATATGTGGAGAGTTTATCAAGCATCTCTGTGACTGTCACATTTCATGTATCTCTCTGCCAGATTTCCAGCTAGCCCACTGGTCTATTGCTGCCCCAGCCAGGATCACAATTTCAGCCTAGAAGGATCACTTTCCCCATTCACTTGCTGCTGAGGTTGCTGCTTATTACTGACAACACTGCTGCTGGTGCCTTCTGCGCCAAATCAAATCAGCCCCTGGCAGTGAAGCTCCTAGTTTCATGGTCTGCCCTGCCCTGCCTTGTTTGAATGACTGCATCAACTGAGCTGGGAGTGGGGAGATGGGAGCAGTTCCAGGTAGGAACACCACAGATTCCCCCTGTCTTGTCCTAAGGCCAGCAGTTTTTCATGAATAAATACCTTTGGTCCATTTCAAGGATGTGGAAATGATTACTTTTGAGAACTGGGCTAGTTTTATAGTTGTTTTTTGGCAAGCAGATTTGGCAGCCTTCTCACTATCCTATGCCAAAAGTCCCACCTCTATGGTGTTATCTTTTAAAAAGAAAACTTAAAAAAAAATAACATGTGCAGCTTCATGAAGTACCACAAGGTGAAATTTATATAAAAATCACTGAGGGCAAGAAATAAAACCTTACCTGCATCTCAGAAGTCCTCCATCAGTCTACTTGTGATCACTGCCCCCTTCTCTCCTCTTTGGATCTATAATCCTAGAGACTGATTTTGTTTTTATACTTTATGTGAATGGAATCACATAATATGTGTTCTTTTAAGGCTGGCTTCTTGTGTTCAATGTGATATATGTGAGATCCATAAATGCTGGTGTTGTGGATATAGTTTGTTTATTTGCAATGCTGTGTAGTATTCCATTCATCTGTTCTACTATTGATGGACATTTGGGTTCCAGCTTTCAGTGATTGTGGATAGTTCTAAGATGAACATTCCTGTACTTACCTTTTGGTAGACGTGTGTACTCATTTCTATTGGAAAAACACCTAGCAGTGGGGTTGTAGCTTGTGTCTATGTTCAATAGTGATACATATTGCCAAATGGTTTCAAAGTGGTTGTGCTGATTCACACTCCCATGGGCAGTGGATGTGTGTTCTGGTTGTTCCACATCTTTGCCAGCACTTCATATTGTCGGTCCTTTTAAATTGAGCCCTACTAGTGAGCACCTTTTCATAAGTTTTTTGGCCATTTGGATATCCTATTTTGTGAAGTATCTGTCCAAAACTCTTACCCATTTTTCTATTGAGTTGTCTGCCTTTATCTTATACATTTGTATATACATATGCATATCCATATATACATACAGGAATTCTTTATATAGCTATAAATTCTACATTTCTTGATTATATACACTGCAGATATCATCTCCCACTCCATGGCTTGCCTTTTAATTCTTCCAATCATGTCTTTTAATGAGAAGAAGTTCTTCATTTTAGTATCGTTCAAGTTATCTTTCATGGTTGGTGCTTTTGTCAGCTTATGAAGAAATCTTTTCTCACCTCAAGTTCTTAAAGGTGCTCTTCCATGTAATCTTCTAGAAGCTTTATTGTTTTACATTTGACATTTAGATCTCTAATCCACATGGAATTCATTTTTTTATCTATGGTGTGAGGTAAGGATCAAGTTTCAGTTCTTCACATACATACTAATACAGTTGATCCTAGTCCTTTTATTGAAAAATGCCATCTATTTTCAATGGCATTATTTTATTTACTTAAAATTAAATTTTCTATTTTGAGATAATTATATAGTCCCTGCAGTTGTGAGAAATAATACAGAGAGATCCCACGTACCCTTTATCCAGTTTCCTCCAGTGGTAACATCTTGCAGAACTATAGTACTGTATCACAACCAGGATATTAACAGTGATACAGTCGAGTTACGGAAAAATTCCATCACACAAAGATCCTTCTTGTTGCCCTTTTATAGCCACACCTACTCCCCTCACCCTGACCCTATCTTTCACCCCTGGTCACCACTGATCTATTCTTTGTTTCTATAATTTTGTCATTTCAAGTACAGATGCTCCTCAACTTATGATGGGGTTATGTCTCAGTAAACACATCATAAGTCCAAAATCTCATAAGTCAAAAATACATTTAGTACCCTGATAAACCTATCATAAAGTTGAAAAATTATAAGTTGAACCATTGCATGTCAGGGATTGTCTGAATTCTATACAAATGGAATCATACAGTTTGTAACATTTTGGGATTGGATTTGTTTTCATCCAGAAAAATTTCCTGGAGATACATCCACATGGTGATGTTTATCATTAGTCTGTTCTTTTTTATAACCGAGTAGTGATGTTGTTTCTTCCTGGGCCCCTCTACGTGGCAGACTGTATGTAGTACATGTGCGTGCATATGTGCTTGGGAGAATGCAGGATAATTTCAAGGTTGTACAGGCTCTTAGTCACTATTCCAGTCATATAATGTGTCTGGGGCAGAGAGCACAGATGGATGAGCAAGGGGAACAGAAGATAGGTGAGACATGGGACAGATTCCCAGCTCAGTCCCCATAGCCAAGGGTGCTAAGGAGCCATGAATATATTTCTGGGGTTACAGATTGACTCTGTTCTCCTGGGACCTGCAGAGGGCTCAGCCTGGCAGGCCTAGTCCCATCTTAGCTGGGGGTGGGGGCCTGGATCACCACAGACCATGAGAAGCTGTGGAATTGGTGGCAAGGGCAAAGTGTGTCTTGTCCCCTTGTTGTAATCATTTTGTTGAATCCTCTAAGCACATTGTCCATTTACAGCCCCCTGAGCCAGCCAGTTTCCCTGGCGTGCCCCACTCTGAAGCTTCTGCAGTCACGTGCCCATTACAGGTGGTGAGTAATACACCAAGATAAGTATCTTGACCAGGTTCACACAGTCCTGAAGCAGGGCCTGCCAGTTGGGGGGGGTGTCCTCTGGTCCCTTAGCTTTTGGTTGTCTCCACAGGACCTAGAGTGGGAACAGGAGCTCTTCCCCAAGCAGGTAGGGATCAGGACCGATGCAGTGACAGAATGGCTTGAGCCATCTGAACACCTGGCTTCCCGGAGAGGCCACTTGGTCAGGAGTTGGGAACTGGGGCTCTAGCCCTGGCATAGAACTGGCACATTGCATTCTTGACATATACATCATTGAGTGGAGGGATAAATGGATGGGGTGTTGGATGTATAGATGGATGGGTGGAGTGAGGATGAATGATAGGTGGATGGATGGAGAATAGATGAGTGGATGGGGGTGAATGAATGGGTCGGTGGGTGGGTGGATGTATGGGTAGATGGATGGGTGGGTGTGTGGTGTGTGGATAGGGTGTGTGGATGGGTGGATAGGAAGGTGGTTGGGTGGATGGGAGGGTGGGTCGGAGGGTGGGTGGATGGGTGGGTGGGTGGGTAGGTGGATGGATGGGTGGATGGGTATATGAGTTGGTGGGTGGGTGGATGAGAGTGTGGATGGATGGATGGGAGGGTGGATGGGTGGATGGATTGGTGAGTGGGTGGGTAGATGGGTGGATGGATTGGTGAGTGGGTGGGTAGATGGGTGGGTGGGTGGGTGAGTGGGTGAGTGGATGGAAGGGAGAATGGATGGGTGGATGGGTAGATGATAGAAGGATAGATGGATGATGAATGAATAGATGTATGGATGGCTGAATGATGGTGGATGTAGATAATGAATGAATGGATGATGCATAGACATACCTACAGGGTCTGGAAAAGAGAAATGTCAGTATAGACAGGGACTGAGAAGAAATGGGAGTGTAAAAGCCCCAAGTCAAAAGACTACTGTCACCAAAAGACACTGAGGTGCAGAGAAGTGGCTTGTCCCAGTTTATGGAGTCAGGAGGTGGAGCTGGGACTCAAACCATCTCTGCTTGAGTCCAGGCTTCCTCCCACCACAGCACAGCCCCAGAGAGGCCGAGTCTGACTGGGGCTCAGGTGACCCAGGGGACCTGACAGTGGTGCTGGCAGACAGAAGGGCAGTTTGAGCTCTCCAGGCAGATGTGGTGGGTCCAGGAGTCAGGGGTCTGGGGCTGGGGTCTCTACCCATGCCTGCCACTGACTGCCCTGCATCCGTGAGCGGGTCACTCACTCCTGGCAGCAAACATGTATTGAGCACCAGCTATCTTCAGGGCTAGATGTTAGGGATTCAGAGTTGGATGAGGTGCTGTGGTTGCTGACATTAGGGGACCGATGGCTCCCTGAGGTTCCTCGACTGTACAACGGGCAAGAGGTTAGAACGGACACCTCTGTAGGACTCCCGGCTTCCTGGGCCTCACCCCCGCCACTCTGCACCCCACATGCTGGCCACCTGGGAGGTGTCTGTTGGCGTCATCGTGGTGGGGGCTGAGGGTGCCGTGGAGGCCACGTGGACGCTGCTGCCTCCGGGGCTGTCTCAGCTCTGCATCCAGGACGTCATCAGGCTGGGGCTGGGAGCCCGGGAAATGTTTAACTTTGAAAAATGGACCTTCACAGCTCATTAGGCCTCAGCCGTGCAGCCCGGCGCCTGGGGCAGCATGGGGAAGAGGGAGTTGCCAGGGCATGGAGTCGCTGAGGTATTTAAAGGCTGATTCTGCATTCCTGACCTGCAGCATCTGCCTGCCAAGGCCCGCACCCAGCTCTGGGCTGGGCCGGCACGTCAGTGCCCATGTGCCAGTATGGTGGGATGGCTAGCAGGGATTCCTGTTGTCCCCTGGGTGCTGTGGCCCTCCCCGCATCTGCCACTTCCTGGCTCCATGACATTGGACAAGTTACTGTTTGACTCTGGGCCTCGGTTTTTCCATTTGCATCATGGTCTGCGTGCCGAGTGGTGCTCCATGCGTGGAAGTGGAAGCTGGTACCTACTGCCCGCGGGGGCGGCCGAGGGGCATGGATTGCAGGGATTGAGGCAGGAGGGCCACCGGCCCCCATCTGCCCCACCTGCTCCCATGCTTCCACGACACCCCAGCCCCCAGGGCTGGTCACTGGGGCCTGGACACCTCTGTGGGGCCTGGACAGGCTGGGCTTCCAGAGGGTTCCATCAGCACCGTTAGCGGCTGCAGGGGCAGGCTGGGCTGCTGTGTTGGGCCTGGGCCGAGGCCCACTCCCTCTGGCCCTCCACGTGCACTCCTGTCCCTCCGGGGTGGGCGCTCGCCTTCCCAGGTGGGGCAGGACAGGGAGTGGGGCCGGAGCCGGGAGGGCAGCACCTCCAGTGGGGGTGTGTCTGCATGGAGCTGGGGAGGAGGCTGCTGAGAGAGAGCGGAGCTAATCACAGCGCGGGCCCTGCCACCGCTCTAAACATGGAAATCGCATTCCATTAGCTTGTGCTCTTCCTCGCATGCAGTATATGCAGAGTCACAAACAGGAAGCGCAAGACCTGACCGCCGCCAGGCTGCAGCTGCCGGGCTGGGGGGGCGCGGGGGCGGGGCTGGGCCTGGAGTTTTCTGAGGGCCCCCTCCCCTCGGCCCTGGCCAGCTCTGGAACTGTCCAAGGGCTCTGTGGCCGTGGCCAAGTTCCCTGCCTTCCCTGAGCTCTGTTTCCTTAACTGGAGCTGGGGGAGCTTCCCTGATTCCTGCCTTGCAGAGCTGGGCTCCGAGGAGAGAGAGTGAGAGGCCCACGTGGGCCAGAGGGCCCCTGCGCAGCAGCGGTGACGGGGGAGAGTCGGCTCTGCCTCCAGCTGGCCAGGCTGTTACTCTCTGGGCCTCGGTTTTTGTCATACAGTGGACGCAGTCAGTCTCTCCCTGCTGGCGGATTCAGCCCCTCGCTGACCTCCCTTGGTGGGTGTAGGCCCCCCGGAAACAACTGCCCAGGGTGGACCCTTGGGGGCCAGGAGCTGGGCTCCATCAGGTTGGTGGGGGGTGGGGCGTGTGGCTCCCCTGGAGTCCAGCCGGCCTGTCTTGGGGAAGGAAGCGACAGGGTAGGTGTCCTGCCAGGGCAGGATCAGAGGGTGCCTGTCTCCGAGAGCCTGACAGGTGTGTTCCTATATGGTGACATGGGCTTGGACCGCCTGGTGTGCCCTGGGACAGGTGTGTGCTCCAGGTACCGTGTGTGCATGTGTGCAGCGGGGGTGGGGCCTGCTTCCTGGTGTGAACACACACAGCTGCGTGTGCAAATGTACACGTGTGGGCACAGACTCTACACTGGTGTGTGCACACCTCTGGCAGTGTCCAGGCCCCATGCGAACACATAGAGGTGACACGTGTGTACGTGTCCTCTGTGTATGTCCATAGACAGCTGTGCGCTCGTCCCCATGGCAACCCCAGCAGCATCTCCTGGGTAGGCACAGGGAGACCCCCCAATGGTGCTGATGGGGAACACGTGTGTTGGGCCTCCCTGGGGTGGCTCGGCCGCAGGGCCCCTGGACAGAGGTAAAGGTCCTTCCTCCTCCACAGCCGGTGCCACCAAGCCCCTGCAAGCCGGGCTAGGTGGGAAATGTTCCGGAAGCCCCCATCTGGCCATGAGTCACGGGATGAGCAGCACACCCCTGTCTGGCCTGGCCACGTGCCAATACTTAGAGCTGAACAGCCCTGGGGTGACAGACTCAGCAGGGAGCCCTCAGACTGTGGTCTGGATCCCACTTTCTGGAAAGGGAAACTGAGGCAGCAGCTCCAGCCGAGGGCCTGCCAGCCGGGGCAGACCCAGGCCCCGGCCCTCCCACCCTGCTGCCTCCACCTGGAAGGAGGAAGGAAGGCTCCAGGTCCCCGGCTCGGGTGCTGGTGCCTGTGCAGGGCTGAGGGAAGTGCCATCGCCTCGGAACCATGCCTGCCACCCTGCCAGTGGCTCCCTGCTCCCGTTGCCATCTGGCTAAGTACCAAAGACCTTTGCTGCAAGACCTGGGCGGGCCAGCCCACCCCCCCCCCATCCGCCCCTGAAGTCATCTGCGCAGTTGGCAGGGTTCCCATGGCAACGGCAGTGACGTCACAAAGGGCTGGAGGAGGAGGCTGGAGGGAGGAGTGGGGTGAGGCCCGAGGAGGGGATTCCTGGCTTCTCCCAGCCCTTCTAGAAAGATAAAACTCTGGTCCATCAGTTACCCAGTAGGCGTGAGCTTGTGACACCAGAAGCAGGTCCTGAGTGTTCCCTCTGCTGCTGTGAGATAGGAAACTGGCTCCTTGAAGGGGCAGCTCCCCCAGCACCCAGACACCCCCCTGCTCTTGCAGGGCCAGGACGTGAGGCCTGAGGCTGTGACACCAGGGCGGCACCCTCACCATGCCGGGCCTGCACACTGCTCCTTGCCACCCTTAGACTGGCTTTGAGGGCCCCTGGCAGTGCACCTCACCCGGGGTCTGTGGGGGACCACCCTGCCAGCTGGCCCTGCAGGGGCGGGGGCAGTGGGCCTCGCACTTGGGTTTCTTGCCTGGCTGCCTGCTCCGCCCTCCCCAGCATGGCCCCGTCCTTCCCTGAGGTGCCGTACTCGCAGGTGCCTGGTGGAGGGCACCCTGAAGCAAAGCCACTCGGCCCAGGCCTGGCGAACCCCACCCAAGAGGCCGAGCAGTGGCCCCCACTCCGGAGACCCCTACATCCAGCTGTGCTGCTTTGGCTTGAGTGGCTCCCACGCGTTCATTCCCACTCAGCGACTCTTGCTGGGCCTGCTCAGTGCCAGGCCCTGGGGTTACAAGACAAGGTCTGTGCCCTCCTGGAGTGCACATGTATTAAATGCCTACTGTGTGCCAATCCTTGCTCTGGTTTAGGTGCCTCCACACAGCAGTGAGTGGGACAGACACGATTCCTGCCTGCGGTCATTGGCTCCAGCTCTCGTCCCAGAGCATCACACATCAGAGGCTTAAGCAACGCGTTTATTTTCTCACAGTTCTGGAGAAAACTGGAGCCAGCAGGACTGGCTCCTGGAGGGCCTGCTTCCTTGTCTGCAGACGGCCACCTTCTCCCCGAGTCCCCACATGGCAGAGAGAGAGACAGAGAGGGCCAGCGAGCACTGGCTCCTGCAAGCCCTCTGGCATCTCTTCTTCTAAGGGCACTAACCCCGCCATGGGGCCCCGCCCTCACGACCTTGTCTGACCCTACTCACCTCCCAAAGGCTCTACCTCCTAGTACCGTCACCTGGGGGGTTAGGACTCCAACCCTGCACGGCACCTATGGAGCTGACAGTCTAGTGGGGTGACAGCAAAGTTAGGAGTTGGGAAAATGACACAGTGTGCCCGTGGGGCGATGCACCAGCAGATACCAGGCAGCTCCTTTAGGTGGAGCTGGCTGGGGAGGTTTCTTGGTGGAGGTGACATTGAGGTGACTTGCCCAGGCCAGGTCCTCGTGGGGAGCAGGGCGGTGTGCCAGGGATACACTTGGGACAATCAGTGTTTGCCAGATGTGCACTGTTCCCTGTGCGATTTCAGACTCTTCTCAAAGGTGATCTTGACCTCCCACCCCCACCCCATCCCCTGGGAGCACGTCTCTGTTTCACGGGTATCAATGTTGCCCGCTGGTGACCACGCTAGGGCATCGCTCGACAAATTCACCTGAGCAGACGTCTCCCGAGCTGGGAACAGGGGCCTCCTCCCTCCAGATGCCACTGCTGGCCCCTCGGGTGACAGGCGTGGATTGTGGGTGAGCGACTCCACCCCCCAGCGTCCTCCCCTATAGAAGGGTCTGAAGCAGACCCCACAGACCCTCGGGGTGAGTGAGGATAAGCAGAAGTGCGCCTGGAACAGAGTAAGTGGGCCACAAACACCCGCTCTGTCCACGTCAGGGCTGGGCCCCACGCCAGCTCCGGGCCGTGGCGGGGAGGAGAGGCAGGTGCGGGCTGTGCGGCTCTGGGCAGCGGGTGCGGGGCACGGCTGATGCTGCCGTCTTTCCAATGAGCATGTCCACGCGTGCCCCCGCGACAGCCACAGTCTCTTCTGGATACTGCGCCTCTCGCCGGCTGTCTTTTTTTTTTTTTTTTTAATGTTGTGCCCACATTTGAACATCTCACCAAATTTTTAGCCAATTAGAGTCCTGGGGAACCTCAGCCTTCATTTCAGGCAAACAAGCAAATTTCAAGCCTCATTTTCACATTTCTAATAAGCACTTATCAAATTTACAGCTCTCGTATACAATTCGTCAGGTTAATGCCTTCTGAATATTCCTGACTCCCTTTTGTGGCAATTTTCTCTTCCTGCGTGGCACCCTCCGCGCTCTCCCTGCCTTCGCTCAGCAAATTAGCACGTCGGCCTCCTGTCACTGAGGAACGACCGGACCCCGCTAGCGAGAAGGGGGGGTCCCCGCCATCGTCGGCACCAGCTCGGGAGGCACCGTGACTTCCCGCATCGTGGCACACTGACGGGTGCAAACGCTTTGTGGGGCCTGGCATTGAAATATATATAATAGCGTATTATTTCTTGGTTAATTTCAAAGGCAATATGCATGTGTATAGACACACGAGAAAATTAGGAAAACGCTGAAAGGAGGAGAAATAAACTATGGCTTCACCATCCAAAGGTAACTGTCAACATTTTAGGGTGTTTCCTTCTGGTCTTTTTCTTCTTTTGAGGATCAGAGTTTGTAAAAAAAAACTTAGAAAAAATTAAAATATAACTTACATACAGAAAAGGTTGCGAATCCTAAGTGCATAGCTTAGTGAGTTTTTCATGAGGTGTAGCCAGCAATTCGGGAAACAGAACAGAACCAGCCCCCGCACCCCAGGGGCCTTCTCAGGGCCACACCCACCCCAGGGGGCACCAGCGTGGAGTGTCACCTGTTGCTGCACACGCATGAGCCCTGCGGTACGTACAGGACTTGTGGGCTACCTCTGCACATTGCATTTGTGAAATTCACTCATCCTTGTCGGATGTGACGGTGGTTCCTTCCTCTTCATCACTGCGTGGGATTCCCGCGTGAGGACATAACCCGGCTTATTTGCCCCGTCTCCCATCATGGGATTCGGGGCGTTTCTGGTTTGGGTCACCATGAGTAGTGTCGCTAGGAATGTCCTGGCACACGTGTTCTGTGGGTGCATGTTCACGTCTGTCCGCCTTGGGAGTGGACTTGTTGGGTCTGATTGTTCACTGATCTTGAGCAATTTCCAAGCTGCAAAATGTTCATTAACGTGATTAAAATGGTGCCGAGATATTCAGTAACAAGGGCGTGCTGTCAGCGATTTGGTTACTCTCTTGTTCTCAAACGCTGAAGCTGACTCCGGGTCTTTTCTCTTCCTTATTAAGTGGCAACGGAAACCTCTGGCCGTACGCCTTCTCCCCTCTGGGGTTATTTCCATAGGATGGGTTCTGAGGAGTAGGACGCTTGGGTCAAGGGCAGGCACATCCTCCCTCGCCCTGTGCTTTTGCAGACTGTGCGATGCGTACGTTATATAAGAGAAGAGTGCGGACAACGTGTGAACAAGGGAACGCACAACCACTGTGAGAACCTCGTGTGACTGGGTCGAGTGTGACACCATCGAGGTGAAGACACAGAAGGTCCCCAGCCCCGGGCGCCCTCCGTGTGCTCTTCCATGACCCCACCAGCCAGCATCCCCAGACAATATATCCTGGGCTTTCCTGTTTCTGAGCGTTACGTAAGTGTAACTATTGCATACTTACCCTCCTCTGACCTCATTCTGTTGGTCACCGTTATTTGGGGAGACGGATCCATTTGTTGTGCGTGGTGCTGGTTCATTTCTGGTGGTGAAGGGTGTTCTGCTGTAGGAATCGATCGCGGGTTGTTTCCGGTTTGAGGCCGGATGAACTTTCTCGAATGTCCCTTGTCACACATATATGGGAGAGTGTCTCTGAGGTTTAGACCCAGGAGAGCAGGGGCCCGTCTTAGGTATGGGCAGCTTTGTGCCACACCGTTCCCCAAAGTGGTGGAGAAACCAAACTTTGGGCGCTCAGAACAGCAGGGGAGAGTCCCGCTGTTCCCCGTCTTCCCAGCACGAGATAGGATTAGACTTTTGAAGCTTTCCCATCGGTTGGGTGTGGACAGGTGTCTTGTGGAGTTTTAATTTGAATTTCCCTGATGAGTAATGACGTTGAGCGTCCTGTGTGGGGCAGACCTCTGCCCATTTTATTCTTGAGGTGTCTGTATTTTCCTTATTAACTTGGAAGAGTTGTTTATAGATTCTGAATGAGTTAGCACTGTCTTAGAATAGGTAGGAGATAGCTATCTTCCAACATTTTGTGGCTGTGTTTTTATTCTTTTTATAGTATATTTTTAAGACCAGAAATTCTACATTTTTATGTAGTGGTATTTATCAATATATTCTTGCATGGGTGGGAAGAAATCCTACCCCTTACCCCTATGTAATCAATGTATTTTTCCGTATTATCTTCTCAAATGTATAGCTCCTCTCTTCCCATTTAGGTCTGTAATTAGCTTGGAATTGATTTTATATGTGGTGTGTGGTAGGGATTCAATTTCATTTTTCCCCCATATATATTCAATTTATTAAAAAATTATGCCTCCTTTCCTGGTTTTCTCTTTGTTGCATGGAATCGTTTGTCTAATCTTGTGTTAATACCACACTAGCTCAGTCACCATAGCTTTGTAGTCAACTGTCATCATCTGGTAGAGTATGACCCCACTTAGTCTTGTTCTTTTAGGGACATTCTCAGCCCTTTTTCCTTCCACATACATTTTAGAATCAGCTCGTCAAGTTCCACAAAAAGAAAAAGAAACCTACTGGGATTTTCACTGGGATTGCATTGAATCTATAGGTCAACTTGGAGAGTGCTGACTTCATATTATAAATGTTCATTCTCTGTTCATTGCAGATGTATAGAAATCCAGTATACATTCACATATGAATTTTATATCTAGCACCCTACACACTTATGAATTTTCATAATTTGTACATTCTTTTGTACTTTTTATATACACAGTCATATCATCTGTGAACAACTGGAGTTTTGTTTCTTTCTTTCTGAACCCATAATTTCTATTTCTGTTTCCTGCCTTACTGTGCTGGCTGAAACTCCTAGCACAGTGTTGAACAGAAGCAGTGAGTATCCTTGTTTTGTTCTTAATCACAAAGGAAAAGTTCTAGGCTCACCACTGTGTTGTTTTCCGTAAGTTTTGTACATGTGAAGAGCTTTTGATCTGTGTTGCTAAATGACTTTGCAAAAGGATTGTGCCAGTTTCACCATAACCATACCAGCACTGCACTGCACTGTGTTTTAGCTTTAGTGTAGTTTTTCCGTTTTTTTAAGATCATGGCTTATTTGATGAGCTCAATAGTGTCTCATTGTATTTTTTAAAATTTGCATATCCCTGATTATGCAAAAGGTTGAACATTGCCCCGTAGATTTCTTAACCACCTGTATTTTCTCTTTTGTGTTCATTTACCCATTTGTTTATATGTTTTTGGTATTTCCATAATCAATTTGAATGAGTTCTTTACATAATGAAGATAATTATCATTTCTCTGTCACATTTGCCACAACTATTTCCCCCTCTATGCGGAGAGCTTTTAATTTCTGTTATTTTTTATGTTCCTCTTTCTTATTTTTATTTGGTCAAATCTGCCTCTTTTTTCTTTTACAATTTATTCCATTCCTTTCCGAGCATGGAAAGCCTGTCTCCCTCCTGAGGACTGATAAATATTAAATTCTGTTTTCATCCAGCTTTTTTATGGCTTAATATTTCATATTTAACTGTTTACTCCGTCTGGAATTTGTGGGGCTGTGGGTGTGAGTGAGGAGTTAATTGCTGCTCGAGGAGTTTGCAGTTTACCCAGGAAGGGGCCTTATTTGCACTTCCCGAGTCTCTGGGCTCCGCTCCCTCCTGGCTGTGCTGGGCGGGAGATTAAAGGAAGAAGGGAGGTGGGGTGCGGAGCCCTAATTACCATTGGGCCAGGCCTCCTTGCTGCCTCTGCCTGAGCAGTAAGTCTAAGTCGGTAAATTGAAAGCAAAGAACTCAGCGCGCTGGGCAGTAGCCTGGGCGTAACTCAGGCAAGCCTCTTACTGCCTTTGCAACTCGGTTTCCTCATCTGCAAAGTGGAGGTGCGCTGGCACCTGCGCTGGGAGGGCTGGCGCTGGGAGTGTGTGCACGCAGGGCTGTCCTGTGCAAGGGCCAGGCAGGCTCAGTACAAATCCTGACTCTCCTGTGTGACCGTGGGCAAGGGACGTCACTTCTCTGAGCCTCCGTTTCTCCATCTGAAGACAGGGAGAGTGGACGCTGTGGTTCCCAGCGCAGCGGTGCCTGGCATTTGGGGCTCTCCAACAAGGCTGCGTCACTGTCATACCATGATCAGTGTCTGGAGGAGGGGCCTACCCCCACTTCAGAGCTTGGGGGTCTCTGGGTGGTGGGTCCCGGGAGTGCGGGCAGGGCAGTGGCTTGGTGCAGGGGGCCACCTCCCCTCCCAGCGCTGATGGGGGCCGTGGGGGGTGAGCACATAGTCCCAGTCTCTGGGTTCCCAGAAGAGAGGACCGGCCTCGCCTGGAGAACCCTGCAATACTCGCACATACATGGACACACACACAGACCCCCCGTATACACATGGTCACGTGTGTGACCTGTGTGGGTCACTGAGTCTGGGTTCCCCCCACCCCCAGGAGGCTCCACCCACAGCAGCTGGGGTCTGCTTGGCACTAAGTGTGACCTGGGGGTTGGGGCTGATCAGCTCACCTGCCCCTGCCTGAGGGTCCCCTCACCCTGAGAGACACCCCCCAAGTTGGAGGATCCGTCCTCAGTCACCTCCAGGAGGTAGAGCGAGGCCTGGGCGCCCCTCCCCTACCCCGCCTGGTGCCCAGCGCACAGTGGAAGGCAGGGACTTGAGCACCCTGCCTTGCTGAGGGCCAGGCTGTGGGCTGGGCAGGCCCTCATGAGGGTCAAGCCTTGTCCATGAGGGCTGCAGGTCAGCTTGGGGCGTGCTGGAGTTCTTGGCTGGGTGAGGCCAGCCCTGCTTGTCCTCGTGGGGATGGTGGAGGTGGTGACACTGGAGTGGAGTGTGAACCGAGGAGAGCGGCCACCTCCCCGGGGGCATAGCCAGTGCAAAGGCCCTGAGGTGGGGACGTGGTCGCTGAAGGTGGGTAGAGCCTGGAGGAGCCAGCGCCCAGCCTGGGCTTGGCAGGTCATGCGCGTCACCGATGGCCCGAGGGTGGGCAGGACGGAGGCTGGGGCAGTGGGGACCTCGGCAGGGGCAGGCAGCACAGCTGCAGGGAGGCTGGGCTGCTGGCATCAGCAGGCGCCCCTCCTCCCCACCTCGCTAAACAATCATTGCACAAAATATGCAAATGGTATAATTACTGTTATTTGTTTTGCTGATATAAGTGTTTGAAATGCAAATGTCAAGTTTGGGCGCCTTCATTTTTCCAACCCCTCTCACCCGGACATTTGCAAGTTGATGAGTTGTTCCCCGTCCTGCAGGGAGGAGGGAGGGGACCTGGAGTGCCGCGGGAGATTCAGCGACACAGCGGGCTTAGCTCCCCCACTCCTGCGTGGCAGTTGCTGCCACCGCCACCGAGGGGCACCCTCGGAAGAGTGAGGAGCCGTGGGGGGGGGGTCTCCCCACTGTGAGCATGGGTGTGGGGGATGGGGGTGCCTCAGAAGGAGGCCTGCAGTCGGCTTCCCTGTGGCAATGGACTGGGGGTCTGTGCCTCAGTTTCCCATCTCCAAAATTCCTGCCCAGCTGTGCTCCCCATCCCTACAATAGGGACTTAGAGTCCCTGGATGGTCTTTGGGGGGTCTGGGGGGCCCCCAAATATCACAGACAAAACTGCACGTGTATTTTGCAGGATGGGTCCGTAGCATTGACCCCTCCAGCTCAGGTGGCCTCCGAGACTCCCAGGCCTGTGGGTCCAGACAAGATTGGGCTGAGGCCCTCCAGGAAGGGGGTTCGCTGCGGGGACCGAGGCCCCAGCCCCTTGGGGGTTCATTGGAAATCCCTGACAGGTTGGTTGAAAGGAGAAAAGGCAGACACATTTATGTGACATGTGTACACAGGAACCTTCCCACAAATACAGGGGAGACTGTCCATTTTTATGCTTACGTTCAACAAAGTGGGGACAGCCGTGTAGAAATACGATTAGACAAAAAGGCCGTGATCTAACGGGGACAGACCGAGTGGGGAACCAGCCAGGCCTGTCTAGACCCTCCTTGGCCTCTCTGAGCTGCATCCTTCCTTCTGGGTGTGGGGCCATGAGACCCCCTCGGAATGGGGGTCACATGCCCCACAGTCCAACAAGAATTTCTTTATGGCCAGTTTTTACATGAATTAATTTTAGGTTTTATGGTGGGCTTTCAGGAAAAGGGGTTCTGGTTTTTATGACCCGTCTTGGGGAAGGGGGGTTCTAGTCTCCAAGGCCAGCTCTGGGGGAGAATGGGACAGAGAGGCAGGAGGACGGGAGGTCAGGGAAGAACCTTTGCTTCTGAGGCCTTCATTTTGAGGTACTGTTTTCTAAGCCTTCACATCACCATCATTCTCATTCTACAGTGGGGGAAACTGAGGCATGCCTGTCCAGGTCTCACGAGTGGGTGGTCCTGCCTCCTGGTTCCTGCATGGTGCACCCACCCAGGCCACCTGGGTGGGCAGGAGGCCTCCCTTCTTCAAGCCACGCCCTCCAAGTCCCACTCCAGCCGCTCCCACCGAACCCCCCTCCCATCTGCAGGAAATGCAAATCTGGGTGCACCCCCTGCCTCCCCAGGGCGGCCCTGTGGGCAGATGCTGGACAGGACATGGGCTTCAGCTTGGGTTGTGCCAGAGGGGGTATGTCGGGTGCCCCTGCCTCGGTGTGGCTGGGTGGGCCTCCAGGGAGAGCGATGAGTGTGAGTGTACACGCGCATGTATGTACTCATATGTACATGCGTGTGCATATATATGCACTGAGAGTGAAAAGCTCCGGGCCGGGTGCCCTGACGTGGGCACAGCACCCAGCACACAGGTGTGGGCACACACAGCCCGCTCCGGAGGTCTCCGGGCCTCTGCTCGCACAGGTGTGGTTGTTTCTGAGGCTCCCTGTCGCCTCGGGCAGCCTTGCTGAACACTCTGGGAGCAGCTGACAATGCGTGTCCTCCCCCCACCCCCGCCGTGTGCCTGCAGGCATGCCACACACACCTGTTTCCTAGTCTGTGACCTGGGACTCTGCAGGGCTGGGCTGGGTATACAGGAGGCACTCAAGCCTGCATTCTGCTTCTCCCCTGGAGCTTTGCTGGCCGTTGGGGGCTGGTGGACACAGGCCTTGCGTCCCAGCATCTGTCCCGGGGCCACAAGGGAACCCAGAGAAGGGGCCTGGAGCAGGACCCAGGAGAGGCGGCATCTCGGGCTGGGCGGGTGGCAGGGCCAGGCCTGGGGCAGGGGGACGTGGGTCTGGGCTGCTCAGTCTCAGCCTGGAAGCCTCCTATTTTTGTCTCAATTACCTTTCCAAGACAGGTTCAGCCTCATTAGCATATGCAAATACAGTCCATTATTATTTCAATTAGCTGTTAAGTAATTAGCTCTAATTGATGAGCGTTCCCCCCACTTCCCCTCGTATTTTTTGGTTATTTACATCCGCTTCTAACCAACAATTTTAGGTAATTACACGCCACTCACTCGTCTATTTGCACACACGCTTCCTCCACCGCAGGTTCCTCCCAACTCGCTGCCCGCCCAGGGAGCCGCGGGGAGGGGCATGGGCAATCAGGACCCCTCCTGGCCCCTGCCAGGCGCTCCTGCGGGCTGCAGCCTCCAGAGACGCGAGTGTGGCCGAGCCCACCCCAAGCCCCCAGCCTTCCAAGCGCTTTGTTCCCAGAGGCCCCTTTTCCTGGGGACACCACCTTCTCTGGTCCCTACACCCCCCGTGGCACATCCCAGGCTGCCCTGTGTTGGAGGAACATGAGCACGGGGCATCAGCCTCATGCATTGGTACCACATCTCAGCTTTGGACCCTGGGAGACCACTCACTTCCCAGCCTCAGTTTCCCTATCTGCAGAATGGGGATAAAGTGCTTCTCACAGTGAATGCAGTGAGGGTGAAACGAGGTGATGTGTGGGGAATCCTCAGCACTGACGCTGGAGTCTCAGTGCTTGGCACGGTGCGAGGGGCAAACGAATGCCCTAACCCCGTGGGCAGAGGTGGCGCCTCAGTGCCATTAACCGACTGGGCTGAGGCCTTGTGGTCATCAGATCAGCCGTGGAGCTGGGCGAGGACCTGAGACTTCTGTGTCCTGACTTGGTTTGCTCCTGAGTCATTGGCCTGGCCTGGCCTGGCCAGGCGTCTGGCATCCCCTGCTCCCGAGAAGCAGGTGCCACGGAGCGAGCCTGTTGGGACGGAGCTGGTGTGAGTTCGCCCAGGGTCTCTGCTTGTCCAGCCCGGCCTTGGTGGTTTTGTCTGCCTTCATCTTACGGAGGGATGTTAGACACAGTGCCTCGAATGTCCCCACTGAGCTGCTGGTCCCAGAGCTGCTGGGGCTGCAGCCCCAGGTGTGGGCCACACCCCCACCCCGAGCACCAGGGCTGCAGCAGAGCGGCAGAGCTAGATGGGCGGCAGTGGCCAGGTGTCTGGCTACTCCCTGTGCGCTGAGGTTCAGCAGACACCTGGCATCTGCCGCAGCTCCTCCCTCCCTGCCCCTCACTGGCCAGTGCCTCTGTTTGTCAGCCCATCGAGCATCAGGGAGCCCCTGGCCTCTCTGTTTTGTTACTGAGGTGTGACATGCAGTCATACGCGCCCATGACTGCTGCCCGGTGCCTGAGGCCAGTGGAGTCTCCCAGCGGCCAAGATGGCTGCAGGCTGTGTGGCTTCATCCCTCTCACCTCGCTCCCCTCTCTGGCTCTGCAGGAGCAGTGGCCTTGGCGCACATGTGTCCTGCAGTTTGTCCGGGCCCCAGCTGCCGTGCGTGCAGAAATGAGGAGGTGATGTCTATGAGCTCCACGGGGAGGAATCCACCAGCTGGAACTTCTCAGGTGTGCCGGGTCATCGGCGGGCACTGAAGCACAGGTAAGGAATATTCTTGCTGTTCACACTCTGAGCAAGGGGGCGGGGCTAAGGCCTAACTACCTGTGAGGCAGGTGTGCTGGGGTCACGGCACAGGCCTGGAAGGAGATGGGGTCAGATGGAGACGTCCCGCAGAGATAATCCCTTAGGGACTGACTCCTGTTCGGAGGTGCTGCTCTGATGGGTAGAATGGATGGAGGCTGGAGAGGCTGCCTCGGGGTTGGACAAGAGGTGCTTGGGGCTGCCAGGGGACCCTAAAATGGTCCAAGAAGGTGGTGGCCATCCTCAGGGCCTGTGCCCCCTGACCCCAACCCTGAGGGTTAAAAGAGATTTCATCTTCCACCATTTACGTGAATCTATGTGGTACAGTGTGTTTGAGTGTAAAACCACTATTGCATAACGTGGCATAGGTTAATACTAACTTACGTTATATATTTGAAACAGGTTCTTATATGGAAATATATATACAAATTGGTGAACTGAATGCCTAGATGACGTGGGGGGTTGAGGTCTTTATCCTAGTGGCACGCCAGATGTTTCACGGACCCTACTGTGCTGTGTCTGTTGGAAGTTTCACACTGCAGCTGGAAGGTAGCCAGACAAGTTCTTTTTCTATAGCACTTTTCAGAAATGGCAGATATGCCCTCTTTTGGCAACTGTACTTTGGATTTTTGCAGGCTGTAGGTACTTCACCCAGTTTGGGACTCTGACTCAGCAGTTTTCAAACTCAGTTCACAGTGCAGGTCCTGGTGTGGTTTGTCTCATAGAGCTGGGTTGTAATATCTCACTTGACCAGAAGGAGGTGCTGTTGTTTAAATGACACAGTATATTGAAAAGTCTGGTTTTAGGCTTCAGGTTTACTCAGTGCGAGGCTTGAATACAGCTATTAATTCTGCACATTGAGTTTGTTTAATGTGATTGGATACGTATGCTCGGCCAATCCTAAAGGACTACCAGAGGAGGCACTTGGGGATTTGTGGGGCTCTGTCCTTTATCACATGGGGGATCAGAGACTCCTTCTAGAACTCCCAAAATGTGTGCCTTCTTCTGCGGGTGGTCGGATGCCTCCCCAGACGTCTCTGTGACTCTAGAGGGAGGCGTCTCGGGAAGACAGGGTGGACCAGGCTCCGGGACGGGGGGTGGGTTCCCAGAGGGCCTTGTTTCCGGGTTCTGTCCTTCACCCTCACCCCACCCATGGCAGCTGTTTAAAGGCCTCCCCAGGGCTGGGAAGTGTGGGGTCCACGAGCAGCGCTGGCCCTGCCTACGCCTGGAACCGTCTGCCCTCTGCGGGGCTCTCAGGGTCACCTGTTGCCGCTGCCTCGTGTTACAGGTGGGAGACGGAGGTGCAGAGGGGTTCATGCAGGGGTCCCGAGTCAGATCTGGGGGCAGGTCTCCTCTGATTCCCAGTGCCATGTTTGTTCCACCATGTCCTTCTCCTGTCTGCCCACAAAGGCCGGGAGGCAGTGGGGTCCCCAGGGCAGCCTGCTCCTGCCCCCACCCGCGGCCCACGGTCCACCACCCACTCACTGCCTTGGGGTCTACAGTACCAGGGCTGGAAGGCACCTTCGGGATCATGAACCCAATGTTCTCATTGTGTAGATGAGAAACCTGAAGCCCAGAGAAAGGAGGGGACCCCTGAGATCACCCAGCAAAGTCTTCACACTAGGCCTGGAGCCTCCCCGTGGCCTGGGGGGCTGCCCATGTGGGCCAGGGTCTGCAGGGACGCAGGTGCCAGCTCTGCCTCGGCCACCACTGTGGTCTTCCTCCTCCCACGGGGTATTCCTGCCTCCCACCTGGGGTTTCCCCCAGGCCCTGCCAACTTTGATGCCACCTTTGAACTTGGGAACAGAGCCCCCCTCCCCCTAGGAATATCTGGACCAGGCCCCTCGGGGGACACAGTGAGAGACTCGGGCTGGGGCTGCGTCTTCAGAGCTGTCTGAGTGACGTCCCTCCCGTGAGCAGTCGCTGTGGCCCATGTGGGTCTGGTCCATTGGCCTAGACATGGACATGGTGGGGTGAACCCGGGGCGGGTCTGCCACCTGGAGTGGGCAGGTGGCTGGCACGGAGGCCCCTGTCCCAAGTTACAGCGGCTGGAGGAAGGAGGGAAGAGAAGGAGAGAAGAGAGGAACAGAGTCTTGAGAGAGACTTCCAGAAAGAGGAGGAGAGAGGTAGACAGGCTCGGAGAGACACAAAGAAAGGACCCTGGAGAGAGAGAGGGATCAGAACCAGAAATCCCGGCTTTCAGTTCTTCATCCACGTGTCCAACAGCCCGTGCCTGACCAGACCCCACCTCAGGGACAGCAGCGTCCTTCCTTCCCAGGGCATGGGACACACAGATGCCACCTCTACCAGCAAACACTCTGGGGGGTGCAGAGACTGCCAAGGAGGCCAACCTCGGGGACTGGGGCTGCCCTGGGAGGTGTCCCCTCGGGCTGGGTGGTCAGGGAGGCCTCTGGGAGGAGGTGGCCCTGGCTGGGGGCCTGAGGAAGGAGGGGTGCCGCCGCGGGAAGGCCAGGTAGCAGGTGCTCCGGATGGAGGTGCCAGCCAGAGCAGGGGTGAGGGCAGGGGTGGGAGGGGTGGGGCTCTGAGCAGGGCCAGATGCTGGTCCAGTGAAGCCGTGAGGTGGCTGCCCCTTCAGTCATTCCTGAGACCGCCGCGTGCCAGGCCAGGGTGCTGTGCCCCAGCCCAGAAAATGGGGAGGCGGTGGAGACGGGCCCGGTGCGGAGCAGGCGCGGTCGCAAGGATTCGCGCCAGCACCCGTCTCTCCAGCTCACGTCATCAAGGACGTCTGGGGCTGGCCGGGCTCTGGCTTCGTCACTGCCACCAGTTCCACAGGACAGTGACCAGCACCTGCCCCTCTGTGGGCCTTGGTGTCCCTGTCTGAAACACGAGGGTGTCCCCATGGACCCGCTATCCATGGAGGTTTCCCTAGGTGGGAATCGCCGGGAAGACAGGGCGGCTCTGGCCAGGCCGGGAGCCGGGACCCCCACAGCATCCAGACTGGGACCCACCCGCAGCGGGATGTGACACCACAGAGGCCCAGGGCTGCGGTGGGGCATGGACAGTTAGGACCGGGCTGTGCTGACCTCAGGCCATTGGCACGGCGGGGGTGCAGGACAGAGCAGGCAGCCAGAGCCCCATCCCCCGTGCTGTGCCTGTGCGGTGGCCCCTAACGCTGGGATGCCTTCTCCCCGGTCCCTCTGCGTTTGGAGTCGGACCACCTCGCTCTGCTGATTTTGGGTGTGGACAAGACGACTTCCCTGGAACGGCTGGGGAGGTTGCCCCAGCGCTGTGGCCTGGGGCCTCACTGGCTGGCGTCTGTCATCTCCCCTCGCTCTGCCCCGGGCTCAGGTTCCGAGCCGGAGCCTCCCGGCCTGGCAGGCACAGACACTGAATAATCGTGTGCTGCATGGATGGGACCTTTCCCAGCCCGGCCTGCTTAAGAAGGCAGGTGGCCCCCGCTCCCAGGCAGTGGTGGAGTGTGTTGGAGTCACGGTTACACTGAACTTTCCTCGGGAACTTAGGGGTTGGACACATTGTTTCCAGGGTCCTTCCAGTGACATCATTTTGTCACTCTGCGAGTTGAAGTTTGTCAACTTCTATTCCTGCCCCTCCTCCTCCACTTCCTGGTGCTGCTGCCTGGTCCTAGAAGTGGCTCTTCCTGAGCCCAGAGGCTTCTGAGTGCTCCAGTGGCTCCAGGGGACCTTGGCAGGACCCTGTGTCCAGCACCAGGGACAGAACCACCGTGAGCCCCACCCTGGTCTGGTGGCCGAGGAGGGAGGCCTGTTTGAGGGGGGCGGGGTGGGGATGCATGGAGGTAGAGCCCCTCCTCTCCCGAGACCCTTCCCCTCGGTAGGGCTTGGCTTCCTTCTCTGAGGAGTGGGCAGGTGCTGCTAAACTGCGGGGACATCCCAGCAAAGTGCCCCAGGCCACCCAGCCAGCCCCTCCCCCAGCATGGCAGCATGCCCGCCCCTCCCCCCACACTCCAGGAGCAGTTATTTATCTGCCGGAGGGTGACAGGCGGCTGTGGTTGGCGTGTTGAGCCACTGTCCAGAGATCAGCTGGCGGCTGCAGAGCAAACAGCCCGAGCTAATCAGCAAAAGGTCACGCTGGCTCCCGGAGCCCGCGTTGGAAGTCTTGCCTCACACGGCAGGCTGGAAGGGACTGGGACTTTGAGTTAGTGGCTTGGTGAGCAGGACAGCTTCAAAGCCCTGCCCACAGCTAATTGCCCAGCGCATGACTCCGCGGCGTCGCCTCCCAGAGATTCCCCAGCCCCAGAGGAATC
Source organism: Lemur catta (assembly GCF_020740605.2). NCBI lineage: Eukaryota > Metazoa > Chordata > Mammalia > Primates > Lemuridae > Lemur > Lemur catta. Next base: position 19,806,733 of record NC_059129.1, read on the forward strand.
CACCCCCGGCCTCCAGCCCAGCAGACCCCTGGACAGCAGAGATGCAGCCCCGGCTTGCCGCGGGGGTGGCCCTGCCCCGCCGCCCCTGCCCAGGACACACTGTCCTCGCAGCAGAAGTGCAGGGCTGGTCAGCAGCCGCCTGGTCCCCCGACTAGAGCCTCCCTTCACCGACCCCCACAGCCCCTCCGACTGTATTCTTACCACTTTTCTCTAAATCAATTCACTTTTTAAAAAACGTAAATACATTTATTTTAAAGGGAAGCTTTATAGCACTACTACAAATGGAAAACAAGCCTCCCTTGCCATAAATAGAATTCATAATCATAAAAATAAATTCAGTGGAAAAAAAACAATGTTATTAAATTCTAGTTGGACGCTGTAGCCCCAGGGGAGGCTCGGAGCCCACAGGCTGCCGTTGCTTTATTAGAAAGGGAGAACAGTAAGTGTACGGAGGTGTTCAGGACTTACCAACCCTGCTCTGAGATTTCCTTTTCGATGTAATCAGAAGCATTGGAAAGAATTAAACTGAAAGTAACTTTCTAATAAAATGATTCCGTATTATTTTACACTGTGTGAGCCAGGGGTTGAATCTGGCTGCATGAGACAGACACCCGACCACTGTGTGGTTGAACCCCAGGGAAGGTTTCTCATGTGACCAGGGCAGCTGTGGGGCAGGTGCACAGCCCGAGGACTCTCAGTGATCTGGGTTCCATGTAGGGTCCTGCTCTGCCATTGCTGCTGTTGGTCCTCATGGTCTCGGGATGGCTGCTGCGCCTCCAGCCATTGTATCTGCATCTCAGGCAGGAAAGCATCAGGGTGGAGGAGGGGTGAAGGAGAAAGGAGTAGCCAACCAAGTCTGTTCCTTGTTATTAGGAGGTAACAGCTGGCACCTGAGCCCGTTCTCCTGTCTGCCGTGGTCTCCTGCTGCCTCTGGGCTGGTGCTTCCTAAATAGTTCATCCACTGGCTGCGTGCTTGTTTGATGCCACTGATCCCCAGGCATCAGACTCTTGCCCTCGTGGTATTCACAGGTCACGAGCTGGCGTTTGTGAACTGAGCGATGGTCCCATCCCAGGGCATCCTCCAAGGGCCCCTCTGTCCCCCACCCTCAGTCCTTCCCCTTCCTCCTGCCCACAGGGACCCGGCCCTGGGGCAGCCCCTGCCTCAGTCCCATGTCCCCCCACGCACACCCAGGGCTGCCTGAGCCCCTGTGGGAGTGCCCGGATTCCAGTCCCAGCTTGGCCTGTGCAGAGTTGCCCCCTCCAGGCCGCCTGGATGCACAGAGAGCAGCCCCTTCCCCTCCCCCGCAGCCCTCCCGGGGTGCTGGGTCTCTGTCCCCACCTTCTGCCCTCCCCCACAGAGCCCCTCCCTCCCCGGGGCTCAACCTCCTCCATGGGGTTCGGGTGCCTCCAGCCACAGGCAGCCCAGGCTGCAGGGACCCGGTTTCTGCTCCCAGATCTTCATGTCCTTTAATTTCCCCGTGTGCTGTACATCCCGCCGTTCCTGGGACTGAGGGGCAGGGCTGCGGTGGCTCCCTGCTGGGCCGACCCGGGAGATCCCTCTCCCTCTGGCTAGCCTCTCGCCCCAAATTGCCCATCTCTGCTGCACACTGTGTCTTTCAGCCTGAACTCTGCCCTCTGAACTCTAGCCTCTGACCCTGGCCTCGGCACCCAGGGTAAGGGACCCGTCCAGGGCCAGGCCTAACGGTCGGTCCCGTTGCTCCCCAGCTGTGCACTCAGAGCCCAGTCACTTAACCTCTCTGAGCTCTCCATCGGGGGCAGGGGTGAGGGTCTCTGACTGAATGAGTGGGGAGCACAGGATTCCTCCTGGCTGAGCCTCTGCCTCTCCTGCCCCACCTCCTGCTCCGCCCCCTGCCCGCCCAGCGGCCCCCCGGCTTTGGGCTGTCTCCTGGTTTCCCGCTGCCGGCCTGCAGCTGGGCGGTGCAGGACCCTCGTGGTGTGTGCTGGGTGGCCCAGGCCCCAGAGCTGACACCCAGGCCCAGAGCACCACCCTCCAGGCCACCCTTCTGGGGCCCTGGCGTGTGCCTGGCGAGCCCTCTGGACACACACAGCCAAGTGTCACTCCCACCCCTTCCTCCTCTGCTGCCTGTGGGTGTGCGTGTGTGTGTGTGCACGCGTGTTTGCGTGCCCCAGGCTGGCACAGCTACATGCCTGCACGTGTGTGTAATAGCAGGCACCCCTCGTGAGCATGGATGTCCACGTCCTGCACACACAGGCGTGTGCATCCCTGTGCAGGGGCGTCTCGGGATGGCCCCGGGGCCCCCGTGCGCGTTGCTGCCTTTCCCTCTCCCCATGCTCAGCCTGTGACTCACAGCCAGGGCTGCAGCCTCGCCCCCCAGCCCCACCCGGTGAACTGTGAATCCAGCAGCCAAAGTGGGTCAGGGAGCGTGCGGGGGAGCTGCAGGGCCCGGGAGGGCAGGCTGGTGCCAGGGCCTGGCTTGATGGCAGCCGTGGGGGCGAGGGCAGAGGAGGGGCTCCAGGGAGAAGAGCAGGATTTGGAGCGCCGGGGAGCAGGCGCAGGCAGGGGGCACAGGAGCCAGAGGGAGAGTCGCAGACTGGGTGGCTGTTTTTCCGTAGCGATGATTTGATGTGGAGAGACGTGGCCCAGAGCTCAGGGAGCCGCTTTCCTGCCAGGATGGGCAGGAGGGAGGCAGGCGCGGGGGAAGTAGTGAGGACGCGTTTACTGAGCACCTATTGCATGCAGGCCTCTCTGCTCCTGCGCTTACCTAGCACCGCAGCCCTGAGCGAGGGCTGTCATCAAGGCGGCGGCATCCAGGAAATAGAGGCAGAGAAGGCTGTGCCTCTGCCCAGAGCCAAACCCAGGGCAGCCAGCCCGCACTCCAGCCTTGCAGCCTCGCTGCCTGTGTGGAGATCACAGCACGCCGAGCGGCCATGGGGGCTCTGCCTGCCCTGGCCCAGGCTGCTCCGGACCGGCAGCTTGCAGCGGAGCCCGGACTGCCACGAGCCGCTGCTCCAGGCTTGCCCAGCTGACGCTCTGACACTCTGCAGTGCCCGGGGAGGGTGGGTGGCATCGGGGCAGTGCGCCCAGTCTGCAAGCACGTGCTGTGGTCCTACTGTGCGCTCCACTGAGAGGAGGGTGCGGGTTGCTGGAGACCCAGCCCTGCCCCTGGGATCCTAGGCCTGGCTGCGGCTGTGGCTCACGTGGGACTGAGGAGAAGTGGACGGGCCAGGCAGGACGTGGGTGAACTGGGGGCTCTCCAGGGGTGAGAGGTGGCAGGAACGGTGGCATGCCTACAGCACATGTGTGTGCAGAGCATGGGGACAGCCCTCCCCACTCCCCCAGAGTGTCTCCAGATCTCACTAAGCCCCTCCCTAGTATTCTGCTCCCCGAGGAGCAGCACTCTTCTGCAGTAGTTAGGATGAGCTGTTGAAACAAAGTCCTCCAAAGCTATGGTAGCTGAAATAAGGTAAGAGTTTATTTCTTGTTTACAAAGAGCCCAGAGGTCAGTGGCCCAGGGCTGGTAGGGCAGCTCTGTCACCGTCACTTGTATCATCTATGCCTGGGACCAACATGGCTGCCCCAGCTCCCACCATCACATCTGTATTCCAACCGGGCAAGGAGCATGCATGCCCACTCCTTCTGAGGGAGTGATTCAACAGTGGGACACTTCAACTCTGCTCACATCTGATCGGCTAGAATTTTGTCCTAGGTCATGCCTAGCTATGAGGGCAGCAAGAAATGTGGCCTTTCGGTGGGTCCAGCTTAAACTCTGGAGTTTAAGTAGTAATGGAAGAGGAGGGGAATAGAAACTGTTAACCAACAAGAGCTCTTGGTCACCTTCTTGTTGGACATGCTGGGGCCGCAGACCCTTGAGGGGAGAAGGAAGCACAGCAGCCCCTCCGCGGGCCTGGCTGGCGAGGGGGAGACAGGCAGGGCGGGCGCATCCTCAGAGCCTCAGCGTGGTGGCAGGAAGCCTGCCCTTGCTGGAGTCGTGAAGCAGAGGAAGTCATTAGCACATTTGGAATGGAAATGGCCCCTAGAGGGAGGGTGACTGCATAATTTAGTCTCCAAACCAGAACCCTTCGGGGATGAAAGAAGCGGCAGCAGTAATTACCCCGAAACTACAGGGCACAGGGGGGTGTGGTCACCCACCTACAGGCCACTTTGTCTGCGTTGTGCCGGGGAAGCTGGGCCCGCTCCATTAAAGGCAATGACAGAGCCACACGAGAACTCTGGAAAGAGAATCCGGAGGTTTGGGGACCTCAGAGCTGGTCTCTGCGTCATAATCCTGTACGGAGGCTCTCAGGCCCTGCCCTCATCTCTGCTCCTGAGCCTGGGATGCTCCAGACACTGGCAGCTGGGGTGTCCCCTTTTCTGTCCCCGAGAGCTGTGGTCCCCAACCCCCGGGCTGCAGCCCAGTACCGGTCCGTGGTCTGTTAGGAAAATGGCCATGTGTCACCGCCTGAGCTCCACCTCGCCCCTCCGCCACCCCCTATCCATGGAAAAATTGCTTTCCATGAAACTGGTCCCTGGTGCCAAAAAGGTTGGGGACCCCCGTCCAAGAGCATCTAGGGCCAGCCCAGAGCTGTCCAGGGTCCTGACCACCCGCATGGCAGCAGCAGCCCAGCCCCCACACTCCCCAGGGGCTACCCTCCCCACCAGCAGGGCCAGGGCCGGGTTAGGCCTTGTCCCCCCTTTTCTGCCGGGGTCCACGAAGATGCCACCTCTCAGACCCCACTCCCCAGGCCCCTGCAGCCCCTCCAGCGCCCATCCTCACTCTGTCCCCAGCGTGGCCGCGGGAAGAGGAGGAAGCTGCCCTTTCCAAATCATTGGCAGAGCTGTGTTTGGAGTCTTCCTGAAAATCAAAGACTCCACGGGGCCCGGAGGAGTCATCCTTGTCGTGAACAGCGGGTTGCTGGGCACCGTGGTCGGGCCAGGAGCAGGCGGCCACGGGGCAAGGGCCTCTGTCAGCCTCACCTCCAAACCCCAGCTCTGGCCGCCCCCCACGCCATGTCCTGGGCTCCTCTTCCTCGGCCCAGAAACAAGGCTCTGCTGACGCCCTCCTGGCATTTTTCCCCTTGTGAGCCCAGCACTGCCTGGCACTGTCCCCGCCAGACACCAGTCCTGCTAAACCCCCCCCCCCCGTCACCTGTCTTCGCCACCCCAGAGAAGCATCCTTGCAGCGAGGCCCAGCCTGGACAGCGCCCGGGCCTCTGCCCACCCTCCCGTTGGGAAGAGGAAGGTGGGACCAGCTGGGGCCAGCTCACCTCTAGCGGGGGCTACAGTCGGCCACACTCCAGCAGGGGCAGGGACCCTGCCAGCCTCCACCCAGGCACGGCCGAGAACACCCTGGGGCTGTGTGCCAGGGAGCCGGCGCTCAGGTCTGTGGCATGAATGAATGGGAAGCTGTCTTCAGTAACCCAGCCCCAGCTAACCGGGCAGGTGGTAGACCAGATGGCTCCTTGCACGGCACCGTGTGCCAGGAGCTTCAGCAGGTGGCGACTGCCTTTCTGAGCTCTTTAAAGGCTCCTTCCTGTTCCAGGGCATCGTGAGCCCTTGAGACCACCTCTCCCCTTCCTGGGGCAGGGTCCCCTCCTCCCTGAGCCTCACACCCCTACCTTCGCACTCGGGTCTCTCGTCCACAGAGGAGGCTGTTAGTTCTATTACCCAGCCTGGAATGTCGTGTCATTGTTATCAGAAGTGACAACTACTAAATGCTGAGAGCTAACCCAGACTCAGGTCTCATGTGCTCAGATCGTGTGGCCCTGGTGTGGGGGGCAGCCCACACCCCAGCCCGGGCCCGGTCCCGGTGTTGCCACCCCTGGCGCCCCTTGCTGTCTGTGCTCAGTTTCCCCATCTGCACAATGCGAGCGACCGTAGGAGCCTCTGCGTCTTCGCGTCGCTGTGTGTTTGATGGCGTGTTTAGGTGAACACGAGTCAGCATTTGCGGCATGGAATATTCGATAAAAGTCAGTGGGAATCACCCTAACGCATCGTCCTGCCCCTGCAGGTAGCTGCAGCACGGGGAGGTTAGGGACCTGCCCAAGGCCCTTCTGTGTCGGTCTGCAGAGCCCAAGCCCTCAACCGCCCTGCGCCAGCCCCTGGTGTTACTGGGGGAGGGAGGGCCAGAGGGCACCGCCACCTGGCTCGACACCCACTCAGCCTCCTCCTGGCCGCCCCGCCTGGGAGCTGCATCCAGGCCTGACGTCTTCAGGGAGGTCCCTGAAGTCACTGGGAGAGGAGAACTAAGCCCTCATCCCCGATCTACAGTAACCTCGCTGTGTGACTCAGGGAAAATCCCTTTCCCTCTCTGGGCCTAAGTGTGTGAGTGAAAGCCCTTGGAGGGCAGAAGCCAAATCTGGCAGGTTTTCTTGCTGTGGCTCCAGGCACGCTGGCACCCACAAGGGAGGGGCCTTGCTGTGTGGTTCAGCCTTGGGAGTCCCCCTCTGCCCCCGACTCCCCTGTGATTTTGGGACAGTCCCTCCTCCCTGGTCCTCGGTGTGCAACTGGAGCTCTTGCATGACTCACTGTCGAAGGCCCTTGGCTGCAGCTCCAAGAGTCAAGTCCCAGGGCTGTCACATGCCACCCGTGACCACAATGGGTGTGTGACGGACGGCCCTCTGCCCCGGCCCTGGGAGTGCCCGTGCTGGTCGAGGCCCCATGTCACCTGGTCCTGGCCCTGGGGGCTGGAGGAGACAGTGCACAGACCAGAGCTGTGCTCTGACATCCTGCCTCTCCTTGCATGCCTCTGCCGACGGGGAGCTCAGTCTTTCATGGCTGCCCGTTCCTTTTCAAAACGTTCTTAAATTAATTATAAAATATCTAAGATGTCTCAAATATTTAAGAAATTCCTAATAAATATTTCACCAGTTGTGACATATTTAATATGACCCACAGTTTAAGGAATAATACAGTGATAGCTGAATGCCCACCCCTCCCAGCTGTCCTCACGCCCCTCTCAGACCCTACACCCCTATTTCTCTTTTTAAAGTTTTTAGTTATGGTAAAATGTATATAACATAAAGTTTGCCATCTTAACCATTTTAGGCACACGGTTTGGCCGTGGTAAGTGTTGTGTCGTGTTGTGTTCAGTAGCGTTAATGCTGTTGTGCAACAGAGATCCACAACCTCTTCATCGGCCACCCTCTCTGGAAGTGAGCCCTTTCTCAAATTTTGTGATTACTGTTCTGTTACATTTTTTACACATTTGCCATGTTTGTGTGAACCCCCACATGATATGCTGTTGGCGTGTTTCGAAGCTTTCGACATGGGGTATGACAGGGCAGGTATTCACGAGTGACACCCGTGCCCCGTGCGTGCTCTGTGGCTCGCTCTTTTTCACTACTGTGTAGTACTCCACCCGGCACATGTTCTCGGTGTTCTAGCCCCTTCTCTTGGGGACCTCTAGCGCCCGCCGTCTTGCCGTTGTGAATGACATTGCGGTTCATGTCCTTGGGCATCTCTCAGCTTCTCCGGGGACGTACCTCGGACCGGGAGTTGGGCTCATGGGCTGGGCGCATCTTAGCCTCTGCAAGACGTCACCTAGTCATTCTCCAGCACAGAGTGCCGGGGCGCCCTCTCCTCACCGGGCCCAGAGAATGCGCTGGGAGGAGGCCGGCCACAGGCACTGTCTACCCTCCGGCCTCTGCCCTGCGCATGCTCTGCAGGTGCCTGTGTACCTGAGACGCCCCCTCGGCCAGACACCCCACGTCCTCCCACTCAGCCTCTGATGAGCCAGCTCTGTGTCTCCTCCCTCGGGGCCACTCGTTCCCCCTGGAACACGCCCACACTGGCCTGCAGGCCACGGGACAGATGGTGACTCCCGGGGGCCCTGGAGCCAGACGGCCCGGGGACTTGAACCCTGGCCCCACCACTGAGCAGCTGTGGGAACTCAGGCAAATTAACAAGCATTTCTGTGCCTCCTCTGTAAAATGGAAGTAACAGCACCAGCCTCGCAGGGTGACTGTCAGTATTACGTGTGTTAATATATGCGAAGGTCTCTGAACAGCGTCTGGCGTGTAGCAGGTGCAATATGCGTGTGAGCTTTTATGGTTTCCCTTGAGGTCTGGGACCGAACCCTTTGACGTGGCTGAGCAGGGCCGGATCACCACCTCCTCTGTTCTACCCATTATATCTCTATTAAGTCAGCCTGGGTTCCCTTCTCAGGTGCCACATTTACCCTTTGTGACTGTCACTTCCCTGCCGACTTCCTTCGAGGGCAAGTGGGTCTCACCTGGCTCCTCTTGGTGGAGAGAGGAGCTTCCTTCCCAAGGTCAGGGTCACCTGCACCTCACCCCACCTCCTCTGCTGCACCCCCACACAGCCCGTGGCCCACGTCAGTCTCATCACCTTCATCCCCTCACTTCTCAGCCAGACACTGGCCCTGCCCTGGCATCTGGTCAGGCCCCTCCCCCACCACGGTGGGCACCACCCAGGCTCAGCCCCACCAGGCAGAACAAGGGGGGCCTGGCCCGGAGGGGAGGTTGGGCTGGGGGATCTAAGAGGAGATCCTGGGTTCTCCCCAAAGTGGGGCAGGTGCCCCTGGCACCCCAAAATCCCGGCAGGGTGAAGGCAGTTTGGCTGGCAGCAGGGGCTGGCACTGCATTCCAGGGGAGAAGGAGCCCGGGGAATGGGACAGTGACTCCCAGAGGGGGGCTGCCTGGCCTCAGATCCCACCCACAGCTGGCCCCGGGGGTCCCGGCGGCTGGTGCAGCTGCGGAGAGAGCAGGTCGGGCGGGGAGGCGGGGTACTTGCTCCCAGGGTGGGCGAGGCGGTGACAGGTGCGCGTCTGCGAGGTCAGTCCAGCCGCAGACAGCCGGCGGGCAGATGGGGCAGAGGGCGGGCGCAGGTGGCACAGTGAAGCGGTGGGTGCGAGCCGGCCCCGCCCGGGACGCAGTCTCATTGAGGAGTCAACCTCGGGACATGCAGTCCTGAAAGGGAGCCACTCGCACCCCAGTTGGGTGGTTTCCAGCCTTGTCAACGTCGCCGAAAATGGAACGTCCTCCAGCTGCTCCGGCTGCCCGGCCCCTGCCTGCTTTGAGACGATAGTTAGACACTTGCGTGTGCAACGCGTGTGCGTGCCTGTGTGTCTGCATGTCGAGTGCGGCAGGGAGGGGCCAGTGGTGGACCCACGCCACGGGGGCCAGAGGCTGAGGACACACACGCGTTCACACGCAACCTCGCACACACACGCGTGCACACTCAGACACACACACTCATGCACTCACATGAACATCACACTCAGACACACACACACTCACTGTTCTCTCCCAGGTCCCAGCAGGTCTCAGGCTGGAAGATGCTGGGCTCCCGGGGCCCCACCCCCACTGCGCTGTGGCCACCGCCCTGGGATGGGGACACAGGCGCCGGCGTTGCCGGGCGATGCCTCCCACCCACCGGAGGGCACGCAGCTCGCGCCGTGCGGCTGCTCCAGATCCTCCAGCTTTTACTCACCTTGGCCCTTGGAGCCCAAACGAGAAGCGCTATTTATAGCAGCGGCATATGGCCCCGCTGGATGTGCTGCTCAGACATGTGCTGGAGGCGCGGCCAGACGCAGCGCGAGCCCCTCCCCACGGCAGGCTGCCTGCCTCTCCCAGGCCTCCCCCTGTGGTCTCCAGGACCCCTGGATGTCAGGGTTTGGGGTGCAGGGGGAACCCCGCCTCCAAGGGGACCTGGGCGGCAGCTGCTTCCAGCCCAGGGGCTGCCCTGGGAGGGGCTCCAGCTCCCCTCCCCTTTCCCTCCTGGCTACAGGCAGGAGGTGACAGCAAGAGCAGCCGTGAGTGTGTCCCCCCCCAAGAGGCGGGGACAGGCCGTCAGTCCAGGCCCCAGACGGGCACGAGCCCAGACACACTGTGGTCAGCAGTGGCCCCTCCTCGGGAGCTTCCCCGCAGCGGGGAGGACCCCCAGGCCGAGGACACGCCTGCACCTTCTCCCAGCACCTCTCGAGACCCCCTTGGAGGCAGGAACCGTGCCTGGTGCTTGCCCTGCGTCACGTCATTCAGTCCTCCCAGGGTCATTTACAGACGCGGGGACCGGAGCCCAGCGTGGGTGAGCCGCTTGCCCAGGGCACACGGCCAGCATCAGGCCAGGGCTGTGAGGTCCCAGAGTTCAAGTTCTCTGAGCCTCTGTGACCCACGAAGACCGCACCCTTGTCCTGTCCTTGCTGGTTGCCCCGCCGGCTGTCATCACAGACACAGGAAATACCGTGCGTGGGTGAATGACACGTGAAGGAATGAACACACGAGCACCAGGGGCCTGCAGCCCGGGGCCTCCTCACCAGGCAGCCGCCTCCCCTGGGGAGCTAGAAAGATAGCGAGGGGCCTCTTATTCTGGTGGGGGTATCCCCTGAGGCCCAGACACTTCCAGGGCCGAGAAACTGGGGATGCCTCCTCCCTGGGCTCCTTCCCATGAGGGGAGCACTGAGTCTCGGGACCCTCCGCAGTGGCAGAGGGACCCTCCTAGGGACGGTCCAGGGCTGCCACGGGGGGGTAGGACGCTGCCACAGGGGCCACCCAGGCTGTCTCCCAGGCACCTGCGTCTCCTCCTGCAATGCCCTTCCCTGGTCCGTCTGCCTGGACACGCTGGCCTCGCCCACTGGACTTTATTCCCAGCGAGTTGGGCTTGTGGGCACCCAGGGAATGGGCCTTCTCCGCACCCGTCTGAAGGGGAGGGGTCTGAGAGGGGCCGAGAGATCCAAGCACCCTCTATGCACGCTCCTGATCTGGAGCTAGCAAGGGGGCCAGGCCCCAGGCCCATAGGCCTCTGTCTCCCAGCCCCCCCTGGGCTGACGGGCTTGCCCTTCGAGGTCTCAGCTCCCTGCACATGAGCCCCCTCAGGAGGGAGCCCAGCCCTGTGAGCCCCTCCCCAGGGCGGGCTCCGAGACTGAGGAGGAGCCACCTCTGCCAGACCAAGCCAATCTGCGGCCTTTCAGTTCTAATTAGCATTTGCTGTGTTGTTAGGTAGATCACACACTCTGAGACTGGCCGGCCAGCGGGTGTCTCTGCAGGCCCTCCTCAACCTGGGCACAGGCCACGCTCTCCCCAAAAGGCTGCCACTCTGACCCTCAGGCTCCCTGGTTTGGGGGCCCCTCCTGGGCTTTGCTCAGGCCCCTTCTCTCTGTCCACCCAGGTCCCCAGTACAGCAAGAGCCGCAGCCAGCCTTGCTGAGCCCTTCCCTGCGCTGCACCTGTGCATTTCCTTGTGTAAGCCCCCAGGGCGCCGTGCATGGGTGGGGTCACTATGCCCCCTGCTTGGAAGAGAGAAACAGGAGGGAGGACTGGGAGCCGCTGAGGCCCAGCCCTGCGGGGAGGGGAGCAGAACGCAGGCTCGAGTGCCCAGCGCCAGGGCCTCTTACACTCGCCCCGGACCCACCCCACCGAGCTGGCATTGCTGGCCTTCCCTGCACCCCAGAGCACTCGAGGTCCTTGCCTGGGATTCTTAGGGCCAGGCACTCGGGGCCCCTGCTACAGGCTGGAGAGGGAGTGGGCTGCCCCACAGGACGGTTACCTACAGCTGCCTGACACAGCACCCAGGGCCCGGTGGCTTCCCTCAGCCCTTCCCCGCTCTCGGTTCTGTGGCCGGGGACAGGCTCAGCTGGGCCGTGCCTCTGCTCCCAGACCAGCACTTAGGAGGGGGCCACCACACCCTCCAGGCCTCCCTGCAGCCTGGGGGAAAAAAAAAAAAAAAAGCTCCTCACAGCAGGGTGTCCCTGAGCCCCAGCAGGGTGTTGGAAGTGGCTTCCCTTCCGACAGCGCCCTGGTCTCCGCAGTCTCAGGCCAGCCCAGACTCTCAGGTGCTGAGCCGGGCCCTGGTCTCTGCAGACTGGCGTGGGGGGAGGTGCAGCCATCTTTTGGAAACAGGATCTGCCCCCTGCCTCGTACTTCCATGTGAATTACTTTTCTCTCCAGTTAGAACCGCGTCTTTTGCTCATTTTGTATTCCCTGCACGCTCGCTCCCCTCCCCACGCCCGGTGTGATGTCGCCTGTCCATGCACGGACGAGCAGGCCCTGGGGGGTGGCACAGGCCTCACAGGCCTCGCCTCTTGGGTGGAGAGCTGGGCTCCCCCCCAGGCCCTCAGCAGCCCCCTCCCACCCCAGAGCCAGCCCCCCCCAATTGTCCATGTGCCAACTTGGAACCCACCAAAGAAGCTACCACCCCAGCTGTCGTGAGCTCTCCCGAAGGGGACTGCTCTGTTGTCTACCCCGACTTCGAGCTGACCCTGAATCATGAAAATCCTAAACACCTCACTGGGGGTCCCCGAGCCTGTAGAGCCCCCAGCAGCATCCTGCTTGGATGAGCTGGTGTCCACCATCCCGAGGAGGGAGGGAGAATGGCCTCGAACCCCAAACTTGCAAGGGCCATCCAAGAAATGAAACCCCACACTGATCTCACCGGTGACCAGTGGATCAAAAATCCTCCACAGGACACAAGCAAATCCAATTCCACAGACTATTAGAGAGATAATAATCTGCCATGGTTATTATAAAAAGAATTCAAAGATGGCTTAATATTAGAGAAATCTATTAATATAATACACAGGATCAGCGGGTCAGCCAAAGTGCCGCATTAATAAGGGACAAAAGGCATTTGATAAATCCAATGCCAATTTCTGATTTTAAAGTGACTGCTAAAAATAGCACTAGGAACATGCTTTCTAATCACAGTAAAGAATCTTTCTCTATTCAACAGCCAGCGTCATTCTAAATGATGAGATTTTTAATGACTCTCTTGCTTTCAAAAATTTTATTAAAAAACAACAGTGCTTTTTGTCACTGCCCAGAAATTCTGGACATAGCAATAAGACACGAAATGGAATGAAGTGGGCTGTTGATAGGAGAGAATTGTCATTATTTGCTACCAATATGATTCAAGACCTTAGAAACCCAAGAAAACCAACGGGAAAAAATAATACGAGAATTTAACATGAAGGTGCTAGGCTGGGTAGAAAACAAACATACACAAATCATCATTTTCATCTGTACCAACAACTTGTCGGAACACAAAACGAAATAAACTCACAGTGGCATCGATAAAGCCACCACCACAAAAACCCCACGGAATGCCCAGGAATAAATTTACAAGAAAAATTCAGGATCGTTATGAGACATAGAAGAAAACAAGGACAGTGAGGTGCGCCATGTTGGAATATCACCTGAACGTGATTCCGGAATTAATTTACAGGTTTACTGCAATCCTATCAGCATGTTGGTGGCAAGTTTTGAAAAGCAAGATGAGATTGTTCCAGAGGTTCATCTGAGAGAACGTCCGAACAGAAAGAGTAAAGAAATGGGGAAGGATGCCTTTCCTACTCGACGCAGGAGCTTGTTATAGGGTTACAGTGATTGAAACTGTGCTGTATTGAGCAAAGAAGAGAGGGGCGGTGCTGTCAATAGAACAGAAGAAACAGTCCCAAACAGAGGTCTCATGAGAGGGTGACTGTACGACAATTTATCGCCCAAACTGGGAGATTCTGCAAGGGAAAGGGGGCTCTACGAATGATGACACTGGGACAGCAGGCATAAGTGACAACCTTCCCAGGAAAACCATGACATATAGCTGCCCTCCTTTATAGGTGATCCCGGATTTAATGTTTGCATTAATTCATCCGGCGTACGTTTCCTACTCGGTGCTGGGAAGGGGACAGCCAGCCCCGCCCCACTGGCCGAGAGCTTTACATATAGACTGTAGCGTTTCGATGGAGAGACAGCGACCAGGCCTGCATGGTACAGGGCCACAGTGGGGCAGGTACAGGCAGCCTGGAGATTACAGAGGGGAGACCCCAGCCCCAATTCAGAGTCTGAACAGAGAAGACCGCTTAGCAGGGGAACAGTTGGGGTGGTGCGAGGGGTTAGCGTCCCTGGTGGACCACAGCCTTATAGGGCAAGGTGAGGGACGAGACACTGGCAAGGACCATCACCAAGGCCAGGTGGTGGCCCCTTTAAGACAGGTAGATTCTCTCGAGGGCACTGGGGAGCCCTGTGGGGTTGCAGAGGGAGGGGAGGAGGAGGAGAGGCTGGAGCACACTCCTGCCGGGGTGGAGATGGAGCGTGGCACATCAACCAGAGGGAATAGATTATCCGACATGTAGTGTCAGGACAATTTGTTGCCTGTTTGGGGGAGGGGAAAAATCAATTTTGATCCTTCCTCAAGCCAGAGAGATGTTTTCCGGGTGGACTGACAGCTAAATGTGAGAATTCAGACTCCGGAGACGTGAGCGGGTAGGGGCGGGAGTCCCGTCTCAGGCGCACGGAGTTCCACCACCTGCAAAGCAGGGGAAGCCGAGTCAGGGGACAAAATGTACCCCATGGGTCTGATGACGTAAGTTAAAACAGGAGTCCGGGCCCAGGCATGGCCGTGGCATTGGCTTCGCCTGCAGGCCGCGGTGGGACGATGCCGACAGATGGTTCACTAAGAGGCTGCGTGGTGCAGTTGGCAACACTGCGTTTTTATTTTCATGGCCTCAGCCGGACCCAGATGAGGCTCCTTAGCAGCCAGAACACCAGTCTCGGGGACGCAGCCGCTCCCGACAGGTGGCCGTGGGCAGTAGGAATGGCATGGCCACGTGAGAAAGGGCTGGTGGCTGGAGGAAGCCCCTGGAGGGACAGGCCTCTCGGGTGCTGACTGTGCAAATTCTCTCCCAGTGGCCTCTCCAAGTGCAGGGAGCACTCAGGGCTAGGAAGGTGATCACCTTGTGGTGTTTTGTCACAACCCCCGGTGTTGTGACAAGCCTGTGGTAACAGACAGGAGAGCCCATTTCCAACTGCGCACACACACCGGTCGCCGAGGGAACCGCACAGGCTACTCCTTGCCCAGCCTGGTCTGTCCCTTCCACCCTGGCCAGAGCCGCACTGTGGCTGTTAGGCAGGGCGTCCAGGTTCCATCCTGGCCTGTTGACATCGCTGACACCAATTAGGCTAGACTTTGCTTGGTAGTTTATGTCCCCTATTAATTTAACATTGGAGGGCTAATTGTTCATTTATAGCCTCTGCTCAGTCGGGAAGCATGCACTGATTCGATAACCATGGTGACGGCGGTGTGCGTGGGGACCTGCGTGTGCAAAGGTTTTGGCCCGGTGGGTGGGTGGCCTTGCAAATGGTCAGCACGTCTGTGCACCTGGGCCTGGCCTGGTGAGGCACAGGGAGAGGGCACTGGGCCTCAGTGTCCCCAAAGGGTCTTTCCAGCGTCTTATGGGGTCCTGTCCTCTCACCGAGCCGGTATCAAAGCTCAGAACAGGGACAGAATCCCCAAGCTCGGGATGGTCAGAAGGGGTTTCCCAGAGTTCAGGGGCTCTCGGGGGTCAGGGTGCTACTAGGAAGTGAAGAAACAGCAAATTCCTGCCTTCAGCCTCAAATCGAACATCCCTCAGAACAACTGGAGAGATTCAGGTCAGACTAAAGATAGAACTTCCTAGCTGCCAGGGTTATGAAGGTGTGATGGGAAAAGTGCCAGGCATCTTTGGACACCCAGACCCTCGCCTGGCTTAAGTGACGTGCTTTCCGATGGCAGGGGGTGGCCCAGTGTTCCTGGAGAGGGTCACATGTCATCCCTCTTCTCCAGGGGCCAGCCAGCCACCCTCACCCGCATCCCTGCCAGCACATGAGCAGGGAACCATTGCAAAGTGATTTCTCCCTCCACCGGCACCATACATCATGTTTTTTAATTTAAAAGATGCCCGGTGGAAGCATAACAGACCATTAAATGTTTGGGTCTCTAATTAACTCCAGAGCAGCCTGGTGCTCGGGCCACAGGGAGGAGGGGCAGAGTGAGTCCACGTCAACCCGTCAACCCGGGAGGCAGCACCCCAGCCTGGGCCCAGAGCACTCCCCGCTCCCGCCTTCCAGGGGCGGCACTGGGCGGGGCTGCCTCACACAGGCCTGGGCCAGCCCCCAGCCCCGCCAGCCTTGGAAGTTCTGGGGTGGGCAGGAGTCTGCGTTTTTCACAAGCAGCGTTTGGGAAAGTCTCCATTTCCTGGCTGGACTTCCCACCTGAGCCCTGTTCTCCAATCTGTCTAATGGGGGCTGCGTATACAGCAGGCACTCAATACAGGTGGACCGTGGAGGAAAGAGGAGGTGTCCTCCATTTGCACACTGGCAGAGTGTCCTACTCTGGGCGGGCAGGGCGAGCCCCTGAGGTGTATTGGGAGTCACGGGAACTGCCAAGGTCACATGGCAAGGTCATCTGGCACTCAGCCCCTTCGACCTTCCCCAGTGCCCTCTGAATCCTCGTGGGGCGGGCCCAGCGCAGGCACTGGTTCCCTTTGCCCTAGCCCTGGCCCAGCCTCCCAGAGGACAAGGCCAGGGCCAGCTGGGGTCAGGGGCCAGCCAGACCCAACCCTGCGGCCAAGTCCAGAGGAGCGGTGGTGAGTCAGCACTCCTTGCCCCCCCTGCCCCGCCCCCCAGACCAAGGGAGGAAGCAGGGAACAGAGTCATGAGAGCACCAGCGGCTGTGCTGAAGTGCAACCCACCAGGTGCATCCTGTGAGTCGGCTGGGTCTACCCACAGTGCCTGGCGCTGGCCTCCTCCCCCCCGCCCAAGGCCAAGGCTCTACAGAGCACCCACCTGTGCCAGGCAACACACCAGAGCCTTAAATGACTGGGTCTGCATCCCCGTAACCCTGGGTGACCTCACAGTCTTCTGTGTTACTCAGTTCAGAGAGGTTAAGTGACGTGCCCAAGGTCACACAGCCAGCGCAGGAAGGACCCAACACTCACATCCTGGCCCAAGATGGTTTTGTGTCCTCGAAGCAGCAAGTGGACAGGCTGGCCACCCACCTGCTCTTGGCTGGGCCAGGTCAGAGCCATCAGGCCTCGTGGCCCCGACACCCTGGCTGCCCTGATGTGCCCACCACGGCCCTCGGGCGCTGTGGCAGAGCCCAAGGAGGCAGGTTCTGGCGAGAGCCGAGCCGCAGAGGCCAGCAAGCGTCAGCAGTGAACATGATCTACCGGCAAAACATTGGAAAGATGAAAAGTGATTGATCTATAACTTCCACCCATCTCCCCGCCTCCCCCACGCACCTGGCCCTCGGCCCACGTCCCCCCAGGAGGCGGAAAGTCTGCTCCATCAGCAAAATCCTCCCTCCAGCCCTGGCCCGAGCCCCAGACCAGCCTTGGCCTCTGGTCTGCGCTAAATGATCGAAGAGAAGAACAATATTTTTATACAGATGCGCTCCCGTCCCAGCACGGCTGCTGTGATTATGCAAATCCGGTCATAAGAAGTTTAAAAGCCTGGAACCGCCATATTTCTCTATTTCATTAACGGTGACACAGGCTGCAGAGTTGACGTGACAGAAGGAACCTGATGCCAGCCTCACGCGTGCCGTCCCGGCTGTCCCCGGGGCGACAGGGGTGCTCTCTGCGGGGGAGGCGTGTGTTATGAGGGTTCCAGCCGGGGAGACACGAGGGAGGCCCTGCTCATCTCATGATCAAAAGAGTCCTTGGAGGCAGCTGTTTCAACAATTTCACGTTACAAGTGGGGAAACTGAGGCCAGGAGGCGGGAATTGAAGACCGAGGTTCTGCTTAGGCTTGGTCCTGGCCTCTCCCCCTGAGCCCAATTAATTCTCCCGACCACTTCAGTGTCTGGAGGGAGAGGATGTCCCAGGTGCAGCGCCACGATCGCTCCTCCCGCCCCGCTGGAGCAGGGAAGCCCAGAGACGGGAGGTGGTCACAGCAGAGACCACGCTCCTCTCCTGGTTTGAGCCCTCCCACCCAGCCCCCTTCTCCTGCCCGGCATCGCCTGCCACTGCCTGCACCCCACACTCCTGCAGAGGGGCCGCACACACCCTCTCTGCTTGGGATGCCCATTACCTGTTTGTCTAACAAACTCCTACTCATCCGCTAGGACCCTTCGAGCAGCAGCTCCTGCTGAAGCCTTGCTGGCTGCATCCTGAACACCTCCCTAGCTCGGCTCAGGCCCTCTTTCCCTGCTGGTCTTCCCACGAGTCCCTAGTTTCCGGTGCTGGAAGCTCATCTGCAGTGGACAGAGCAGGAGCGTGGATCAGGATGTGAACCCAGGCTCCTGCCACCCGGGCTCGTGCACAGAGCAGGGAGTCGGCCGGTTGGTCCCCTGGCCCCGTGCTCTCGCGGGCCGTGCTCGTGTCTGGGTCCTGTCTGCAGCCCTCGGGGTGTTGGCCCCACTCCCAAGTGCTGAGTGACTCACCCTCCGCCCAGCCAGGCCAGAGTGCTTCTTTAGGAAAGTCAAATTCGGGTCATACCCTGGGTCTTTTTGAATGTCCCCTCTGCTGTCCAGGGTCCTGGAAGTGGCCAGGTCATTCTGCTAGGACCATTCCAGCTTATAGCCCTCCACCCAGCCCAGCCCTCTGCACTTGCCCATTTGAACACTCCTGGTGACAGGGAGCTCACCACCCCCTCTCATTGAACAGTCACCTGCAGTCAGCTCCTGGGCCCCCCGCATGCCCCGTCCTCCAGAGGCCAGAGATGGCCCCACCCCAGCCTCCACTCTCCGGACTAACCCGACCCTAACAGACATTTCCCAGGGAGTCTGGCCTCTCAAATCTAACCCTCTTCTCCCTTCTCGGGGGTTCCATGTCTGTCCCCACATCTGCACACCTGTGAACCGGATGTACTGCCCGCCCCTCCTGACACCCCCAGGCCCCGTCCCTGGGAGGCAGAGCTGTCTTGAGTGGGCAGCTCTGGGCTGGACCCAACGCCAGCGGCAAGCTGGTGTTTGGGAGCAGCCACAGGCCTGGGGAGGGGGCATTTCTACTCCCCTTGACCGACGAGAACTCTGAGCTGAAGCCCCAGCCGGTGCCCAGTGTGGCCTGAATCTGTCCCCTCCCATGTGTGGGCGAGCTCTGGCCCTGGGCCGTCACGGCAGTGACGAGGACACACGGCTCTGGCACGCATGGCGGCAGGAGATCAAATATGAATTAAAAAGTGAACAAACAAGAGCACCTGGGGGAGGTGGGTGCTGGGCTGAGAGTGGGTGGGCGGCTGGGAGCGGGGAGGGCTCTGGGCGGAGCCGTGGAGCTGTGGAAGCAGGAAGGGGCTGGAGCTTTCTGGACAGAGGGAACGGCCAACGCAGGGCCCCGTGGCCAGGATGGGGTGCACTGGGTGGGGGGGCAGGGAGGTGACATGAGAAGTAGGCAGAGGCCAGGGCAGGGGCCCGCAAGGGTGTCCTCGAAGCTGGGGCCAGGACCCCTTGAGGTCCCCCTGGCCGTGGAGGGGAGAATGCTCGTGGGTGCCAGGAGCGGGTCGGGCACCACTGGCCCTGTCCCAGCAGGAGGTGGGGTGGCCACGGCGGGAGGGAGGGACACGGATTCAGATTTCTCTGGAAGTGCCAGTGTCAGGGTGGGGACCAGAGGGGTCGAGGCTGCCCCGTGGACTTTTGATGGAGGAACGTGGACAGAGAGGCGGGAGGAGCCCGGGGGGGGCACGGCCTCGGAGCACAGAGCCAGGAGCGCAGCAGGGTTCAGCCATGGAGACGGGACCACCGTGCAGTGCTGGGGGGAGGAGGTGGCCGAGGGGCCGGTGGCCGTGGACAGGTAGGGGTCGGGCAGGAGCGGGGGATGGGAGTGGCGGCTGGGAAATCCAGAGGAGAACCCGCTTCAGGAAGGAGCGGGCGGCTGCGTGGGCCAAGTGTGCCGAGAGGCAAGTCAGATAAAAATAGGATGTGCCCTGTGGAGCTGGCAGGATGGAGGTCGCCAGCGACCTTGGCGGGAGCCAGCCCAGAGGGCGGAGGATGGACATGGAGGACAAAGTGAGGAGGGGCCGCCGGCTCAAGGACGCTCACCGTGATGGGGAAGGGAGAGATGGGCAGGGGGCATTCAGGTCAGGTGTGTTTATGGAAGGTTCTAGAATGACGAGGCCCAATATAACAGCCTCCAGCCCCGTTTCTGGCGCTCGGTAGCCACACGTGACCAGCGGCCACCCTGCTGGTGGCACATAGGCAGAGCCTCTCACCCTCCCATTGAGTCCCCTGGGCACCCGGCCACTCACGGCACGGCTGTGTTTGGACAGGGTCGAAGTCGCAGGAAGGTGGGGAGACAGAATGACCCAGGACATGTCAGGAGATCAAGGGATGGCATGGTGGTCGTGGGGTGACAGTGGCACCAGCCTCTGTGTGTCCCTGACACATGAGGCCCAGGGCCCCAGGGAGCAGCTGTGGGTTGAGGGGAATCTCAGACCTGGGGAGCAGCCCCTGGGGGTGCCCTGGAGGACCCACGCCCCCCCGGGACCTGCAGCCTCCTCCTGCTGGAGGCCCAGAGCCTGGGGTGCAGGGGGGCTGGGGAGGGGCGCAGGGCTGGGGCCTGGTCTGCCGCAGGGGAGCACAAGGACACTTGCCGACCCCCCGCAGCTGTCCCCTGTGCCAGGCCCGTGCACTCTGCCCTCTCGGGCCCCCAGACCCCACCTCCCGCAGCACCCCTGTGGCCTGCCTCCACCCCAGCCCTGACAGGCATGGGCCTCACTCACTGTGTGGCCTTGCGCAAGTCTGTCTCTGTCTGGGGCTTAGTTTCCCCATCGTAAAGTGAGCTGTGAAACAAGAACGTTGGGGTTCCCTCAAGGCTGGGGCTGTGGGGGCTGTGGAGGGGCCAAGGCAGGTCTCCCCTGAGGGAGGCACTCAAGGGGTGTCAGCCACATGGGTGAGGACAGCCACCAGATTCAGGCCCACCGGCTAGCAGGTGTGCACACCGGGGGATCTGGTGGGGTGGGGGGCCAGGCTGTGGGTGGGGAGGGGGACTCTGACCTGCAGGCCTGGCACCTGCTCACCCAGGTCCAGGGCAGCTGTCAGCCCAGAGGGAGCCGCAGGCTGCGGACGGGCCCTGCCTCCCTCGTCACACAGGCAGTCCAGCCCCATGGAGGAGGTTCCAGCACAGGCGGGGGCGGGGCTCCCAGCACCACTCACAGGGCACCCAGCTCGAGACCCGGATTCCTAGACTGTCTCACGGGGGCCTGTAGTGGCAACAAAAAGGGCCAGGAGGTGGGGTGGGGGGAGAGACTGGGGGGACGCAGTGCCTGAGGGGCCTCAGAGGTGCCAGCCAGCCACCTACTTAGGCAGGGAAGGTCCCCACAGCGCTGACAACACACGGGGGACACCCCAGGGGATGTGGAGCTGCACCTGTGTCTCCCGCACCAGCCTACGCCTGGCTGTCCCATCAGGGCACTCATGGCCACAGCAGACACAGCCTGTGCCCAGCGCCCACCAGCACACGCCTGCACGCAGACCTGTGCATGGGGCAGAGCTGGCGTGACACACACATGTGCACACAGGCACAGAGCCTGGCACGTGTGTACGAGGACCCATGTGCGCAAACACGTGTGTAGGTGTTCGTGCACACAAACGCGTGTGAACCCCATGTGCAACCGCAGCCCTCAGAGCCGCGGGTCAGCGTAGCCGCGGCTGGGGAGTCCCTCCCGGCGGCGCCTGTGGTAAGGGCTTGTTCGGCCCTGTAATCCTCCTTACCTTGACTTTGGGTTATTTTGAGCAGGAGATTAAGGTGATTACAGTCGTGGCTGAGGCGCCACGCTTCTTACACGCCTCCTGTGCGACAGCCGGTCCAGGCCCTCCCGGGGGCTGCCGCCCACCTCTGCCTGAGGCCGGGCTCTGCAGGGCCGGCCACCTAGGTCACAGGCTGTCGGGCACCGTGGAGGGAGGTGGTGGAGGCAGTGCTGGGTGGCCGCAGGTGCTTGCCGCCACGGGGTGGTGACAGAGAGAAGCACTCCCCCACGAGTGTGGCACTTACGTCACACCCAGGCTGCATGAGGACCCCCGTCCCCCTTGGCGTCCGCACGGGCTCCCAGGCCTGCCCCATCCTGCGGGAGCCGTCCCTGGGTGTCCAGCCCTGCCAGGCGTCCCACAGGGGTTGGGAGCGGCACCCGGGCCCCCAGGACCTCTCCGCAGCCCCACCCCAGCTGGCTGCTCCTCTGTCTGTAAATCAGAAATAGACTCTTCTCCGGGAGCCACAGGAAAATTGTTCTTTATGAAGTTTCCAAAGGGGGTAAAAATCCATTTCGCATCATTATATTTTTTTCTCCCAGTTTAAACCGCCTCAGTGCAGACTAGTTGCCAACATCAATATCAGTGAAATACACTCGGCTGGCCGCCTGCCAGGCCACAGGGCGGTCACAGAGGCTGCTGTAAATCCAAACATCAGCACGCACACGCACGCCCATTTCTCCGTCCTGCAGGAGAGACACGGGCAGGAGGAGGGGCCCCCCAGGCTCCCCAGACACAACCCCAGCCTTGCCTGCGGGTCCCCCTGCCTGGGGGCTCCCTCCCTGCTGCCCGACAGTCACATCCTTGGGCAGGTGCCCAGCAGGCACTCGGGACAAAGGAGGCACAGCCCTGCACTGGAGACGCTTATGGCCTGGGGACCCGAGGGACAGAGCAGAAGATGATCTCGCACAATCTCGGGGGGAAGGGGAGGAGTCCCATCCCCCGGGGATCGCAGATCTGTCCTTATCCCAGCCCAGGGAGGACGCGCAGAGAGTCCTCCCCCGAAGGAGGCTGCGGGGCTACACTAGGGTGAGGCGGTGACAGGTCCACATGCCCGCCTCCAAGTAGACACCTCAGAGACCATCCAACTGGCTCATTTGGGGAAACTGAGGCCCAGAGTGGGTGTGGCATGCCCAGGCCACACTGCAGGAGAGCTCAGTCCCGAGTCCCTGGCCAGGCCGGAATACGTCCCTCTGAGAGGGCTGGAGGGGACCTGAGCTCCGGAAGGATCCTCTGCCATGGGGGAGGACACGTGTGTGGGTGCCCAGGGCTCCCTGCAGGCGGCTCTGAGGGCGCTGTGGCCAGGCCCCCGGGAGCAGAAATGCCATCCTGACCCTCCAGGCACAGGGAGTGCCCAGCAAGGTCTTTCACATGAGTGTCCCGGCTGGAGCAGCTCTGTCACTCGTGGGTCTCACCCCCCCACCCTGCCCCGCCTGTTTCCTCATCCAGCCAGGGCTGTGCTGAGTGTGAGACGGGCTACCCGGGTCTCCATTTTGCACGATCACCAGACCTGGCAAGCAGGTATGTCATGTGCACTTTGCAGATGAGGAAACTGAGGCCAGAGTCCTGCCCTGTGTCAGGCCCCCAGGGTTCCTCTGAGGGAGGGGTACTCTTTCCCTGAGTTTTGCAAGAGGCTCAGAGGGGCTCGGCTGAGCTAGGGCTTGGGCCACACCTAAACTCTGGACCTGGACAGCCGCAGTCTCCTGACCGCTTTCTTCTCCTTTGTCTTGCAGCGGGAACGCTGGGCAGGAGGAGCTGGTGGCGCTGTCCAGACACCAGGCCCGGGGAAGGAGGCCTTGGCCCCCTCAGCACTGGGGCGGAAGAAGAACGGTGGCTGGCCGTGAAGGAGGCGCCCTCCCTCCCCGCGCTCCGGCTTGCGGCCATGCAGTTTGGGACAGGACACCCCTGAGAGCGCAGGCACCTCCCCCTCCCGCCCCTCTGTCCTGCTGGGGGCTGCTGCCAGCCTCCCACCCAGTCCCCCGGGCAGGCTGAGCGGGGTCTCCCTCGAGGGGCGGTCCCGATGGCCGGGCGCGGGTGGGGTGCCCTGTGGGTGTGCGTGGCGGCCGCTGCCCTGCTGCACGCGGGGGGGGTGGCCCGCGGAGACTGCTGGCTGATCGAGGGCGACAAGGGCTTCGTGTGGCTGGCCATCTGCAGCCAGAACCAGCCGCCTTACGAGGCCATCCCGCAGCAGATCAACAGCACCATCGTGGACCTGCGGCTCAACGAGAACCGCATCCGCAGCGTGCAGTACGCCTCGCTGAGCCGCTTCGGCAACCTCACGTACCTCAACCTCACCAAGAACGAGATCGGCTACATCGAGGACGGGGCCTTCTCCGGCCAGTTCAACCTGCAGGTGCTGCAGCTGGGCTACAACCGGCTGCGCAACCTGACGGAGGGCATGCTCCGCGGCCTGGGCAAGCTGGAGTACCTGTACCTGCAGGCCAACCTCATCGAGGTGGTCATGGCCAGCAGCTTCTGGGAGTGCCCCAACATCGTCAACATCGACCTGTCCATGAACCGCATCCAGCAGCTGAGCAGCGGCACCTTCGCGGGCCTGGCCAAGCTGTCCGTGTGCGAGCTGTACAGCAACCCCTTCTACTGCTCCTGCGAGCTGCTGGGCTTCCTGCGCTGGCTGGCGGCCTTCACCAACGCCACGCAGACCTACGACCGCATGCAGTGCGAGTCGCCACCCGTCTACTCCGGCTACTTCCTCCTGGGCCAGGGCCGCCACGGCCACCGCAGCATCCTCAGCAAACTGCAGTCCGTCTGCACCGAGGACTCCTACGTGGCCGAAGTGGTGGGGCCCCGCCCGGTGCCGGGCCGTTCACAGCCGGGCCGCTCACCGCCCCCTCCGCCGCCAGAGCCCAGCGACTTGCCCTGCGCCGACGATGAGTGCTTCTCTGGGGACGGCACCACACCGCTGGTGGCCCTGCCCACGCTGGCCACCCAGGCCGAGGCCCGTCCCCTCATGAAGGTCAAGCAACTGACGCAGAACTCGGCCACCATCACCGTCCAGCTGCCCAGCCCGTTCAACCGCATGTACACCCTGGAGCACTTCAACAACAGCAAGCCGTCCACCGTGTCCAGGCTGACCAAGGCGCAGGAGGAGATCCGCCTGACCAACCTGTACACGCTCACCAACTACACCTACTGCGTGGTGTCCAGCAGCTCGGGGCTGCTGCACAACCACACCTGCCTCACCATCTGCCTGCCCAAGCCGCCCAGCCCGCCGGGCCCCGCGCCCAGCCCCTCCACGGCCACCCACTACATCATGACCATCCTGGGCTGCCTCTTCGGCATGGTGCTGGTGCTGGGCGCCGTGTACCACTGCCTGCGCAGGCGGCGGCGCCAGGAGGAGAAGCACAAGAAGGCGGCCTCCGCGGCCGCGGCCGGCAGCCTGAAAAAGACCATCATCGAGCTCAGGTACGGGCCGGAGATGGAGGCGCCCGGCCTGGCCCCGCTGTCCCAGGGCCCGCTGCTGGGCCCCGAGGCTGTGACCCGCATCCCGTACCTGCCGGCAGCCGCCAGCGATGTGGAGCCGTACAAGCTGGTGGAGGGTGGCGAGACGCCCAAAGCCACCAAGGGCAACTACATCGAGGTGCGCACAGGGGAGCAGCCGGAACGCAGGGACTGTGAGAAGGGCCGGCAGGGTCCCGATGGCCAGACCTCGGTGACCGAAATCTCCACCATCGCCAAGGAGGTGGACAAGGTCAACCAGATCATCAACAACTGCATCGACGCCCTCAAGTCTGAGTCCACCTCCTTCCAGGGCAAGTCCGGGGCCGTGTCCACGGCGGAGCCGCAGCTGGTGCTGCTGTCCGAGCCGCTGGCGGGCAAGCACGGCTTCCTGTCGCCGCCCTTCAAGGACGCGTTCGGCCACGGCCTGCAGCGGCACCACAGCGTGGAGGCGGCCGGGCCCCCGCGCGCCGGCAGCTCCGCAGGCGGCTCCGTGCGCAGCCCCCGCCCCTTCCGCGCCGAGGCCGCCGGCGCGCACAAAGCCGCGGGCGCGGAGGCCAAGTACGTGGAGAAGAGCTCGCCGGGGGCCGACGCCATCCTCACGGTGACGCCCGCGGCCGCCGTGCTGCGGGCCGAGGCGGAGAAGGGCCGCGCGTACGGCGAGCACCGGCACTCGTACCCCGGCTCCCACCCCGAGCCGCCCGCGCCGCCCGTGCCCCCGCCGCCGCTCGAGGGCCTGGGCGGCCGCAAGGCGTCCATCCTGGAGCCGCTGACGCGGCCGCGGCCGCGCGACCTGGCCTACTCGCAGCTGTCCCCGCAGTACCACAACCTGAGCTACACCTCCAGCCCCGAGTACACCTGCCGGGCGTCCCAGAGCATCTGGGAGCGCTTCAGACTGAGCCGCCGGCGGCACAAGGACGACGAGGAGTTCATGGCTGCGGGCCACGCCCTGCGCAAGAAGGTCCAGTTCGCCAAGGACGAGGACCTGCACGACATCCTGGACTACTGGAAGGGCGTGTCCGCCCAGCACAAGTCCTGAGCCCCCGCGCCCGCCCCTTGCCCGAAACTCGTGATGCCCTTGGACCAAAAAGGATACAAGATCCACCGCAGCTATTTGTAACCCAGAGACTGTCACCAGGAACCCACACGCACACACACGGTGGCCGCCCGGGCCAGCGGGCCCTGCAGGGACAGCAGGGGGCCGGTTGACAATGCCAAGAAACCATCCTGGCACTGGTGGGACCCGCCCCACCTGTGCGCGCAGCATACACACACACACACACACACACACACACACACACGCGCGCGCGCACATATACATGCACACACGCACACACACACACGCACACACAGGACTCGGAAAACTGTGTCTTAGGGCTGGGGGTGGGGGGGATTTTTTTCCATTATCTTTCCTTTTTTGATTCTCTGCCTTTTTTGTTTTTGCCTCTTTATTTTCTTCCTTTTTTAAAAAAAATAATAAAAGTTGAGTTCTTTTAAAAAGACATAAAACACCCTCCCTGGGGGCCGTGGCCGGTGTAGCAACCTTGGCCCGGCGGTGGTCTCCTCATCCCGTTACCTCCTGTGAGTCCTCTGTCAAGCCGTCTTCGTGGCGCCTCCGGAGTCCGCCACCGAGGAGGAGCAGAGTGAATGCACCAGCGTGGCCCCAGGGCCGCGTCTTGGAGCCCTGCGGACTCTGGACTGGGGGCGGAGGCTGTGCCTGGGGAGGGGTGAGGTGGCCAGCAGGGGCAGGGGTGGGATATGGCCCCAGCCCAGTCCCCGTTGTACATTGTAGTCGTTCTATTGTACAGAAAAGAAATATTTCTATATTTGCAATGTTTGCTGTAAAATGAGAAAGAAAAAAAAAGATGATGTCTACTAAAAAAAAAAAAACAATCTGCAAAGGAAGAAAACCCGAATACTTGTTTGATCCCCTCCTTCCCGACATCAGGCTGTGGGTTTCAGGGAAAGATTTGGGGTGTCTTTTATGGTTTTATTGATTTTGGGCACACGAGAGGGACCAAGGTGCTGAGGCTGCCCGTGCGAGTCTGACTGTGCGTGTTACCGTGTGAGTCTGACTGTGCGTGTTACCATGCGTGTGCAGAACCCACAGCCGAGTGGTTGACGGCAGGGGGGCGGCGGGGAGTGGGTGTGAGCTGAGCGGTTGGAGTGTGTCCGTGTGGGGGTGGGCTCCCTGCAATGGGACCCCCAGAGCTGCAGCCCAGAGCCGACCTTCTCAGCCCCTCCACCTGCACCTCGCCCACCCAGGCCTCCAGGCAGCCTGCCCTGGTGTGACCCCAAATTCCGAGTGAATAAGTGGTTGGAGTTCTTGTAGGAACAGCACCAGGCTGTTCAAATCCCGCCCTACCACCGGAGCCAGAGCGAGACTTTGAGGAAGAGACTCCATTTCCAAGCCCTCAAGCCCACTCCAGGGACCCCCCACCCCCACCCCCTGCAGCCCTGGGCCCCACAGCTCTGCCTTCTGGGGTGGGGTGCAGGCCTCACCTGGGGCCCCTCCCCACAGCCTGGGTTGCCACACCCAAACCTCCCAATCTCCATTCTCTGCCAGGCCTGGCCACCCCCTTCCTCCTAAAGGCCCTGGTTGCTGAGCCCCTGCCCAGCCCCCTATCCAGAGCAAACTCATTCCCAGCCTGCACTGACACAGACCCGTGACACGTGAGGCTGGAGTCAATGTGAGCCCCCGGGGCCCTGGCTTGTAGCACCCAGGGTGATGGAAACGGGCTTGCAGGCTCCGATGGGTCCCCCTTCCAGCCTGACCAGAGGGGCGAGGAGGGAGGGAGGAAGGGCGGTGGAGGGTTGGGGGCTGGGAGCACTGTCTGCTCGTATACCCTCAGTGACAGGAAGCTCACGCCTTCACTTGGTAGCTGTTTCCAGCTTTCGGGACCTTCCTTAGACTGAGCAGAAACTCGCAGTCTCCTGCAGGGTCCCGCTCTGGCTCCGGGCACCCCAGGGGACACAGAGCCACCTGCCTGGCCTGCCTCCTCCAGGCTGACCAGCCCTGCCCTGAATCTGCACTCAGGTGATCTGCCAGGGACCTGGGGGAGCCCCAGGGGCACAGGCGACCGAGCCCCTCCCTAGTGAGTCATTTCGGAGGATGCCACACACCTTGCTTTTGTGTTTGACCCACAGGCCTCAGGCCCAGCCCTCCCCCTGCCCTGGGCAGCCCCGCGCCCCCCCTGAGGGTCCTGGGAGGGCCGTGAAGGGCAGCTGAGGACACGTGAGTGGGCCGTAGATGCGAGGCCAGGCCCAGGGGAGCGGGGGCAGGGAGAGGGTTCAGGATCCAGGGCTGGTGGGTTTGGGGGAGGCCCAGAGAGGGGCCTGCCCTGCCCAAGGTCACACAGCAACTCCGTGATGGTCTGGTCATGGGACAGGAGGGGACGGCCAGGCCTTTTCTGCCGCTGCTGCCTTTCACTGAGCAGATAAAATGGGCTATTTATAGGGAACCCAGGAGAGGACGGACACGGAGTAGAGGTGTCTGCCTTGGGTAGCAGGGCAACTGGCCAGCGCGCCAGGTGTGTGGATGGGCAGGTTACTGCAGAGAGAGCTGCTGCCGAGCAGGGGGCCAAGGGAGCCCTTGGGAAAACACGGCAGGAAGAGAGGGTGTGGGGGCCTCAGCGGCCAGGACGCCCAGCCCGGGAGCCCAGACCCTCCCAGGGGCAGTCGGGGTTGGCAGAGGCGGTGCCTACACAGTGTCTGCCCGATGCCCGGCCAGGCCTGGGACAAAGGCCCACGTGCGCCCGCACCTTTGCCTGAAGAAGTTGTAGCAGAGTTGACAAGGCACATACAGAAGATGCACACATTTATGAAGCACCTGCTGTGTGCAGGGCTCTGTGCCAAGCACTGTGTGAGCACAGGGAGGTGTCCAGCCCCGTCCCTGCCCTCCAGGAACTGATGGGCTTAGCAGGGCACTTGCAGTGGAGGGAGGTGACCCCACTCAGGGTGACACAGGAGCTCCAGGGAGGGATGGGAACTCCTGGCTGGGAAAAGCCTGGAAGGCACCCTGGAAGGGGTGGCGTTTGGTTTGGATAAGCCAGGAAAGAGGGTGAGGCTGCAAAGATGGGAGAGGTTTGTGTCTGGGGGCTTAGAGCTGTGCTCAGGGTGCAGGACAAAAGAGACAAAAGCTGGAATTGGTGCCAGCTTCTGAGGGCAGCCCCGGAGGGCAGCTCTTGTCTGTCTGCGGGATGGTGGGGTTTGGAAGTCACAAGCCGGGGCTCACCCAGCCCTTGCCCCTTACAGCTATGTGACCACGGCCAGCCCCTTGACCTGTCTGTGTCCCAGTCTCCTTGTTTGTCCTGTGGTGGGAGGATGCTGATACCTGCCCCCTCCCCCACTGCATGGTGCTGCCAACATGGTTGGATTGCACACATGTCAGGTGCCCGGAGGGGGGGGAGCTTTGCCCCCCCCCTTTCTCATACTCCTGCAGGCTGGCCGAGGGAGCAGGCCCCAGTGGTCACATCTGCTAGCAGTCCATAGGTCAGAGCAAGTCACAAGGCCAATGTCACCCCACCCCTTGCCAGGGACACGTGGCGAAGGGTGTGGGCAGGGAGGGGCCAGATGCACGGCTGAGCCCCAGGCTTCTCCCTCACTGGGCAGGCAGCAGCGTGCATAGGCCAGAAAGCCCAGGATGTCCCTGAGGTTCCCACTGCTCATGCACTCGCTCCACATTCGGTCTCAGCACACCTACTATGTGCTGGACAGGCCAGAGGCATCAGTGAAACCTGTGCCCTGCCTTTGCGAGTGTAGCAGCCACGATCCCAACAGGAAAGAGGTGACACCCCCACATAAACTAATTCAAGGCGCTCTGCCTACAAAGGGACCATTTCCAGAGGAAGGGTGTAGGGGACCCACAAGACATGCAGCAGCCAGGCTGACAGCACGAGGAGGGAGGAGGTGATTACTGGAAGCTGGAAGGGGAGAGCGCTATGCAGAGAGGCCCATCCGAACTCTGGAGAGGGGCCTCAGTGGAGGGTCACAGCTGGCCCAGCACCCTTGCAGGAGGGGCCGGGCATACAAGCCCGAACTCGCTCTCCTCCCCCCATCCCTCCCCCCATCTGCTGGCTGAATGGCCAGGGAAACAGGAGGCAGGGAGCCCCCAGGTGGGGCCGTGTGGGTCAGCCCACAGACAGCAGCGGCCAGGAGGGCAGGAAGACGTGGGGGCAATGGGAAGAGGCCACCACAGAGGAGGGAGCCAACATCCTGCTGGGGAGGGGGAGGCTTCTGAGGGGAGGGGTCGCTCAAGACCTTGAAGGACAAACAAGAGCCGGCACAGTAGTGAGGGGGAGGTGGGAGACAGGGGAGGGACTTCCATCCAGAGGGAACGGCAAAGAGTGCACAGACCCGGGGCCCACCGTAGGTGCAGCTGGGGGTCAGAAGCTGGGGCTGTGGTGGGGCTGGACCTGCTGAGACCAGGGAGGTGGGCCAGAGCTCACTCTGCAAGTGCGAAGAAATCAGAGCTGGGCTCTGGGCTGCAGGGAGCCACTGATGGTATTTTAAAGAATAATAACTTTTATTGATTTTTTTCCCCTTTATCTCAAAAGTAATCCTTTTATTACCTAAACTTTAGAAAACAGTTAAACATAAAGAAGAAAATAGAAATCACTTGCTCTCCCCATCCTGAGCTAACTATGGTAACGTTTCAGTATCTCTCTTTCTAGTCCTTTCTCTCTAGAGGTCTCCATGTTGCAACCAGACGTGCTAAGAAGCCTCTGCTTGTTCTCTGTAACAGCACATCTCAGTCCAGAGCCTCTGTCCCCTCTGATGGGGTATAGGGTGTGGTGCATGACGATGGGCAATACCTGCATTTGCAGGACCCCAGAGAGAAGACAGTGGTGATGGTGCATGGAGGCGAGAATTGCTGGAACGTGTTTGAGTAAGAAAGGATGAGACGTGTTGCTCGATGGGAGTGTTGACTTCGGCTAGCACCATGGATAACTCCTCCACCATGGCAGGAGAGAAGGCAGGTGTATGGCCCTGGCGTGGGTGCTGGGCGAATGCAGGGCACAGGGCGTTCTATTTGGTCATTGCAACCTTCTCAGCACCCTTTCTACTCCACTGCATTGCCTTTTTCTTTTGAGACAGAGTCTTGCTCTGTTGCCTGGGCTAGAGTGCCATGGCGTCAGCCTAGCTCACAGCAACCTCAAACTCCTGGGCTCAAGTGATCCTCCTGACTCAGCCTCCTGAGTAGCTGGGACTACATGCATTGCCTTTTTGTTCTACTTTCTGGGAGTTAAAAAAAATTTTTTTTTAATTTGAAGTAATTATAGAGTCACAGGAAGTTGTAAAAATAGTACCTAGAGTCACCCAGCTTCCCCCTGTGGTAACATCTTATATAACCATAGTACAGTATCAAAATTAGGAAGTTGGGTTGTAGATTAGTACCATTCTGTTAACTAGACTACAGATCTTATTCAATTTCTACCAGCTTTTACATGCATTCATGTGTGTGTGCATGTGTGTGTGTGTGCATGTGTGTGTGTGTGTGTGTGTAGTTCTTTGCAAATTTACCCCACATATATAGACTTGAGTCCCCACCTCCACAATCAAGGCGCAGAACTGGCCCATCAGCACAGACAACTCCTATTGCTACACCTTGTAGTCAGCGCCCACCCCAACCCCGCCCGACTGGCAACCACACATCTCTTCCCCATTTCTGCCATTTTGAGAATGTTACAGAAATGGAATCAGATGCTATGGAACATTTTGAGTTGTTTTTTCCCACCGAGCATAAGGCCCATGAGATCCATCTAAGTTGTTTCATGTATTGATGGTTTGTTCCTTTCTGTGGCTGAGTAGCATTCCATTGTCTAGATCAGTGGTCCCCAACCTTTTTGGCACCAGGGACTGTTTCCATGGAAGACAATTTTTCCACAGGCCAGGGAGGGGGAGGGGATGGTTTGGGGATGATTCAAGTGCATTACATTTATTGCGCACTTTATTTCTATTGTTATTACATTGTAATATATAGTGAAATAATTATACAACTCACCATAGGTTGGGGACCCCTGGCATAGATTATACACCAGAATTTGTTTAACCATTCACCTGTTGAAGGACATTTGGGCTGTTTTCAGTTTGAAGCTATTATAAATAAAGCTGCTATGAAAATTCACATACAGGTTTTCATGTGAACATAAGTTTTCATTTCTGTGGGCTAAATGCACAGGCAGGAGTACAATTGCTGGGCTACATGGTAAGTGCACATTTAGTGCTGTAAGAAATTGCTCAACTGCTTTCCAGAGTGGTTGCACCATTTCACATCCCACCAACAATGCATGAAAGATGCAATTTCTCCACACTCTCACCAACATTTGTTGTTATCGTTATTTTTTATTTTAGCTGTTTTAATAGTGTGTAGTAATGTCTCATTGTGGTTCTATTAATAGTTTAGATTTCCCTAGTATCTAATGATGGTGAACATCTTTTTATGTGCTTGTTATCTGCATCTCTTCTTTGATAAAATGTCTCTTTCTTTTTTCCCATTTTCTAAATGTTTTGTTTCTACCATTAAGTTTTAAATGCTTTTTACATTTTCTAGATACAATACCTTTGTTGGATATGTGGTTTGCAAACATTTTTCTCCCAGTCCGTAGCATGTCTTTTCATCCTCTTAATGCAAAAGTTTTTAATTTTCTGAAGTCCAGTTTATTACTTTTTTATTTCATAGATCATGCTTGTGGTGTCATATTTGAGAACACTTTGCTTAGCCCTAGGTCCTGAAGATGTTCTGCTATTTCTGCTTTGCTTTCTTTTAGAAGACTATAGTTTACTTTTTACTTTTAAACCCATGGTCTATGTTGAATTAATTTCTGTATATTTTTGTGTGAGGTTTAGGTCAAGGTTTTTTTGGTTTGTTTTTGTTTGCCGCTAGATATGCAATTGCTCTAACACTATTTGTTTACTTTCGCCCTATCTGTATAGTTATATTTGAAGTGAGTTTCCTGCAGGTAGCATATAGCTGGGTAATATGTTTTATCTTTTTCAATCCACTCTATCAATCTCTTTTAATGAACGTATTTAGACCATTTAAATTATTAGGAAAGTAATTATTGATATGTTGGGGCTTAAAGCTGACATTTTATTGCTTGTCTTCTGTTTGTTCCCTCTATTTCTTATTCCTCTGTTTCCCTTTTCTTCTCTTTCTATGGGTTACTTGAACATTTTTTGTAATTTTATTTTATTGATATATAGTGAAATATACTCAAAAACACTATATGTCAATAGAATATTTCACTATATATAGGATTTTTAGTGGGAGCTCTAGAGATTACAATATACCTATGTAACTTATCACAATCTACTGGTATCAATATTTTATCACTCCAAATCAAGTGTAGAAGCTCTACTTCCATTTAGGTCCTTTTTCCTCCCCCCTCTTTTAAAACGTAATTGTCTGAAGTATTTCCTCTATATACATTGAGCATCGTATCAGATGATAGTTACCATTTTTGCTTCAATCATCAAATACTGATTCCTTCTTCTTTTGTCTCCAATCTACTATTCAGCTTGTCCTGAGAATTTTAAACTTTGGTTATTGTATTTTTCACTTCTACAATTTCCATTTGATTCTTTTTTATCTCTTCTATTTCTTAGCTGAGATTTTTCTATTTTTTTATTTGTTTCGCGAGTGTTCATAATCGCTTGCTGAAGCATTCCTTATGATTGCTGCTTTGAAACGTCTGTCAGATGATTCCAGCCGTTGAGTCATCTCAGGGTTGGTGTCTGTCAGTCGTCGTTTCCCATTCAGCTTGTGATTGTCCTGGCTCTGGGGATGATGAGCGATTTCTTATGTATGCATTATTTTTGTCTTTTGAAAAAAAAATTTTTTAAACATACAAAAAGTGGTGACAGTCAGAGTCCTTAATGACTGAAATAGTATGGAATTGGCCAATCAAAAAAAAAATGCCAACCCACTCAGCACAAACGCTGACTGTTAACAACCAGGACTTCTATACCATCTATAACTAGCCTAACTAGTAGCACTAAAAGAAAAATCTTCCTTAACTCTCTGAAAATTTTCATTATACTTTTAATTATCATTTTAAATAAGTTGTTTTTCCAAGTTGTAGTTTGATGCATGGCTCAGCTATCTCGTGGGTCTTGGCTCTTCATTTGAACTTAAGAGCGATGCCTTAATGAGTTCATTGGATTCTTTTGTGCCTGGGCTGCCTTTGCCAATTTGGGGGCCACTATGTGACCAGGCAGGGCATTTTTGGGGGGAGACATAACTGTCAGTATATGAATCTTTTACCTTTGGCCCGTTTCACCAAAAATTATTTCTCTAATCTCCTGAGTGTGCATAACTGGCAGACAAGAGAGAGAAGGACCCAGAGTCCCACCACGTCTTATGAGAACTTCCGCTTAATCTCTTTGATTACCTTTGGCTGTGTCAAGTCCAAAAGTTTTGTGTTTTTTTGCGGGGGGGGACTAAATATCTAAACAAGGACAGTCACCCAGTGGCTTTGCCTCTTAACACACTGACTGCCATGTGAGTTGTATTTAACTCAGGCTAATTTTGAGCCCGGGGCCTCGTGAAGCAAAACCCTGCAGTTGGTACTTGTTGATGTTCTTATCGTTGCAATTAATGTTGACAATTTAATTCGAAAAACATGGATTGGGTTGCATAGCACTCACGCACAGAAAACAATAAAAAATAACAAATTAGAAAGGATCGTTTTGTTTTAATAAAACACTGTGGCCCCAGGGAAAAAAATTTTTTCTAGTGTGGCAATGTGTTAAACTAATATAGTCGATGAATCTTCTTGATCTTTAGCACTAAAATGTGCACTGTACGTAATCAATTATCTTCTCTCTTGTGCTTCTAGAATGGTACTCTCTGTGAACCATCCTTGGGAAACTTGGGGAAAAAACGGCCAGTGACATCATTTTCTGTAGAACTTGACTCTTTCCCATGACTGCAGCTGAGAAAGGCCTGGTAGAGCTTGTCCCACCTTGAGACAACTGAGTGAGGCTTTTGCACCCTGTGCTAGTTGGTCATTGCCACAAGCTGGCCCAGGGTGCGGGACAATCCCCAAGCACCTCCACGAGAGGTGGTGCAAATCATCCCCCCCAACGAAGATCCCCCAGGGAAGATTGCAGGTGTGACCTTTACTGGCAGCAGCTGGGGTAAGGGCACACCAGACGGGTAAGAAAGATCCCACAGGGTCTGGGTCGGACCCCAGCTGCTCTGGTTCTGACTCCCCTCGCGCTGTTCTAATGCGTTTGCTTCTCACGTTAGGTCGATGAGGGCAGCGGGTGAACACGAGCACCCACGGTGCAGTACTCCCAGCCTCTGCCCCGCCACCTGCTACGCATTCCCCTGGCCCCTTCCCGCACTCACTCACTGCTCCAGGTGGTTCACCTGTGGGGTAATTCAGACCCTCATCCCCAAGAGGTGTGAGCCTCCGGCCACAATGCTTTACCGGGCCAGTGCTGCTGACTTTGCTCATTCGCCCTCACCACCACCTGCCAGCTCCGGGCTGGGCACCACGTTTGCAAAACAACTGGCCCGTCCACGATCCCACAGGCTTCGTAGGGAAGCATCGGTGTTGCCGGCTGCTGGACTCTTTGGTGCTTGTCTTCTCACCATCGATGGATAAAAGCAAGAGGCAGTTTTGAAGCAGCAAGTGCAGCTCCAGACGTGGGGCGGACGGCCAGGAAAGATCAAGTGACAGTTCACTCCAGGGGGTGGCAACGGCACACGTCTTAGCGGACGGTGGCACTGGGGTCTCTGCGTCCTCCCTTTCTCTCTTGTTTGGACTCTCTTCCTTCATGACGTTGTCTCTTCTCTTCTTTTTCTCTCATTTTTTTCCGATGGGGATGTCTCTTTCTTGCTGCCGGGCGGGGAGTTTTCCATGTTCCCGTGGTTGTGCGCAGACGTGCCGAGATGTCCAAAGCCTGTGGAGGGAGGACGAACTGTAATGTATGATGTGCCCTGTGTTGGTTTTGTTGTGTTTCTTGTGACAGTTAAGACAGATGGTTACCCTTATCTTGCTACTGTTGCAGTGTATTCTCTTGCTCAGCACCCGTTCGTCTGTGTCGCCTGTTTTTGTATTTTCTCTGCTCACGTCTCGCTGGTCTCACACTAACACCCTGTGACGCTTACAGCTGCCCTTACAGTGTGTTTTTACTCAGTACCCCCGTTTGTTTACACGGCCTGTTCCGATCTTCCCCACCTGTGTCTGCACCAGCACAGGTGTGACGGCTGTGACGTGGCGCCCACTGTGCCCTGGGCCAGCCCAGGCAAGTGCCTGTCGGGCTCTCATGCCCAGCTCGTGGTGGGCGGCTCTACGTGTAGCCTGGTCACTCGATGCCCCCTGGCTTGACGCCAGTCTCCAGGGACAGGGGGGCCAGCCCAGAGCTGCGTTTGTGACCGTGGGTGCCACTCCCTGCTGTGACCGTGTGGCTCGGCTCCAGGACTCACTCCTCTGCACGCGACACTGCACTGCGGTGGCCTGACGTCCTGCCCGGCAAGTGCGCCCACCACAGGGGCCTGCAGCACCATGGGACCTGCCCGTCACGGGCCCCAGCGGCCCTTGTACCCCAGTGTGGAGCAGTGCGGAGTCCCCATGCCAAGCCCCGCTTTCCAGGTGGCCCGATAGATGTCTTAGACCAGTTTCAGCAAATGCAGAACGTCCTGCCTCTGTGCCCAGTGAGAACTGTCAAGTGTGCGCCTCCTTCTTAGTGCAGACAGACAAGGCACAAAATTGGTCCTTTACCTCGGGGGGACTATCCCAGCATGCCCCAGCCCAGCAGGGGCCTCACCTTCCCCGCGTGAGGCCACTCGAGTCTCTGAGGACTCCCCCGCCTCCCGAGACCCGTGTATTTCATCCCAGCATCGGAATCCTCACTGCCTCTTGCTTCTCGGGTGCGATGAATGCGACACTGTCAACATGATGCCCATCAGTGTGACATCTGTACGGTGTCCGAGCTGCCCGATCCCTCCCCGCGACACCCTGGCAGACAGCAGCAGGCTGACATCCCCAGGGCAAAACCGTAAGGTGCATGCGTGTACACCCCAGGCGACTGTGAACTGCTCCTAATCCTGCTTCCCAGTGGGCATTTAAAAGGACGTGTCGGCCAAATCCATAGCTGCGTGCCATGAACAAGAGGTTGTGTTAGTGTGTCCTAGTGAAGACAGCAAACCCATCAGAGTAGTGACAACGGGGGCTTCTGCTGAATTACAGCTGCGGTGACCTTTGTCACCTGCCACAATTCATCTGATTTTGCAAAGCCCAGACTGGTGACCAACAGGAGAATGTCGTGGAGCCACTGTCCCCGCAGCCTCTCAGTCTCTGAGAGCAGTGTCGTTTCTTCCCCCAGAGACGAGACATCCTTTTTGATTTGCTACCTTGGCTGAAGAGTCCAGTGTCAGGGGCTCCCACATGGCTGTCTCCCTCAATCACTCTCACCCGCAGGGCACGGTCCCGCAGCTGCTCGTGCGGCTGCTCCACGTGCACGTCCAGGAAACCAGGAATTACCCAGCGGCTCCCTGGGCAGACAGACCTGGGCCAGTGTTAGGGGCCGACTCGTGTCCCTTCCAAATCCACGGCTAGAAGTCCCGCCCCCCCCAGTACCCCAGAGTGCACTGTAGCCAGACACACGGTCCCCAAAGAGGGAATTAGGGCAAATGGGGATTATTAGGGTGGGCCTCACACAGTCTGACCAGTGTCCTTGTAAGAAGGGGAGATTAGGACACAGACACACACAGAGGGACGACCACATGAGGACACAGGGAGGAGACGCTGTCTGCAGGCCACGGAGAGAGGTCCCGCGAGGGACCTGCCAACACCTTGCTCTCAGTCAGAGTCCTGGCCTCCGAATCGTGAGAAATAGATTTCTGTTGTCTGAGCCAGTGGAATTTGTCACGGCAACAAACACAGCCACACTCTACTCATTCCCGGCCCGCCTGCCCTGACTCTGATGGGGACCGCAAGGCTCCAATGCCAGCTCGGACCCTGTGTCCAAAAGCTCTTGGAAGCTCAGTGTAGGGCCCAGTGAACTCTGCTCAGGTAAACAGCCGTGGGTGGCATTGGGGAAGGGTTGGAGAAATGACTGTCTCGCCTGCTATGCCATCGTAGGGCCTGTCATCTCGTCATCGCACACCCGACGGGCTCAGGCCTGGGATGTGGTCAGGGACCATCACCCGCCATCGGGACGGCCGACGCCAGCCTTCCCCCTGCGCTATCTCGGCTGTCTGCACAAAGCAACACGCTGCTGGCTGCCCACCCACGTTGCCCCCGGCAATCAGACAGCTCTCCTGTCTGCTCTTCAGCAGACGTGGCTCTCTGTGGTGCAGAGGGACAAGGGACAGTTATTTTCTGTCCACAGCCCTGGAGGTCACTAACTCCCATTCCCAGCAGCCCAAAGCAGAAACAACCCAAATGTCCAACATTTGTCCAACAGAGGAAGGACAAATTGTGTCGTCACCATACAGCTCAATACTGTTCGTCGATGAAGAGGAACCGGCCCACAGACCCCACACCCACCGTGCCACGCAAGAGAAGCCACCGCAAAAGAGCACATGCAATATGACCCCCACGGATTCTATTTTTAATATGCTAAGAAACCCAGCCGGCTTCCAATATAAAATAATACATTCTTTTCTCTTCATTCTTACATATCTTTTTATCTTAAATATTTAATACTCTGGAATTTAATTTGGTTTGGCATATCAAATGGGGCGCTTCGGAATTTTCTTCCAAATGGGTGGCCAGATGTTTGGCTTCCCCGTGGAGCCGTCTGTCCTGCGGGCGCCACTCTGCGTCCCCATCCCGGCTCCTGTCGTGCCAGGTCCCAGGTCCTCGAGCCTCGATTGGTCTGTCTGCTGCCCCTTCACGCTGCGTCCGTGAGTGTAGTGAGTGATGCATTTTAGGGTCTGCCAGGGTAAGCCCGCTTCATTATTCTTTTATATTTTCGGATTTTTCTCGCCTGTTCTCACACACACATTCTTCCAGACGAACGTCAGAATCACTGTCTCACATTCCAGGACTCTTGCTGGGCTTTTGTGTGGAATTGCTTTAGATTCGTAGACTAACTCGGAGGAAAATTACATCCTTACAACATCGTCTTCCAGGGCGGCAACATCCCAGCTCCCCCTTGTTCAAAGTCTTTTTTTATATCCCAGTGTCAAAGACGTTTCTTTTTCTTTGCTTTTTTTCCGCATGTGTGTTGTACGTGTTGTGGTTCATGTGCATTGTGTGTGTGCTGTGGGTGTTGTGTGTGTTGTGTGTTGTATGAGTTGTATTGTATGTGTTGTGTGTCATGGATGTTGTATGTGTTGTGTGTGTGCTGTATGTTGTGTGTGTTGTGTGTGTTGTGTGTGGTATCTGCCTAGCATCCCGTCCACATGCCTTACCCAAGGGGTGCAGCATGCAAAATGATGGAGCCAATTGGAGGGCTCCATCCCCTTGGCCAGGTGGGGCATGTGGACTGATGGAGCCAATCGGAGGGCTCCATCCCATTGGCCAGGTGGGGCATGTGGATTGATGGAGCCAATCAGAGGGCTCCATCCCCTTGGCCCCTGTGACTCACCGTCCAGGCCCGACTGGTCACGCCTCCAAGAGATCAGAGACGTGGACGCTGGGGAATGAGGTGTCCCTTTCCCTGCAATTACTGTCTGTAGGATGAGACAGTCTGGGAGAGCCCACCTGCCTGAGAAACACAATAACAAAACACTAATACGTAACATTCCTCACGCACTTGCCGGGTGACAGGTACTGCTCCCCTCCGAGTTTTACGGAGCTGACTTGCCATAACCCTACAGGACAGACGGGCAATGTTCAAAACATCTATTAACTGGTAGGCCCTCGGCACTGCCCAATCACAATGACATCCACACTGGTGTGCGCCAGCTGCATCTCAGCTCTGAGGTCCGAATGGTCATCACCCCCGTGGTATATGTGAGGAAACTGAGGCACAGAGACGTTTAGTAACTTGCTGAGTCCCACACTGTCCCACGGCTGTCGGTGCTGGGGCTGGATTCCCTCCTCCATCTGGACAGTGGTCTGTCCGGGGGTGGGCGTCACAGACAACACATCTGAACCTAACGCTCCAGGCCCAGCAGAGAGGAGCCCTGTCCCCAGCTGGGAGGACAGGGGTCCTCATGCTGTGGTGGCGAGCTGTCCCTGTTGCTAGTGGGATACGTCCTCTGCCCACAGAGCCTGGGGTCCTAGGGTGGAAAGGGTTCACCACGTTGGGGTCTCTTGGCTTCTCCTTGTGACCTTTGATAAGATCCCATAAGGAAATGGCAACTGGCCTAGTAGAGGGAAGAGCCCCGTCGACCAGACCGTGGCAGGGCCGTGGCAGGGCCACAGAGGCTGGGGTCTGTGCCCCAGATGAAGCCAGCAAGTGTGAGGGCACAACGACATCCCAAGGGTGAGGAGGGCCCTGGGGGAGCCTCCAGCCCTTCCTCCCTCCCAGCTGCACTGCCTCGGAGGGAGGAGACATTTGTCCTGGCGGTAAAGACCCTCCCTGGCTGCCGGCTGCCTCCAGCATGGCAGAGACCAGGTGCCAACAGGCCGAATGCGAGGGCACCAAGGCTTCTCGTGAGAACAGAAAATTCCCCTGTCCCAATGAGAATGATGCCAGTGATGCTCGCGGGTCACCAGGACTTGTGTGAAGTCATGGCGGACCCAGGGAAGCCGGGTCCTGGTGAGGGGGCCATGTGTCCTCTGGTAGACACGCAGTGTTATTCCTCGATGGTGCTTTCTGAGGCTGAACCGAGTGACAAGCAGGGCAGGGGTGGGGTGTGCCCAGGTGTGCCCTGCACAGCCAGGGGCACAGGTGACACTTGTCCGTCTGGCCGCTCCTCCCCGCCCACTGCTTCTCTGCGTGACCCACCTGGGCAACTGGAACATTCCAGTCCTCCAGCGGTGGCGTCTCCAGCTTCTGACACCTCCCTCCTCCATAACCACGAAGAGAAGGGGAACAGCGGTGGCAGGAAGGACACGCGGCCGTGAACATTTTCTGTTGTTGAACTTCATGTACACAATCGTACCGCCAAAAAATAATAAGTAAATTGTATGAAACCAAAATATCTTCGAAAGCTACAATTTAGGCAGCGTCTTTATTTTCTTGACTCGTTCTTTAGTTTCAAAACAAAAATTAACAACTACAAATACATTTCAATAAACCATTTCATATGTGAAGTAAAATTTGCACTTACCAAATCAAAATATTACACTTTGCAATTCACGCTCTGTGTCACTTTCAAATTTGAAACCCAAATAAAATCTCCCAGTGGTCACAGAGAATGAAGGGTTGGAGTCTCTGCTTTTAGGATCATTGCATGCTGGGGGCTGAGTAACAGCCCCAAGGATGCCCACGTGTGACCCCAGGTGTGGACCTGGCACCTTATGTGGCACGGGCACTCCGCATTGGTGACTACTCAAGGGTTGCGGGAGGGAGGTCTCCCCGGATGATCACAAGGTCCCTAGAGGAGGGGGCCAAAGGGGATGTGACTACAGGAGGTGGCAGCTCCGAGGATGAGGAAGGGGCCCCCAGCCAAGGGCTGCGACAGCCTCCAGAAGCCAGAAAGGCCAGGAAACAGACTCTCCCCCGGAGCTGCCGGAACCAGCCCTGTGGACACCCTGATTTTAGCCCGGGGAGACCCAGTGTGGACTTCGGACCTGAACTATGAACTATAAGATAATAAATTCATATTATTTGAAGCCACTAAGTTTGTGGCAATTGGTTAGAGCAGCAGTAAAACCCTAACACACAGTGCTACGATTGTTTACTCTGAATGCACTGTTTACGCTTAAGAAAATACAATACCACAAGAAGAGGACACAAACCGAGAGCCCAAACGATTCCAAACCTTTGTGAACTTTATGCTCAGAATAACCGTGCATAGCTGCGTCTGTGTGTGGCGGGGCTGGGCGTGTGCCTGGGAGTCTCCGAATTAACTTCCTGTAGAAGATGGAGTTGATTGAGGGACAGGTAATGAAAATGTGCCACTTAGAAACTTACACATCGTGTTAGTTTCCTTGGGCTGCCATAAGGAAGTGCCACAGACTGGGTGGCTTAGACGACAGAAATGTGTCCCCTCACTGTGCAGGAGCCCAGACGTCTAAAATCAAGGTGTCGGCAGTACCGGTTCCTTCCAGGGGCTGAGAGAGGGTGCTCCCAGGCCTCTAATTCATCTTCTGATGGCTGGCAGGCGGTCTCTGGCGATCCTTGGCTTGTGGAAGGTTCATCCCACGTGTGTATCTGTGTCTGTGTCCAATCTCCCCTCTCTCTGAGCACAGCACTCCTAGTGGCTTAGGGCCGCCCTAAGGACCTCGTCTTACCTGGGTCATCTGCAGAGACCCCATTTCCCAATGAGGTCCCGCTCCCAGGCACGGGGGGTTAGGACTTTAACATCTTTCAGGGTACATGATTCAAGCCTGACAAGCACACATGCACACATGTGCACGTTGTTAAAATTCAACAGGGACAGCCGCAGCCGTTTAGGGCTGAGACCAAGGACAGGCTATTTTCTGGGAAGGAGCATGTATCACGGGTGTTGTTTAGACTCTCCGGTGCGCGATGGTATGACAAGCACATCGACTTTGAGTCAGCTTTCTGATTAACTGCAAATCCTCCACACTGCGTCCTCCCCCCACGCTGCTGCACCCAGCAAGCCACAGCGATCTGCCCACAGATGAGCCCAGGACCCCAGAAGGACCAGCCCAGGCTCCCTGAGATGTTCCGTCCGCATCTGGGGTCTCAGGCAGGGACGACGTGGGCCGTGGCTGCAACATTGGCCACTGCTCCGTGGACAGAGCTGGCAGCACACAAAACCACGCAGAGGCGAGAGGAGCAGAGACACTGCGGTGTCTCACGCGGATCGTTTGGGGACCTGTGTCCGGCTGCACCTGTGCACGAGCAGAGCGACCATCTCTGTTTCTGCTTCTACTACTTCAGGTTGGGTCCTGTCACTTCCAACAAGAGCCACAAAAAAAAATGCTGATGAAAATGAACTCTAACGTTGTGTCATTTTT
The DNA here is from genome assembly GCF_020740605.2 of Lemur catta. Classification (NCBI taxonomy): domain Eukaryota; kingdom Metazoa; phylum Chordata; class Mammalia; order Primates; family Lemuridae; genus Lemur; species Lemur catta. The sequence continues at coordinate 19,849,617 of NC_059129.1, forward strand.
TCCAAGACCGCATGCATTTCTAACTCCGTACTGTTATTATTTTGAATGGGCTCTTTTCCACGCATGGTTGTAATGGTTATTACTAATAGGCAGAAAAAAATACTTATTCATTTTGGAATACATTTTTCTTTTTAAAATTTACTTTCATTCACGTGGAGTAAAATTCAGCTTCTCTGGGGTGCAACTCTAAGAATTTGACACATGCACAGTCGTGTAACTACCACCGAAATCAAGATGAGGGTTTTTCCAAACACAGTCTCCAGGGCTGACCCTTTGCAGAAAGCCGTACGTGCTCTGAGCCCCGGCCCTGCACGCTCCACTCCCCCCAGTCTGCCCGGTCCAGCCACCCGGGCAGCATCATTCAGCACGGAACCTTCCGAGTGTGGCACCCTTCAGTTGGCACGACGTGTCCGATGGACCCGTGTTCTTGCATGTCCCCTGGTGGGGAGGCACCACGGCTTGTTCACGCCTTCACCCGATGAACGTGGTTGTTTCGGTTTTGGCAAACATGAATAAAGCTGCTATAAAGTTTCAGGTACGCGTTTTCGTGTGAACATCATTTCTCAGTTTTCTTGTGTAAATATCTATGATGGGATTGCTAGCTCATAAGGTCACTCTACTTCTAAGAAACTGTGAAACTGTTTTCCAAAGTGGTGGCACCATTTGGCCGTTCCTCTGGCAACACAGGAGAATTCCATTTGCTCTAAATACTCCGCAGCATTTCCTACCACCAGTGTTCCTTATTTAATCATTCTAGTAAACGTGTAGGGCTATCTCATTGTCATTTCAATTTGCACTTCCCTAATGGCGAATGTGCTTATTTTTCCTATATTTATTCTCTGTGCCTATAACCTTCTTGGTAATATGTCTGCTGGGATATTTTATCCATTTAAAAATATGGTTTCTTGTTTCCTTGTTGTTGAATTTCGAGAGTTCTTTATATATTCCGGATACAAGGTATGTGTTAACAGGTGATTTGCAAATATTTTCTTCCTGTATGTGAGTTGTCTTTTGATTCTTTTACCAGGTTCTTCCCTAGAGCAAAAGCTTTTAATTTTGATTTAATTCAAGTCACTGAAATTTTCTTATATGAATGGTGGTTTCTGTGCCATAATTTCAAGGGCACAGAGATTTTTCTCTTACGTTTTCTTCTAAAAATGTTATAGTTTTAGATTTGACATTTGGTTCATTTTGATTTTATTTTTGTATAAGATGGGAGAATAGATTAAGGCTCTCTTTTTTTGTATATGGATACCAATTATTCTGGCATCATTTATTGAAAAGACGACTCTGTCAAATTGAATTGATTTTGCACCTTTGTAAAAATCAAAGGTTATCACACTATCAACATGGCCAGATCCTTTGAAGTTCCCTTTCAGAACAGCCCCTCCAACCTCCACTCCCATCGTGCCTGAGTCTCTGCCAACCCCGTCCTTGCCAACACTGGGGACTGTCAGACATCACCACTGTGTCCAGCTCGTGTGCACGAAACGGCACCCCTTCGAGACTTTCCTATCCATCTCCCTGAATACTTAGGACGTGGCACAGTACTGGCCATTTATGTTTTCTTTTCTGCGAAAGCCGACATATGCCTTCTGTCCATTTTCCCATGAGGTGGTCACTTCTTTCTTCTGGATTTTAGGAAGTCTTTGTTCTGGTTACCAATCGGTTGTCAGCTATGAGCTATAAATACCTTCGTTTTCACCTTCTCTTTGGATGAACAGACATTCTTACTGTTAGGAGAGTTGAACATGTTAATTTACCTCTTTGTGGTGTGTGTCTTTAGGGTGCATTGTTCTTTCTGTGTCTGTGTTTTGGTGTCTCATTTTCATGCCTTGATTTCTGTTTCTGGCACGAGGTGAACACTGAATCCCCTTCCTGCCCCACCCTCCCGCCCCACAGGGACAACCACTTGTCAGCACCTGTTCTGGAATAGTCCATTTCCTCCCGCTGATGTGTATACGGCCTTTGTCATATATCAAGTTTATATGGGCCCAAGCACACTTCTCAGCTCACTGTCTCTCCCGGTCCTTTGACAGGGTGATATCTAACCTAAGACCGTATCAATACTATGTCCCGTAATTACTATTGACTTACAATACATCTTATCACTTGGGAGACCACGTTTCCCCGCCCACTTCTTTTTCAAGAGTGTTTTGGCTCTTTAAATTCTAGAACCAGTTTGTCGAGTTTCATTCACCCCTAAACAGTGTGGCTGAGGCCGTGGGTTCAGGAATTTTCCTTATGTTTCACTTTGCTAAGCAGTTTTATTGTGGGTGGACAGACGTTACCTTTTTTTTTTTTTTTGAGACAGAGTCTCACTCTGTTGCCCGGGCTAGAGTGCCATGGCGTCAGCCTAGCTCACAGCAACCTCAAACTCCTGGGCTCAAGCGATCCTCCTGCCTCAGCCTCCCGAGTAGCTGGGACTACAGGCATGGGCCACCATGCCTGGCTCATTTTTTCTATATATATTTTTAGTTGTCCATATAACTTCTTTCTATTTTTAGTAGAGACGAGGTCTTGCTCTTGCTCAGGCTGGTCTCGAACTCCTGAGCTCAAACGATCCACCCGCCTCGGTCTCCCAGAGTGCTAGGATTACAGGCGTGAGCCACCACACCCAGCCAGATGTTACCTTTTAAAAGTGCTTCTCCTTCACCTAGTGAGGTGATCAAAGATTTCTGTCCTTTATTCTGTTACTGTGGAGAAACGCATGAATGTATTTCCTAATGTTAAAGCACCCTTTCAATGCAGGGTAAACTTGATTTGGTCCTAATGTGATTTTTATATATACACAGTAATATTGTATCATCACATTATGATCAAATATATATACAACAAACACATTATGACCAAATGTATATACAGGCATGTGCCACAGAAGGACATTTGGTCAAGATGGACCACATACACGACAGTAGTCACATAAGATGATAACGGAGATGAAAAATCCCATTTCCTTGTGACGTGGCAGCCGTCACGACATCCTAGTGTGATGCATTGTTCACGTGTCTGTGGCGATGCTGGGGTGGGTACCGCGACCCGGTCGTATAAAAGTACAGTGCATGCGGTTGTGTGCAGTACGTAATACTTGATAATAAGTGACTATGTTACTGGTTTATGCATTTACTATATTTTTATTGTCATTTGAGATTGTACTCCTTGTACTTGTTTTTTAAAAAAGTTAACTGTAAAACAGCCTCGGGCAGGTCCTTCAGGAGAGCCAGAAGACACTGTTATCGTGGGCAACCACAGCTCCACACGTGTCATTGCCCCAGAAGACCTTCCGGTGGGACACAATGCTGACCCTGTGTGGGCCTAGGCTCACGGGTGGGTTTGTGCCTTAATGTTTAGCAAAAAAGTTTACAAAGTAAAAACGAAAAAAATTTGAAAATAGAAAAAAGCTTGTAGAATAAGGATATAAAGAAAGAAAGTATTTTTGTACAGCTATACAATGTATTTGTGTTTTAAGCTAAGTGTTATTACAAAAGAGAAAGTTAAAAAATATTTAATAAAAAAGTTTGTAACATCAAGTTACAGTAAGCTAAGGTTAATTTGTTACTGAAGAAAGATTTTTTATACGGTTAGTGTAGAGTGCTGATAAAGTCTGCAGTAGTGTGATGTCCTAGGCCTGTACACTGACCACCCACTGACGCGCCCAGAGCAACTTCCAGTCCTGCAAGCCCCATTCATGGTGACTGCCCTATGCAGGTGAACCATTTTTAATCTTTTATTCCTTATTTTTCCTGTACCTCTCCATGTTTAGATACACAAATGCCTAGCACTTGATGACAGTCGCCTGCAGTATTCAGTACGGTAACATGCCGTAACACGCTAGCCCACCAGCCTGGGCGTGCGGCAGGCAATGCCATCCAGGTTTGTGTGAGCTCCCTCTACAGTGTTCACACAAGGACGAAATCTCCTAATGACACATTTCTCAGAACGCGTCCCTGTCATTAAGTGATGCATGACTGTATATATAAACACCACTAGATGGTTTGAATTTCTAAAGGATTTTGCATATATGTTTATCAGAGATGGCCATTAATTTTCTTTTCTCTTACTGTCCTTGTCTACGGGGCACAAAGATTTTCCAATCGTCACAGAATTAGCCGGGAGTGTTCCCTTTTGTTCTCTTCTCTGGGAGACTTTGAATAAGATTGAAATCATCTGGGCCTGCAATGTTTTGCTGGGACTTGCCCATAAAACAAGCTGGGCCTAGTTTTTATATCGTGGAAAGATTTTTTTAAAAATACTTGTTCAATTTCTGTTGTTGTTCACGTTGTACCTTTTGAATCTGTTTTGGGAATTTGGATTTTCCTGGGAATTTCATCTATATGTTCAAATTTATTTGCAAAATGATGTTTATGATATTGCTTTATTAACTTTTTAATAAAGTCAACTGTCATTGGCAGTAATGTCCCCTTTTTCCATCCTAATAGTTTATTTGTGTTTTATGTTTTTTGTTTTAATTGATCAGTCTTGCTAGAGGTTTGTCAACCTTATTAGTCTTTTCAGAAAACCAGCTTTATCGTTGCCATTCTTCCCCACTGTGTCTTTGTTTTTTATTTCATTGATTTCTGGTTTATCTTTGCGGTCGTCCCTTCATTATCTTTGGATTTATTTTGTTGTTCTAATTTTTTAAGTTACGGTCTTAACTCATTAATTCTTAGTTTTTCTTCTAATATATGCATTCACGATTACAAAGCACCCTCCAATCACCATATTGTATTATATTCATTACCATTTCTTTATATGTTTCCTATTGTTTAGTCTTAAGTATTTTTAAATTTCCATTATGAGACTTTTTTACCCATGAGTAATTAGCACAATGTTTCTAAATTTCCAGATTTATTAAGATTTTTGGGTTTTAGAGTTTAATTGTTTCTGATTTCGAATTGACTTGTGTTGTGATCAGAGAATGTTGTTTCTATGATACTGATTCTTCCAGGCCTGTGTGGATTGGATTTATGGCCTAACACGCGGCCTATGCAGTACAGAGGAAAGCACCCTCTCCAGCTACTGCGTGCAGAACTCTATAAATACCCTGTAGGGTAAGTTTGTTGTTTTGCTGCTCAGATCTTCTAAATCCTTTCTGATTTTTATCTGCTTGTTCTGTCAATTACGGAGGGGAGTATGTTAAAGTCTCCCAATGTGCTGGTGAATTTATCAATTTCTTCTGGTAGTCATTTCTCTTGTAATTTGTTTTCTTTATAAAATTTAAGGTGATCCTAATAGGAACATACAAGTTCAGAATAATTATAGACTTCTCTTGATTCTGAACCTGTGGATGGTGACCCTGTTTTATCCTTAGTAATGCTTTTTGCATTTTGATTAGAATATTCTTTCCCTTCCCTTTGTCTTCAAACTTCCCTGTATAAGGTTTCAGGTGTGCCTTTTCAAAACTGTGTTTAAGTAGACTGTGCACATACGTGCATGTGTGTCTAGTCTAACAATGTCTTTTTTTGTTTGTTTTTGAGACAGAGTCTTGCTCTGTTGCCCAGGCTAGAGTGCAGTGGTGTCATCACAGCTCACTGCAGCCTCCAAATCCTGGGCTCAAGCCATCCTCCTCCCTCAGCCTCCCAGGTAGCTGGGACTACAGGCGTGCACCACCACACCTGGCTAATTTTTCTATTTTTAGTAGAGATGGGGTCTCACTCTTGCTCAGGCTGGTCTCGAGCTCCTGAGCTCAAGCGACCCTCCCACCTCATCTTCCCAGAGTGCTGGGATTACAGGTGTGAGCCATGGCGCCCGGCCACACAATGTCTTCTAATTAGAAGGTCACATTTATTCTGAACATTGATATATTTTGATTGATGTCTTCCATCTTATTTCATGCTTTCTCTTTGTCACATTTTTCTCTGCAGTTTTTGTTCTCTCTTTGCATTCTTTGAATTGATTGAAGGTTTCAGGGCTTTTTTTCCCTCTGTCATTCCTTTTTTTTTCTTTTTTAACACACTGGTTTGCCCATTAAATATGTATTGCTTCAGGGATTATTCTTAAAAATGCACAACTAAATTAACAAAATATTAAATTCATCCATATTTTTAGCCTTCTCCAAACGCTATTCAAGAACCCGAGAATGTCTTAACTTTAAATACTGCCCGACTGCCCACAGGCTCTCGTGTCTAATCTGTCAGCTCTGTCTGTTTTGTTTTGGTTTTAACCCCTCCAAGGAGACACTGTTGTTACAGTGTCACATCTGCACGTTTAGTGGCGTCTGTATTTCTTTGGACGTCTCCATGGGGTTGATGTTTTCTTTAGTCACCACTCTTCCCGACATCTCAGACCTCCTTCCAGAATCACTTTTCTTCCTCGTTGCTGAAAGACAGTTTTGTTGGATATGCAATTGTGCAACTTTACCAGTTACTTTCCGCCTAAACTGTGAAGGTCGTTTGCTGCTCTGCTGGCCTCTGCCCCGCCGGGTGGGGTGTCAGGCGCAGTCTGTCCACTGCTGTGGGGAGGTGATGGGTGCACTGTGAGGAATCGATGACTGGGTTCATATCCACCCTGCCTGGAGCCGCGTGAGCTTCCTTATCAGTTCAAGGAGACCCTCCCTTTCCCCCCGTCCCCTGCAGCCCTCCCTCCCATCTGTGGGACCGCACTGGGCCTCTCTCTCCAGACCCTGCGTCTTACAACCTCCCTTCTCCTCCTTTTCCTCTGGGCTACGTCCCTTGCAGTCCCTCAGGTGACGTCCAGACCATAATCCCCGCTTCTCAGGTGTGTCACTCTGCCTGGACCCTCCCTTGTCCTGCAGCCCATGGGTTTTCCCACCCACTGATTTTCTAATTCTCCCTTCAGCTGTATTTATCTGCAGTCTAATCTTTCCAATGATTTTAGATTTTAGATTTAGATTAAAAAATATTACATATGAAATATATTTGTTTTAGTCATTCAAATTTAAGTATCAATTTTAAATATATTAGTCCTATTTTGTGCCTTCCCTTGTTGGTTTCCATATTCTGTTATGTTTCCGATTCCCTATTTTATGTCTTTAAAAATAGTAAACATATTTATTTTACATCCTGCTTTTGTTAAGTCCAATATCCAAAGTCTTTGTTGGCCTGGTTCTGTTTGTTATTTGGGCTGATGTTTTGCATGTTGCCTTGCTTTCTTATATTATTTTGTGCTTAAAAAACCACATTATTCACAGCAAAATTCACAATTGCAAAGATATGGAATCAACCTTCAATTCGTGAGTGGTTAAAGAAAATGTGATGTGTATGTGTGTGTATATTAATATGTGTGTTATCTATACACACACACACACACACACACACACACACATACACCATGGAGTACTACTCAGCCATAACAAGGAATGAAATAATGTCATTTGCAGCAACGTGGAGGGAACTGGAGACCATTATCCTAAGTGAAATATCTCAGGAATGGAAAACCAAACACCACCTGTTCTCACTAATAAGTGGGAGCTAATAGATGGGCACACACGGGCACCAAGTGATAGAAAGGACATTGGAAACCAAGAAGGCGGAAGGATAGGGAGGTGGGTGTGGGAGAAAAACTTACCTGTTGGGGACAATGAGCACTATTTTGGTGATGGGCACAGCAGAAGCCCTGACTTAAGCATCATACAAGATATCCATGTAATGGAAACACCTGTATCCCCTTAATTAGTATTTTGAAATAAAAAATAATAAAAACCATATTGTTAGTATTATATATATTATATGGAAACATATATTTGAGCTTGACCATGGAAGCTCTCTGGGGTCTGGGTGAAGGTGCATTTCTGCAGAGGAAAATGTATTTGTCTGGGTGGGGGCCTGGGACACTGCAGATTCACCCCAAATCACAATTCTTGCCTTGCCAGTTTTGGGATTGTGCAAAGAGCATAATATTCAGGTCCCAAACAACTCACATCAAGGCTGGCCAGTGCCACGAATTCCCCAGGGGTTTAAGAAACAAACTTTCCCGGTACAAAAGTTGAGACCATTTCCGTGGAGAGTAAGGGTCAGAATGCTTTCCGGTTCGCTCTGCCACGAGGGGGTAGCCCTTCCTGAATCCTGGCTCTGGGCAGGCGGTCTCTGACCCACTCCCACCCTCGTCCCTGGCCTGGTGCCCGATCGCTCTAGAACAGCGACGTCAGAGCCACATTCACCCCCAGCACGTTCACCCATTTCAGCCCCGCCCCTGCCCCCTGGACGCACGCTCCGATGCCAGTGCAGACTCGCAGAATTTCTTCTACAAGTTCGCTCTGGCACCTTAATTGAGGTGCTTGGCAGGGAGTGAGCTCGGGGTCTCTGGCTCAGAGCTTCTCAGCTTCAGCTCAGGTCAGAATCACCCGGAGATCTTGTTAACAGGGGTTCACGGCTCTGCCCCCAGCGTGTCCCACCCTGGCTGGCTGGAGTGGGGCCTGAGGCTGTGCCTGTCTCAGAAGCTTTCAGGTGCTGCTGCTGGCTCAGGGACCACACCTGGAGCATCATTCACCTTTCACTGCTCTGCAACAGCTGACGGCAGTAGGAGGCTCCTACCAAGAAAGCGGGGGCCCTACACCAGCAATTTCCAATTAATCTGATGTGTCTGCCTTAAAGACTTTAGTGTGCATCACAATTGCCTTTATGAGGCTGGGTGCGGTGGCTCACGCCTGTAATCCTAGCACTCTGGGAGGCCGAGGAAGGTGGATCGCTCGAGGTCAGGAGTTCGAAACCGGCCTGAGCAAGAGCGAGACCCCGTCTCTACTAAAAATAGAAAGAAATTATCTGGCCAACTAAAAAAATATATATAGCAAATTAGCCAGGCATGGAGGCGCATGCCGGTAGTCCCAGCTACTCGGGAGGCTGAGGCAGTAGGATCAGCTTGAGCCCAGGAGTTTGATGTTGCTGTGAGCTAGGCTGATGCCACAGCACTCACTCTAGCCCAGGCAACAAAGTGAGACTCTGTCTCAAAAAAAAAAATTTAAAAAAAAAAAGAATCACCTTTATGGCTCCTTAAAACATATATTAGCCCCCGAGCAGTGGCTCGAGCCTGTGATCCCAGCACTCTGGGAGGCTGAGGTGGGAGGATCGCTTGAGGCCAGGAGTTTGAGACCAGCCTGGGCAATATAGCAAGACCTTATCTCTACAAAAAATAGAAAAAAGTTATCTGGGTGTGGTGGCACACCTGTGGTCCCAGCTACTTGGGAGACTGAGGCAGGAGGATCACATGAGCCCAGGAGTTTGAGGCTGCAGTGAGCTATGATCTCACCACTGCACTCCAGCAGTGGGCAACAGAGTGAAACCCCATCTCTAAAAAACAAACAAACAAAACCCAAAACACATATATTATACTTTCCCTCAGTATGTTAATTTCCATCAGCAGTTTGAGAACATGGTCCATTGAAATATTTTTTCTTTGTGTCTCAATATATTGTCAATCTTCCTAAATGTTACACACTCAAAAGGTATATTCTCAGCTTGAATGAAAAATAACTTAAACATATATTTATTAACATCTCTTAAGTAAATATTTTTTCACAGTGTTCAGATTTTCTCTGTTTTTTTTTTTTTTTTTAAATTTTTTCCCTCCCAAGTGAGTTTTATGATTTCCCCAGATTATTGCCTTGGGAGCGTTTCCAGACCCTGATGCCGGGAGAGGGACCCCAGGCTGAGTGTGATGGATTTGCAGGGCTGAGGACCTGGAGCTAAGAGCCCAGGGAGACAAGGACGGCTGGAGTCTGCAACGCAGAGACACGTGGTGGCCACACAGAGAGAGCTCGAGATTTGCAGAGTCCTTCACCACTCTTGAAAACAATTCCTGACATCCATACACCTAACCACAGAGCTGCAGAATGCATGAAAAAAACCGATAGAACTGTGGAAAGAAATAAGAGATCCAGGACTACAGTTGGTGACTTCAACCATAAATGCAAAAATTATTAAAAAATTAACAAGTTGGTAGCACAGAGGATCATTGTGGTGATGTGACAATTCTGTACCTTGATTGTGGTGGGGGTCACACAAATCTAAACATGTGATCAAATTGCATGGAACCACACACATTCACACACACAGATGAGCATACATAGAACGAGTGAAATCCGAATAAGCTCTATGAATTGTATGAATGTTAATTTCCTGGTTTTGATATTACACCATAGGTATGTAACATGTTACCATGATCAATAAATAAATAAAAGGTAAGTGAAGGGCACATGGGACCTTTGCGTACATTTTCACAACGTGTGAAATTGTGACTCTATAATTATTTCAAAATAAAAGTTAAGAAATATTGGATATTGTCCTGGTGAGGTTAAAGAAGAAAAAAAAGTTAAGAAATTAACAATTCAAAACCAGTGATATATAAAATATATAAAATTTGGCCAAGAGGGATCGATTCCAGGAATACAGGTTGTTTAACATTCAAAAATCAATCAAGAATAAAGTCAGAGGCCGGGCGCGGTGGCTCACGTCTGTAATCCTAGCACTCTGGGAGGCCGAGGCGGGCAGATTGTTTGAGCTCAGGAGTTTGAGACCAGCCTGAGCAAGAGCGAGACCCTGTCTTTACTAAAAATAGAAAGAAATTATATGGACAGCTAAAAATATATATAGAAAAATTAGCCGGGCATGGTGGTGCATGCCTGTAGTCCCAGCTACTCGGGAGGCTGATGCAGCAGGATTGCTTAAGCCCAGGAGTTTGAGGTTGCTGTGAGCTAGGCTGACGCCACGGCACTCTAGCCCGGGCAACAGAGCGAGACTCTGTCTCAAAAAAAAAAAAAAAAAAAGAATAAAGTCAGGTTGTCCAGGTTTGTAGAGCACTGAAGACAGCGTTGCTCCCATCGGAACAAGAAAGAGTGAATAATCTACAAACGCACAGCTGTTCTTAACACACTAGAGCATGAGGACGTAAAGTAGCCAAGGGGCCAGATATCTCAGGAAGGTGGGCTCTTCCAAGGAGTCATGGATGTGGGCACTAGCCCACCTATTCAGAGCACGCTGAGTGCTGCACAGGTAGGTAATAATTCGCCTAAACATTTTAACAAGTTGCTAAAAACCAAGCAGGAGCTAGAATAGCACAAACTGTGGGATCACCGGAAGCTCAGCAATAGGGCGGTTTGCACACACGCACGGACCCTTCTCCATGGACCTACAACATGAGGACTTAAGGAAGGCTGGGGCAGGGCCAGAGACCAGGAAAAGCCTCCCAGGTTGATGTAGACCTGGAGGAGTAGAGTGGCAGCTGCTTCAGGAAAGACAAGAAGCCCCATCCAGAACTTCCTTTATAAAAACAAAAGCCTTAAGCCACTTGGGAAGTCCCGTGTTCCCAGGGCACAAGTAGATGGGAAAAAAAGAAGATAAATGCCCTCTACTTGTAGGGGAGGGCAGCATGCCCTGGGCTCAGACCATGAGAAGATCCTGCAGTTGGTGGAGGAGCAGGTGCTCCGCCAAGATCTGGGATCTGCCCCTCCCCTGGGCTAGCAGGTACCAAGCAGCAAACAAGAGCCGACCATTGGGAAAGGGACAGGCATAAAGAGAGACCAGTTCTGAGGTACACTCACATGAGAAGTCGGAAAGCAGATGGTAGGGCAGGAACGTGGAGGAAAACTTTCCAAAAACACAGCCCCCACACTAGAGCAGAAGGTAATACTAGAGGAATTTGAAGCCAGTGTTTGCCCGTGGCAAAACAAAACCCATACCCAGCTCAACACTTGGCTAGAATAACTCAATCCTTTACACTAATGGCCTCAGTCAAAAGCTGGGAGAATTCGTTAGCAGCAGACCTGCATTATAAGAAAGGTTACAGAAAGTTATTTGGAGAAAAGGAATATGATACCAGACATAAGTGTAGATCTACACAAATAAATGATCTCTGGAAATGATTAAAATAAAGATAAATAAGACTTTTTTGAATTTTTTAATCACTCTAAAAGAAAAATAACTTTCTAAAGCAAATATAGTAGCAAGGTATTGTAGGTTTATGGTATATGTAAAAGTAAAATTTAGCAATAGCACAAAATACATGAATAAAAAATTGGAAGTATACTTTTGAGCAACCATTAAAAAATTTTAAAAAAGATTTATAGCCAAAAGTGGAGACAAAATAGATTAGGAAATACTAAATTGATCCAAAAGCAGACAGAAAAGTGGAAAAAAGGGAAGAAAAACTAGATGGAATAAATCAAGAGCTAACAAAATGGTAAATTTTAATCAATCATGTCAATGGTTGTATTACATGTAAATGGTCTAAACATGTCAGTTAAAAAACAGAGATTGTCAGACTGATGAAATTGTAAGAACCCATTATCTTCTGTCTACAAGAGACTAAATTAAGTGCAAAGATATAAACATATTAAAATCAAAAGGATGAAAATATATACACTACGTAGTCTAATAATTCATGTATTACTTCTCAGCTCCAAGTTCACCTTCAATGCCTGTGAAATTGGCTCTTTGTTTTCCTTGCAGCTGGCAGAACGTTAGCCTTAGAGGGCACTGGAGAGACCCCGCAGGAAGAGGGGATTTTGATTCTGGTGGCTCATTCACCAGTGTCCTGGAGAGCATGTCCCCCACTGCTTGTGGTGTTCTCTGGTACTCGGTGCCACAGGATTCAGCTTTCTCCAGTGTGTGGCTGCCACACGATTTTTGCCATATTGCAACCTGAGCAGCAGTGGTCCGCTCCCTGCTCCCTGCTGATTCCTCACGTCCGTGATTGTGCACACCCACCGGGGGGCCTGGGGGTGGTCATCTACTGAGCTGACCATTCACACTCCTCCACACAGCCACCCAGAGCTGCCTCATCTCTCCATGCCCCCTTCTCAGCCCCAAACACAGGCATGTCATGGCCCTGCGGGGCTGGCCACCTTGTGAGCCAATCCTGTACCTGATCTCCTATGCTGCCCACACACGCAGACGTGCACTAGGTTGCTGCACTGGGGGGGCTTCCCCAGCTCCCAGTTCCAGCAGAGCCTGTGTGGCACTTGCTCTGTCCCCTCTGCATCTGAGTCCTTGCCCCTGTGGCCCCATTAGCCACAGCTCTTCTGTATCTCCTGCAGCCTCCCGGTGCAGACACCATGTGTGCATGGCCTCACTCTGGCAGTGCCTCTGAGTACTTCTCTCTGCCTGACTCCCTCTGCCCGCCAGCTACTAGCATCAGCTCGCCTACACCCCCGAGGGCTGTTCCTGCGTTTCCGTTGACCGTGCGCTGGGTCTTGCTCGGAAACCAGAAACCCTCTCCACCCTGTAATGGCTGCAACCATACTCTCCAGTGAGGTCTGAACCGCTCTCCCGAGTCTGTCCTCACACTCCTCAGCTCCAGAGTATCCTTTAGAGCTTTCTTTCCATCTTTTTAAGAATTAAAAAAAAATTTTTTTTAAAGACAAGATCTTGCTCTGTCACCCAGGCTGGAGTGCAGTGGTGTCATCACAGCTTACTGCAGCCTCCAACTCCTGGGCTCAAGCGATCCTCCTGCCTCAGCCTCCTGAGTAGCTGGGACTACAGGTGTGCACCACCACACCTTGCTAATTTTTTTTTTAATTTCTTGTACAGATGGGGTCTCGATATATTGCCCAGGTTGGTCTTGAACTTCTAGCCTCAAGTGATCCTCCCACCTCAGCCTCCCAGAGTGCTGGGATTACAGGTATGAGCCACCTTGCCCATCCCAAATTTATAGAATGATTTCATTTATAGAATGATTTCATTTCCATAAAGTTCACAACAGGCAAAATACTGCAGGGTGAGAGGTTACGCCTAGTGGGGTCGTATGCCGGGGTCGTATGTCAGGGGCATACGGTGGTTTCCGAGGTTCTGATAAAGTTTCGTGTTGGGTGCCAAAAAACTGGAAAACTTGCTACACTGTGCCCTCGAGATTGCAAACCTTTGTTTGGATTTGTTATACTTCAATTAACATTTATATGATAAGAACTCTTAGGAAAACAGGAGTAGATTGGAACTTTTTGCCCAGAAGACTTTTATGTCCTACAAACCATAAAAGTGAGACACTTGGCATGTTCTCTTTTTAAAAAACACACAACAACATTGCCAGAACCTAGTGGTCCCCTCATGGCTTCCAGGCCCTGTCCCCCGCCCGAGGGAGACCTACACCCCTCTGCGTGTGGAGCTCAGTAATTAAGACTGTCTGGCAGGGACACTGGGACAGACATTGTGACCGAGGAACAAAAACAAAAGCCCAGAAGCGGATCCACTCGTACATGGAAACCTGATTTATGACGGTGCAGGTGGTGGAGACCACTCAGGAGGGAGGAGGCTATTTAATAAATGCTTCTGAGACAATTTGTTATTCATGTGGAAAAAATGAAATTGAATTTCTGTCTCACATCATAAATAACAGTCACTTGTAGGAGATGGTGCAGGCGATGCTGTCCCTGTCCTCGCTGCGTGGGGAAGGCTTGCTTAAACAAGACGCAAGAGGCGCCGGCCGGAAAAGAAAAGATTGATAAATTCAACTACGCCAACACTGAGAACTTTGTTTATCAGAAAATAACAGAAGAGGGTAAAAAAAGCAAGTCACGAAGTGGGAGGAGACATTTTCCACGCACGCGCCAGGAAGGAGCAGTATCAGAGGATACGGAGACCTCGGAAAGCATCCGTGAGGCAGAGGCCCCCGGGCCACGGACAGCGGGTGACAGACAGGAACGGCCCTTCCCGACACAGGACACGCGGTGGCGGGAAAACACACGAAAGACACTCAGCTTCCGTGGTGTTCAAGGAAATGCACGTCCACGTTCCCATCTTGCGCCACTAGATCCGCAAAGCCTGGAGCGTCGGTCCCGACGATGCGTTGGTGTTGCCACCTGTCAGCGGGGTCTTGCTCCTCGGTGGTGGAAACGGATGCTGTCTCGGCACTTGGGAAAATCATCGGGCTTCAGCTTGTAAAGCTGGACATTGGCAGGTGCTGCGACCCCACAATTCTACTCCTAGTTAAGAAATCCTGAAGAAATGTGTGCACATGAGCGCAAGGAGATACACTGGGATGTCACAGCACACTGTTTCGAGTAGCAACACCTGGGAGCAGCCCAAATGTCCGCGTGACAGATGAATGGATAAGAACATTTTGAGTGTATTCATACAATGGAATTTTACAACGAATGAAATATGACCTACACGAACAAACATCGAGTGGGAAAAGTTAAGTTGCACAGGGTTACAGGTAGCGAACTCCAGAGCAGGTCGGACCGATCCGTGCACTGCTGTTGCGTGCTACGTGTGTTTGGCAACTATGGAAAAACTAGAGGGTCATAAACACAGAACGTGGGGTAGTGGCAGTTCTGGGTGTGGGGGTGCAGCAGGGGGTCCACAGACAGGAATTCCAGCTGTGACGCGGTCGGGAAGGGGAGGTGGTGGCTCCTCACGCCCCGTGACACTCACCAGGTTCCACGTTCCCTAGTGTGTGTCACACATGACATGACATAATTAATTAATTAATTAAGAACAGACGTGTAGCATTTCATATCCCAGGCACAGGAACCAATGCATTGTCTGATAGAAACATTTCCTCTCCCAAGAATAATGATTAATGTTTCATTCGGCGTCTTGGTCCTGCGGGCACATTCCCGGCTTCTCTGGAGGCGCCACGTTTGCTGACCGTATCAGGTGCTCCTTGCCTGGCCGGCGTGGAGCCAGGACTGCGGGCGGGAGGTGGGGTGAGCCCTGCCGCAGGCTGGGGCTGCTCCTGGCCCACATCTAGGGGGCACCGAGATGCCCCAGCTTCACTGTGACACCACTGAGCCCGTTTGTTCTGCACCAGTATGAGAACATAGGACACCCTTGTGACAGCTGGCTCTTCACACTGCAAACTCCACCTTCCTCCTGTGCTCAGGTCCTGCCCCTCACGGATGCCATCGTGTAGCTGCTTTGCTCCGCTATGCATCTACGAGGACGTGGGGCACACATGGGCAGCACACCTGGGAGGGGCACACCTGGGCAGCGCACCTGGGCAGTGCATCTGGGAGGGGCGCACTTGGGGAGGGAAACTGGGCTAAAGTGCCAGGAGCCCCACAGCATCCTCTTCCTGCTTCCCTGGCGATCGCTGAGAGATCACCACAATGAAGGGAAAAGCTGTAACCTCTGGGCAGAGGGGTCAGACGAGGCACAGGCAAACACAGCACTGTTGAAGCCACACTCTGAGGAGCCGTGACGGAAAGACGCTTGAATTCCAAGCCTTAGTGAAAACAAATAACACAAAATAGCACGTGGGTGTTAGCCCAGTCCCCTGCAAAAATCGTTTGTGCGTCATAAACATGTGTATATGTTATCTATATAAATACGTATGCACAGTATATATAGGTATATTACCTATGTGTGTATGCATATATTCGTACACTTCTCTATGTATGTGTTTAGATATATAGAGTACATATTTCCCTACGTACGTACGTAAATATACATGTAATCTATTGTGTACGTATATACTTCTTTGTGTATTGTTAAATAAAATTTCAACACGCTGAGTTTAATGACTTCATTGGCTGTTACTAGTGACTCACGAATCGGGCAACGTCCCATCTGTGAAGCAAGAGGCTGAGCAGAGGAGGTTGGTGGCTTTAGAGGCAGAAAAGTCTGAAGTTTCAAGGTCCCCTCCCTGAGAGGGTTGGAGCAGAGGGGACGTCCTCATCCTGTTGGCTCAGGGGGACAGGCCCTGACGACTGGTTGCTTTTGCAAAACTGGCCCATTTCTAAGTTCAGTTTGATCCCGTGGCACCAAGCACGTGTGACTCTGTCCTGGTCTGGTCTGTTGGGCCCAGTGCAGGAGCCCAGCCCGGAACAAGGGACCCCGTAATTTTATTTAACAGTATACATGTTGTATGTATAGGCACATGTGTATATATTACATCTATAGCCATATGCGTATGTGTGTATATTCAACTCTATGTGTACATATGTAGTGTACACAATTATGTGTATACGTGTTGTCTATATTGCACTATGTGTAGATATGCCATATCTACAACTGCGCATATGTGTACATACAGTCTAGGTGCATCTATCCCATGTCTACGAGTACACGTGTGTATGTTGTATCTGTAACTCTACACGTGTGTATGTACAGCTACACATGTGTGCAGCTGGTGGTGAGCTCTGTGGACTGTGACGACACCTGCCTTCCCGGATTCGGAGTGGTGGGGAGAGATGCCACACTAGTCCTTGCACCAAATGTCCGTGTAAAAGGTGACAGGTTCCCCAGCCACGCTGGGAGGGGGCCTGCAAGGAGAGGACATGTGGCCTGCAGTTAAGACTGCTTGAAGACACATCTGAAAGTGCATAAAAACGTGCACATGCATGTATGTGCCTTTGACGTGCTCATGGGATGCATTGAACACACACACATACACACACATGTGCACACTCCAGGGTTGGGAAGACGCGACCCCCGGAGTGTGCAGTGATTAATGCTGAGTGGTGGGGTCTAAGTGATATTCATTTTCCTCTCAAGACTTCCCCACATTGCCTAAATAGTTTACAATGACTATGAATGTTACAAGGGAAAAAAATCCTAGCATATGTTTGTTTTTCAAAATCCACCATAGCTACCTCCTGTCCCAGGGCTGCCTGGAGCGACTGTGAGTGCTGCCAGCCCTGGTGCTGCTCTGGGCCCCCACGCCGTGGCCACCGGGCACCCTGGGCTCTCGGGGACTCCGGCTCTCAGGGCGGCCCCAGGACGGGCGGCCAAGCGGTCCCTGGCCCCTGCCCCAGTGCCTTCAGCCACTCCGGGCCTCAGGCTCCTGCCAGTCTCTGGCTGGCCCAGAAGGGGTTAAGATGCTCCACCAATGCAAATAGACTTAATTAATCCTTCATCAGCCGCAAATATACCTTCTGAACCCTATTAAAAACATGAATATGCAAATGTAGACCTTTTTTAATTCTCGTTTTCAAGGACGTGGTGTTGGGGTTTGATTAGTGAATCCTGTTAACAGCCTGTAAACCTGGTGCAAAATTTAATTTCCATTTTAAATTTAAAAAAGAGAAAGAGAAAAAAGCACCAGGCTGTTGGTAACAGAGCTAATTGGAGCGTTACCCTGAAGAGGCCACACGCCCCGGCCTGGGGTGTCCCCCACCTCAGGGGGCGCCGGCCGGGTGGGCACTGCCTAGGACATCCCACGGAGACTGGGGCCCGTGGAGGGGCTGACTCGCCGAGACCACCTTGCATGTCGGGCTGAGCCGGCCTCGAACCACGGCCTCGAACCACGGCCTCCTGGTGTGCGGGGAGGTGCGCTCGCCCCAGGTGCCCTGTCCATGGCGGGCGCCGCTCACTGCTGCCCTGAGGTCCCTCAGCCCAGGAGGGAGCCGGGCCTGGCTCTGCCACGGCCCCCACGAAGCCCGGCTGGCCTCTGGGGCAGCCGCTTCTCTCTGGCTCCTGTTTCCTTACGCGTCAACAGGGGGACCCGTGGAGACACCCGTCACCCGTTACCACGCAGCGCGATTCACCAGCGAGTGCACGCCCGGTGGGAGCCGGACCCGCAGGTGCTCAGAGCCCCGCGGCAGACAGGGCAAGGCCCCTCCCCCTTCACGCTGACACCCCAGCGCCACCTGCGATGCGGCCTATCCACCCTGAGATGGCGGGAAGTGGAAAATACGTGTTGGATTTCCCAAACTCGGGACCGAAATAAGATGGTGACATGTCGCACAGAATTTTCCCATGGATTGCACGTTGAAATGATGAAAGTTTTGGATATAGTGGTTTAAATAAAATATATTAAAATGAATTTCACTAGTTTCTGATTACTTTTTAATGTGGCTACTAAGAAGTTAAAGTTATGAATGCGGTTCGCATGATATCCCTGTTCTATGGGTGAGAAGACGCTCTAAGCTGATTAAAATATATTGCTGCGTATCCTGTGCTATGCAATACACGTATATTACAAATAAATTACGCGTTAAAATGCCAAGTAGTGAAAAATGCCGTAAGGAAGAATGAAGCCAGCTCAGGTGCGGGGGGAGGAGCCCGGGGGAAGGCAGGCATGTGGGGCATGAGCCAGCCTGGGCCACCGGAATGTGCCCGCAGGCCTGGCAGTGTCATCTCCCACATCCGAGGCTCAAGTCCGAGCTCCAGGTGCAGCAGGGCGCGGCTTGCAGACAGCGTCTTCCCCCTGTGTCCTCACGGGGTCGTCCCTCTGTGCGAGTCTGTGTCCTGACCTCCTCCTCTCGTAAGGACACAGTCACATGGGACTGAGGCCACCCTTATGACCTCATGCTACCGTGATCACTTCTTTAAAGACCCTGTCTCCAAACGCAGCCCTGTTCTGAGGTCCTGGGGTTAGGGTTCAGCACGAGTTTTGGGGGCACACTTGAGCCCATGTTCAGGGCAGCCACGGAGCCCAGTCCTCAGAAATATGAAACATTATAAACAAACAAACAAAACCTCCTGCTGCTCATTCTTGAAAAGGTGCGGTTGTAGAACGAGGGGAGTTCTGAGAAATGCTGTCAATTTTACTTTAAAATGAGAATCTGGTGTCTCTGTATGTCATCGTTTTTAATAAAAATTCTTGAGTGTTTAGGAAACAACAACAACAAATCTAGTAAAGCAGATCAGTAGATGCTCTTATGGAAAATTTCCAAGACATCCCGTAAGTGAGAAAAACTAAGCTGTGGGGTGACACGCAGTTATTTTAAGACCACGCCTGCCACAGTGACACAAAGCCACGAGTTTGGCATGTCCACGCCAGGTGTGCATATCCACCCACAGGCACGTCGGGACGAGGCCAAAGAGGAACTTTGTCTTTTTACTCTACATTTCTCCTATATTGTTGGAAGGGTTTGTTTTGTTTTGTTTATTGTTAGAAATCCATTAGAATTGTGCAGTTAAAGAAAAGAAAATGTGAAACACAACCAGACAGGCAGGGCGGGCCGGCTGACGTCTGATCAGGCTGCGGACCCCTCGTTGGTCCTCTGCTGCTGTGTGACTTGGGGCAAGGCCCTCACCCTCTCTGGGCCTGAAGTGGAAATGTAAGCATTCTGGTGAAGCCACCTGTCCGCATGGTGCAAGCAGGGATGCACATGTGGGGTACATAGTCATGCATGTACACATGGCCATTCATGGACACACATACATGTATACATGAATTCCCACAATCGTAAGGCACACATGCATAAGCAACACACATGCTCATGTGCGCACAAAAGTCACACAGGTACACATCCATGTGCACATCCTGCATGCACACACATGCACACAGGTCATGTATGCACACCGGCATGGCAAAGCAGTGCACACACATACTTGTGCATGTACACACGTGCACACATACTCTCTCATGTACGGTCAAAGCCCCTGGAGCTCCGAGTCCTGCCTCCAACGTGGTCCTGGGGCAAAGGTCCAGGCCCTCGCTTGGGCCTGGCGTCCTGGCAGCACTAAGAGGAGGGACGTGGCCAGGCTGGACGCGAAGCCGGGCTGGGCAGGGCCGCTGAGCGGGTTTGGGTCCAGGCCTGACACAGACTTGCTGTGGCTGCAGGTCAGCCCCCCTTCCCTGAACCCCAGCCTCCCCCAGCAAGACCTCACTTGCAGGATCATTATGGGAAGGGGATGAGCTCACAGGTGGGAAGAGCTTTGTAACTGGGATGTTTCAATCAGGAGAGAGCTTCAGCGCGTAGGAGCCTGGGGGTCCTGTCAGTGGCCGGCTCTGATGTGCAGGGCGGGACCAGCACACGGGCCTCTCTAGGCAGCTCCCGGAGCCACTGAGTCTGGGGACCACACTCCAAGGTGAGAGGAGCCGGGGAAAACCCAAGGATTTATGAGTCCCCAGAAGAACCCGCACCGGGCACATGCAGAAAGGAACACGACAGCAGCAAACACAGCACGTCCGCGCCTGTGCTGGGCTGTGGAGCTGGGTCCCCTGGAGGCCCCGGCAGGCGGCACTGTCCTCCCCGGCCGGGAGCTGGAGGGAGCCCTGGAGCCCACCAAATCCCGTTACATCCTGGCAATTACAGTTTATCGCTGCAGCACTAATCCCCTAAAATTAGTCATTAGCGGCTTAAGAACTATTTAGTGCCGGGCGCCCACTAAGGTGCTGGCGGAAGCTGGGGACATGCCGGAACCGGGCTGCGGGGACGGGCGGGGCCTGCCTCCATCCTCCCTGCACGCTATTTCATTCAACCCCACCTGGCAGGCGCGTGGAGAGGATTTGACAAACTCGAGCCGCAGGCGCATTAAATCCGCCGAGAGGGAGACATATTCTGGGGACCCTTGCTCTCTGCGGCCTGCCCAGACATGTCCCTTGGAGGTGGGATGGCAGCTTCCGCCCCTCCCTGCCTCTTCCCAGGGAAGGAAAGGCCCAGAAGGAGCAGAGCCACCTGCCACCCGCAGCGGGAGCCTCTGTGGGCACTGGCCGGGGGTGGGGTTGGGTGCAGGGCCTGGGGGAGCCCAGCAGGGGAGGGGCCGGCCCCCAGCTATCCCACAGGAAGGGGCCTCAGAGACTCCCGGCTGTAGAGGGAGGAAGGGGAGACTGAGGCAGAAATGAGTGCCACGTCTGGAGGCTGACGTGGGGCCGTGCCTGGGGACAGGGACTTGTTTGTGGCTGGTGACTGGGGTGGGGCCAGCAGCCCCAGAGGAGCTTGTGGCCCAGGCCCCAGGCTGCTCTGAGACATAGGGGTGCCAGAAGGGCACAGGCCAACCCGCGGGCATCCGCCCCTGCTCCCTGTGGGGCAGCTCCAGACAGCCTGTGTCGGCCAGGTCTCTGAGCCTCCGTCTCCCCACCTGTAAGAGGACACCTCTCAGGATGCTGGTACCAAGTGAGGGACTGTGGTGACCTGCCTTGTGGCCCCAGGGCTCAGAGCCAGAGGGTGAGTGGGGGCGGGGCTGGTGGCTGGGTCCGGTCACGGCCAAGAGTTCTGGCCTGTGGCCATGGGCCGGCCACTTGCCAGCAGCCGAGCCAGCTCCAATGAGGCCCGAGGAGTCCTGGGGTGCCAGGGGCAGTGTGGTCTGACCTCACCCAATACACAGGGTGCGGGTGTCCCTGGGCCTGGCACCCACCCTCCTGCTTCAGCCTCCCCACTGCGCCAAGGCCACCCTGGGGCTCTGCAGCCTCAGCGCCACCGGCACCTCTGCCCCTCCCGGGCCTGATGGATTCCCCAGAATGAGAGACGTGCACATAGACACGCACTCACACACACACACACCCATGTGCACACATGCACACGCATGTACACACACAGGGCCTCAAAGTCCATTTCCACGGGCCAGTGGTTCCCTGCCAGGCTCTTCCTGGACATGGCATTGCTGCTGGGCACACGCAGGCCCAGTCCAGGCAGACACGGCCTCACCCGGTGCTCTGAGGGGAGTGGGGGTAGGTGGGAGGGACAGGCTGGCCCCCCACGGCCCAGCCCAGGGCCCGTGGACACCTGTGGAAGCCTTTCCTGCTGCAAACGGTGGGTTTGGGGTTGCTGAGTGAAGAGAGCAGGGCCGAGCACAGAGATGGGGACACAGGATGCCAAACCCCCACTGGAGGTGCCAGGTGGCGTGGGACAGGGAACAGGACTCTGCATTGTTCCAGTGTATCCCGGGACTGGAAGCAGAGCTAGTACACCACAGGTGCTTAATAATTGTCTGAATGACTCCACTCTGATGTCTGCCGGAAACACCCCAACTGGGGGCGTGGCTGCTGCAGGGGCAGGGCTGGATTCCACGTGGCTCAGGCGGAGAGTCCTGCAAGGAGGGTGGCTGCTGTGCTGTCCCTGTCACCGTGCTGACAGCGAAGCCCCCACCTGCGAGGGGTGGGAACAGTATGAGGACGGGCCTTTGGGCAGGGGGTGCAGGCACAGGGAACCTGGGATGCCCCCAGGGCTATGCGGAGCGAGGGCTGCCAGAGCCTGGTGTGCTCACCTGAGATTTGGGGATGCAGCACCACCAGGGCAGTGGTGGGGCCACACAGGTGCGGGGCTCTGGTGGCAAGTTTCACCTTGCTCTGCATCCACGTGGTCCGCAAGGGGCACACCCAGCAGGCCCCGATAAAGCCTCCCTGACCCCAACCCCCAGGTTCACAGACCCTCCTCGAAGCCTTTGCACCCAGAAACAGAAGCCAACACTGAGGCCCGATATGTGGGGGGTATGTCTGGGCTGGGAGCACCCCACCCTCTCCAGGGGGCCAGCTTGAAGGTGAACCCCAACATTCCAGCCTGAGACCTGGAGGGGGTCCCTGACTTTCCTATCTGAGGCCTGGAGGAGGCGTCCATGTGGAGGACGTTGGGTTTTTGTGGAGGTGCTGGGCCGGGAGGTGGAGCCAGAGCCCCCAGCCCGGGCCAGGAGTCTGGCTGGAGGTGGCAGAGGTGGCTTTGGCTTCTGGTCCTGCCAGCACTCCGGGGCCACGTCTGGGCCACACTGTCCCAGGCTCCCGGGCTCTGAGGGGGTGGGAGAGGCAGGGTCCCCTGTACCCACCCCAGCAATGGGTCCTCTGTGATGGCAGCTGTGCGGGGCCGGCGGGGTGAGGCCCGTTCCCGTGGCTGTGCCCCGCGGCTGCGCCTGGAGAGCGGCTCCCGGTGTGCCAGTGGCCCCATGTGGGCACCAGGATGGAGGCGTGAGGGTGGCTGAGTCTGGCCCATGCTCCCTGCGGCTGGTGAAGGGCCTGGGGTGCTGAGCCGGTCGTGCATGGGGACCACGTGCTCTCCTGGCCTCGAAGCCCAGGCCACCCATCTGCCGACTGTGCGGGGCAGGACCACCACGGCTGCAGGGTTCCTCAAAGCCCCCCAGGGCCCCGGGGCACTGGCTTAGGTGCTGTCAGCCAGGCCCGGCCCCTCCGTCAAGTCTCAGCTCTCATCTGTGGGGCACCCCCCATCCCTGTGCCCCCAGACTCTGCCCAGGCCCCTCCACCACCGGAAAGGCCTGGAGCCGAGGAGCAGCCTGGGCGAGGCCAGGGAGGGCCTGCAGTGTGCAGTGCCTGCAGGAGATGGCTGCTGCCTTTGGGTAAGGAGGCTGCCTGGGCTCTGAGGGTCACCACACGGCAGTCGGTGACAGAGCTGGGACCAGACCTTGTGTGTCTGGCCCAGAGCCGTGCTCTCAGCCCACTGAACCCCTCCTTCCCAGCCTGGCTCTGGCTTCTGGTCCCGCCAGCATCCTAACACCAAGTCTCCGAGCAGCTCCACCCTGCTGGGGTTGGGGGACCAGGCAGCGGCTCCTGGCTGCTGCCCTTTCTCCCCATACACCTCTGGGCTGGGACCTGAGAGGTGGCCGTCCCTGGTGCTCAGGGGACACGGGTGGTGAGCGGTGGGGGCTGGGCCTGGCAGGGCGTGGAGCAGGGAGCCATCGGCCTGGGGCCTGGGACACACACAGCCGGGAGGGTGGCTGGGGCAGGAAACTTTATTTCATACGGTGGGGACCTGCCTGGCGGCTGCAGGCCCACCCTAAGGCTCCAGATGGACGGGGTTAGAGCAGGCGAGCGGGCGGGGGCGGGGCAGGGCTGCCTCGGGGGGCAGTGCAGGCTGAGCTCAGCGGCCTCAGGGCTGAGACAGTGTCCACGCAGTCAGGTGTGGGGCTGTGACGGCCACCACGTCATGATGCTGCACCCAGGCGGGCGGATGCGCACCCAGGCGGGGGGCAGGGACAGGCGGGGGCAGAGGGGCTCCTGCGCTGGCGCCTAGGCCACGGCGGTCTGGCGGCTGAAGAGCTCGAGGGTGAGGGAGCTGAGGAAGGCCGGGATGCTGTCCTGGCGCAGCAGGTGCAGCTCGATGAGCGGGCCCACGGTGCGTGAGAACTCTGTCTCCAGCAGCTGCATCTTGGAGCCCGAGGGTCCCGTGGCCTGCAGGGGACAGACAGGATGGTGGTCAGCGCAGGGTGGCCTGGCAGGTCTCTCCCCTCCCTGGCCGGGCAGCCCCTCCAGCCGCAGGGAGGAGCCAGGGGACCCCCACCTGCTGCTGACTGCACCCCAGGCAAGAGAATCCCGTGTGGGGCGCCCGCGCGGCTGCAGGCCGCTGTCTGGGCTCCCCTGGCTTTGTGCCACCCCCGCTGCCCTGGCCTGGCGCCCCGAGCGGCCTCATCTGTTTGTTCCAGCGTCTTCCTCCGTTTTCTCGCTGGGCCTCCCCCGCCCCCACTCCTGGTTAGCACGTTTGGCCTTGTCATAGTCCAACACAAACCATTTTTAAACAAAAACAAGAGAAACCACTCTGACCTTTTACTAAGAAAATCCTTTCATTTCTGCCTTATGCTCTTGATTCTGAGTTTTCCCCTAAATGTCAGAGGGGCCGATTCTGCAGCTGTCGGGAGCAAGTGGGAGCCAGGCCGAGGCGCGGGCCGGGTGGGAGCAGGGTGGGGAGAAACGGCTCTCCCTCCCCCGACCCGGGGCTGCCATGCCCAGGAGGGCCCGGCCACAGCAGCAGTGGCCTCGTGGACCCTGCTCTCGGGGCGGCTGGCTTCCCGCCCCCCCCACCCCCGGGCGCTGGCAGGCTTTAGGGGCTGGGTGATTTTTTATGTGGAACAGATAGGACCCTCCCTCATCCACACCTCGACTGCTGCTCTCGCTGGATGGGCAAAGCCTCGCACCAACACAATCCCCCCCAGCGCCCTCGCCGCCCACCACAGCTCCCGCAGCACCTCCTGGGCCGGCCCCTGGCGGTTCTGGGGGAATGAGGACCCTCCCCAGGGCCATGCCCTCCAGGTCAGGGGTGGGGTGGGGTGCTGCTCTTGCTACACACCCCGAAGGCAGGCAGATCCAGGTGTGTGCACCACGCCAGCCCCACAGACAAGCCGTGCCTGTCCTGCAGGGCCCCAACGAGCCCACCCTCTGCACCCACCCCAGGGCTCTGAGCCCTGCTCTCCCCGGACTGTCCTCTTTGGCATCGGAAGGGGCCACATCCCCACTAGACCCACCTCGGCAGCCACCAAGGCATATCAGAACTCGTTGAATGAACTACGCGTGCCGATCAACCTCTGCCATGTTCAAATACCGCCCGGTCCCCAGGTGCCTTGTAAATCACTATAATTAGGGCTGTTCACTTAAAACCAGAGCACAATTTTTTAAAAAGCAAATTGCCCAGGAAGACATGTTGGCCGTGGCTATCAGTATTTATGGGGCCGCCTGCGCTGTCTCGGCTCCCTCTCCTCCCAGCGTCTGGGCGGCCGAGCTGCCACCTGTCTGGTCTGCGACACACAAGCGTGGTGTGGCTGGCAGGTGCCCTGGGGGTGCCCAGAGACTCAACCTCAATGAAGACGCTGGTGGCCTGTCGGTTGGCAGCTGCTGCGCTCTGGCCCGGACCCTGCCTGGCCTGGCCTGGGGTCTGCGTCCCCCAGAAGGCAGGGCAGCGTGACCGGAAGGCCAGCCCAGCACTGGAGGCCGGGGTCCGGCTGCCACAGCGTGTGACCAAGAGCAGCTAGAGCACAGCCACACGCAGGCTTGCTGGGGCGTCGCGAGCTGTGGTGCGTGACCTGGCTTCTCATCCCGGCTCTGCCGCTGTCGTCACTCCAACAGGGAACAGCGCAAGACCTCTGTGCAGCTTGGAGCCGAGGGGTCACAGAGTGCCGGTCACCCCTGCCAGCGTGTCCTAGTGGCACCTACAACAGGCAGCCCAGGAGCTTCCGTGTCACAGAGGGATGAGGGAGGAGACAGGTGGGGAGGACGGATCCCCGAGGGCAGAGATGGGAGCCCTTCCCTCTGCCCTCCCTCGGGTTGCAGGGCACTAAGGGATTCCTGTCCAGAGCAGGGTCACCTGCTGCCCAGGGCATTAGAGAAGATTCCACAAGAGAAGAATCGGGATGGCGAAGGAACCTAGAGATTAAACCCACTGCAATGTCTGGAACCCAAATCCAGACTCAGGTGAGCAAAACTGAAATGATCGATGATATCAAGTGCTCGGGAAATGTAAGTGACACTCTGCCAAGACACTGGGGAGCTATTTCAGTGCCGGTTACGTGTGAGGGTGGTATCGTGGTTATGCTGTTAATAATAAAAGTGTCCCCACTGATGCCTGAAGAAGCGGCTGATTCCAGGGCTGTGGCAGTGTGGTACATGCTGCGCCTCGAGCACCTGCCGTAAAGAAGGGCTCAGATGGAGGAGGCCAGTGTGGGTGCCTGTCAGCTGGGGGCCAGGCCCCACGGAGTGCCCAGTATTCCCTGATCCAGCCACCTCGCCCCGACATGCATGCCCACGACAGACCTCCAGGTGACGGTCTGTCCACTGACTGCAATGCCACCCGCCCCAGCCCTCTCCTGGTGGCGCAGCTGCCGATATCTGGGGCTTTAGAGTCTGCTAGACCTGGCGTCTCACCTTGGCTTGGCTACTCAGAAGCTGTGATCCCAGGCACAGTGACAAACCTAAGCCCTGGCCACACACTGGGGTGGCTGAGAGGACTAAAGGAGTCAGGCATGTGAGAGCACGGGGCCCAGGGAAATGCCACGTGCAGGGTGATCCGTGGCTGGGGAGAGCCCACGCCCATTTCAGCCTGGTCTACAAGACCTAGGGCTGCCCTGTGGCCCGTCCTACAGTCTCTACTGTGACATGAGCTGCTGCCGCCTCATCACCATCCTGCTGCAGAGGGGACGGTGTTCTGTCAGACCCTGGAGTCCCCCAGGGTCCCCATGGAGACACTCCCGCCATGACCCACAGGCCGGGAGGCAGGCTTTGCCCTCGTGAAGGCGGCTGCGGCACCGTGGGAACCGGGCTGTGTACAGACACCTACTCTCACCGCTGAGCGAGGGGGATTTTCTGCCTTGCTGAGGCTGTAAGGGAATCACAGTGTCTCCAACTTCAAGAGTATCTGGGTTTCTCAAGCAGAGACTTCGCCGCGTTCCAGGCGCTTTCACGCGCTCACAGGCTGGTTGGGGAGGGCGGCGCAGTCACGTCGGTCAGGACTGAAACGCCTGCGCTCGCGCCGTGCACTTGCTGTCCCCCACCGTGCACTCGCTGTCCCCCACATGCACCCGCTGTCCCCCGCCGTGCACCCGCTGTCCCCCGCCGTGCACTCGCTGTCCCCCGCCGTGCACTCGCTGTCCCCCACATGCACGCACACACACAGCATGCAAAAGACCCTGAGAAGATACATCGCAGTGTTCACGGTGGTTAGCTCAGAGTGCTAAGACGAAGGGGTTCATTATGGTTCTTGCCATTTTCCAGATGTTTTTACTCTGCTACACATTTGTAATTAGCAAAAAATTATAACTAAGTTATATCTGCAAGAGTTGGACAGCTCTGAGACAGGCAGACGCACGCATTCCCTGCTGTGGGACATGTAGATACCTGGTCCCCACCGACTGGCCAAGGCCCAGGGCACGGTCAAGGCTTGGCCGCAGACTCTTGGGGCATCTTGCCACAGCGCCCTGCGGTCCCCTGTTGGGCCTGCGAGTGCTCCCCTGCAGGACACGCCACTGGTGGGAGGGCCCCTCTGCAGGCTGGCTGAGGTGCCCTGCCCTGTGCCTGGAGTGCCACGCCAGCACTGCAGCTGGCATCTCGGCTGGTGGCACCGTGGACACTAGGCGTGAGTCAGAGCAGGAGCCAGGCCAGCAGGCAGAGGGGGCACTGGCAGGTGGCCATGCAGGAGCTGGCTTGAGGCTGTCTGTCATGGGGCTGGTGCTGGGGTCAGACACATGGGCACCCAGGGGTCAAGGGGCACAGCAGGGCAGGCTGGAGTGAATCACAGGGACAGGGTAGGACACAGCTTTGTCCAGCAGAACTGGCGTGGAGGGGTCTGCCTCCTCCTGTCCACAGGGCCACACCAGGCTGGCACAGACGCCATCCGGCAAGTGGAGCCAGCACAGAGATGGACAGTGGCTTCCTGCCATGCTCGCCGGCCCGGCCACGGGAGAGAGGCCACGGGACCCTGCCCTGCCGTGTGCTCGGCACTCCAGGCCCTCAGACGAGTGCGTGGGGGGCAAACAGGATGATGGTGACACGCATATCTCATCCTTCCGGCTGACAGTTGCGGCCCATGGTGCAGCCATGACGGGTTGTGCCTGTCATCCGCCCTCCACCAGTTTGCAGCACAGTTCAATACAACGTTAGCCGAGGAAGCTGCCCACGTGTCTGTGACAAGTGCAGGAGCCAGTGAGAGGGGCAGATGGGCCGGGCAAGCTGTGGACGCGGCCGGGGAAGCACCTAGGCCCGACTTCACAGAGGTCAGAGCCTTGGTGCCCAGTGAGCCCCATCAAAGCCACTGGGGTGCTCTGTGGCCTGCGGTGAAGGGTCATAGGAGTGTCTAACTCTGTGAGAGGTGGCAGCAGGTGGCCTCTAAGCAGCCAGTCTGGCCTGCAGGAGGGGTTAGGATACGGCACGGCCCCATCTGTGATCGTGCCTTATGAGCAAAGAGACCTGGAGGCAGCAGAGCCCGCTGATGAGAGAGGCCAGGTAAGGCACAGGGGACACGGGCTCCGGCGGGAGGGGAGCTGAGTGGTGACTAGTGCAGGGAGTGGGCTGACAGCAGTGAGGGACCTCCCCTGAGATGGCTCCAGAGCAACTGTAACATCTCAGGGAGAAAGGACTTGGATAGGACCACAGCCAACTTCGCAGACGGTGGCCTTGTGGTGACAGAGGTCAGAGGTCAGACAGAGAACACAGGCATGGGGAGCCCCATCGCCCCTCACCCAGCAGGGCTGTGCTGAGTCTGATGGGATGACACATACCCGGGAAGTGGGAGGGAACAGCTGGGGGGCTGGGGTCCTGGGGTCGGCCTCCCTGGAGAGAAGGTTCTAGACTGGGGGCTCCCCTTGCCCTGCTCCTCCATGCCTGATGGAGGCCCGAGGAGTCCTTGAGAGGACACCAGGGCAGCGAGCGAGGATGCAGCTGAGGCCCAGAGCTGACATGAGGCCCGAATGGGCCAGGGGCCCGCGTGGGGTGTCTCCACAGTGCTGTCACCTGGGCTGGGCTCAGCAGGGCACCGGCCCCCACCTCCCCGTCTCTGGGACAGAGAATGAAGCCTCAGGGGCCTCCAGAAAGCCCGGACCCCCAGCCCCTGAGCCGTCCCCTTCTGTCCAGTGGCCTGGTGACACCTGGCCACCCTGACCCTGCAGCCCACCTGGCTCCAGGGAGGCCTCCTCGTGAATCACCACTGTCCCTGTCATCTGGGGTCTGTGTCTCGCAGAGACTGACCCCGTCCGCCCTGGAAAGGCAAGCGCACGGCCCAGCCGAGCCAACACGGTCACGCTGAGTGGCGGCTGTGACCTTTAGTTGGGACTGACTGTTCTGTTCTTTCTTCAACATTTTATTTTGAAATAACCATAAACTCACGAGAAGTTCAGAAATAGTCTAGTGTCCGTGTACCCTTCACTAGCCCCCTGACAGCGCTCTCACGTGGCCGTGGCACGGTGCCACACGTGGAGGCTGACACTGGCCCGGCACTGTTGATGGGCACAGGGGCCGTGTCACCCTCCTGAGCACACGGGGGAACAGCCCTGTCCGGGTTTCCACGTGCACACAGGTCTGGACACCGCAGGTTGCCGTGACAGTGAGGATGCCCTGGGCCGCTCTGTCACGGCCGAGCAGTGAGAGAAACGAGGGTGACATGCGCCTTCATCCTGATGGGGCTGCCTGGGGTCAGAGGTCAGCTCCAGTTCCAGCTTGGCCGCTGCTTGTCTTCATGACCTCGGTGGCACAGCCTTTATCCCAAAGGTCAGGCAGGTGGAGGGCGGAGCCGGTGCTCTGCACACTGCCACGGGCATCGTGGGGACTGTCGGTGCCGCCACGGTCCACAGCTGGTGAGGCCAGGATGCAGTGACACACCCTGCAGCTCGTGGCTCAAAGGGAGACGACTGTAGTCCAAACCCAGGCTCTGCGCAGTCCCAGGCGCTGTGTGGCCACCATGCTGCGCACACTGATGGCTCTTTGGGCACCTCAGCTGAGCGAGTTCCTCCTCCACACTGGCAAGAGGACATGTGCTCCTAGCGTGCCCTACTCCCGCCTTCGCCATGGGCTCTGCTGCCTGTGCCCAGCCTGCTACGCACAGGCCAGCTGTTGGCCCGAGGCCCAGGTGGGCGAGGCTCTCCCGCCACACCCTGCACGGCTCTGCCCACGACCCTGGGCTCACGCCCATCTCACCGGTGTCCCCTGGGGAGTAGTGACAGCCAGACCCAAAGGAGGCCTAGCTAGACACTGTCAAATGAGCGAAGGCGCAGAGGGACGTGGCCGCAATTGGGTCAGGACATCGTGGACACGCCGAGAATAAACCCCCGGCACGAAGCTGCGGGAACGGAAGCTGGCAAAGACCGCGTCCACCGGGGAAAATAGCTCCGCCGATTAGCACTGCCTAATTGTGCCGAGGAAAAGCATCTAAATGCCGCGCACTCTAATTACACCAGCGCCACTGGGACGCATCCCCGGCTGGGTGACCTGTTCCCTCAAGAGTGATTGGCGGGGAGGGTGAGGCCAGGCACCCTAGCAGTCGCAGAAAAATCTCAAACCAACAATTATTATTATTATTATTCTATTTATACAGCTCCCCCTCACACGCGCTCCACTTTAGAGCCGCTGCAGCTGCTCCTGCAGCCTCTGGAGGGAGGGGAGCGGAGGGGGCGGGGGTGGCCCGAGCGGTCACTTCTAGCAAGTCTCGCCCACCACAGGTGGACACGGGGGCCACGGAGGCCACGGGGAGCCTTGGGAGCAGGGGCAGGGGCAGGGGCAGAGCGGGGAGAGCCCGGGGTGGCTGGAGCCGGGAGCACAGCCGAGGTCAGGGCAGGGAGGACGCGGGCTCAGCTCGGCGCCTCCTCACTCTGCCTGCCGGGTGGGCCGTGGCCCGGCTGCTCCCTCACCCATGAACGGGCTGGACAGTACTGTCCCTTCCTGTGCCGGAGGCGAGTGAGAACCCAAGCCTGCGCACCCCTCGCCCCTCCAGACCACACACGCCGTGGCTGGGAGATCTTCCAAGGAGCGCGGTGTGGCCGCTACAGGCTTTGGGGGCAGGCAGAGACACAGGGGACCTGGGCGTCACATCGGCCTCCCTGGCACATCCCTCAGCCTCTCTGCGCTGAAGTTGCTTCAATGTAAAATGGGGACAAAGGCCTGTTTTCCTGCCTTGGAGGCTGCTGTGAGTGGTAGGGACAGCCAAAAAGTGAGACGAGCTACACGAAACGACAGCTGCTGAGTTGCTGGACTTGAGGGAACAGGGCAGTGGTCCCAAGAGACATGGGTAGGCGGGGGAGCCCTGGGGGCCCCACTTCACCCCTGAGAGACCCTCGGGGCCCCAGTGCAGGGAACGGCCAGGCAGAGCCTGGGAGGCTCCCCGAGTGGAGGGGACAGAGCCGGGTGGGGGTAATGGAGGTGGCCAGAGGGTACAGGATGGGGGACTGGCCAGCATGTGAGTGTGAGGCAGCTACCTGGGACCAGGGCAAAATCAAAAGGTCAGAGAGAAAACCCCACAGAAAATAAGCATTTGAAGCTCACACAGGGCTGCAAACAGTGCCCGCCCCCAGCCACAGTGGAAAGCTGATGCCACAAGGCCCCACGAGGCCCCGGGTGGGCAGCCAGGAAGGGTCTCACCTCATGAGGGGCAGACAGCTCCAGGCCACACGGCATCTCCCTGTGTCCCCCAAATCTTAGACCAAGACCTGGAAGGAACAAACTGTTTCCAAGTAACCTACCTGCATCCCCGGACAGAGCTCAAGGACACTCACAGGGACACGGGACATAGGACACATGGCACCTGGCACAGTGACACACATGGTGTCAGGCACCCATCAGTGGAGACCGACCCAGAGCTCCTGATGCAGGGTTAGCAGATGACATTAAGTTGTTATAACTTTGTTCCACATGCCCAAAAAGTTAAGGAGAGATATAGAGATACCAAAAAGAGCCAAACTGACCTTCTACAAACAAAAACAACAACTTGGGAGATGAAAAGCATAGTGGGTGGGATCCACGGCAGATCAGACATCACAGAAAAGAGATTAGTGAGCCACAGAAACCACCCAAAATGAAAGAGAGAGAGGAAAAAGAAAGAAAAAACCCTCCCCCCCAAAAAAAAAGAAAGGAAGGAAGCAAGAATAAAAGCACGCTGGGGGCTGTGGGTGCCTTAGTGTGGACCCCACCCGTGTACCGGGAGCACCCGCAGGCAAGGCTGAGACGGGGAGGCACTTCTGCAGTAGCTCCGACAATCCGCCAGGCACGGCCCGTGTCAGCCCTGCCCTGCAACGTGACTTGTGGCAGAAGGGAAGTGCTGTCGCTTTTGAGATCACGTCGCAATGGGCTGTGATTCCTGTCCCCTTTCTCGTGGTTCCCCCAGTTCTCAGAGCTCTGACGAGCAAGCCGCAAGGAGCTGACAGTGGCTTCCAGCCAACAGCCACTGAGGAACCGGCGCTGTCAGTCCACCCGCCCGTGAGGAGTGAATCCCATAGACACCCACGTGCCAGCCTGGACACAGACCCTTCCCCAGCAGAGACTTAAGGTGACAGCCTGTGTGAGACCCTGAGCAGAGAGCCCAGCTAAGTCACACTTGAATTCTCAACCCTCAGAAACCGAGCCACTGAGCTTTGGGGTAACCTGTTATGCAGTGACAGATAACCAATATGGGGGAACAGAAAAAATATATATTTGAAAAAATAATGGCCCCCAATTTTTGAGAGGTGAAGAAAAGTACAAATTGAGAGATCTAAGGAGTTCAATGAACCCCAAGCACAAAAAAAAAAAAAAGAAGAAGAAAACTACATCAAAGTACATATAATCAAATTGTTCAAAGTTAGTAATAAAGATAAAATCTTAAAAGCGGTCAGAGGAAAAGAAACCTTACCCACAGAGGAACAAAGCCGAGGAGGACAACAGACGTCTCACTGGAAATATGAAAGTGAGAAGACAGTGAAATAACATCTCTAAAGTACAGGAAGAAAAAACAGTCAACCTAGAATTCTATACCCAGTGAAAATCTCTTTCAAAAAATAAAGCCTTCTTTCCACGTGCAAGAGCTTAACGACTTTCTCATCAGCTAACTCATGCAGGAAATGTTCAGGAAATTTAGACAGAGGACCACGAGGACTGAAACGCGGGCCCGCAGAGAGATAATGAAGTGACAACGAACTGTCACCCTCACTCCCTCGGTGAATGGGTGAATGAGGATGTGGGAGTTGCCACATGAAGGCAGACACACAAAACATTTTAAAGTATTATTTAAATCCTGTTGCAAAAGATAACTATTTAAACAGAAATAATAACAACGTATCGTGGGGTTTGTAACGTGTGCAAATGAAATGTGCAAGAAGAGGAGGAAGGCAGCAAGGAGAAAACTGACGTACGTGACGGTCAGTTTCTGCACCGTACACAGGTGGTGTCGAATCGGGTGAGGCTGACTGAGACACATTAAAGATCTGCACTATAAATCCTGAAATAACCTGCAAAATAACAAGATGAAGAAATATAGCTACGTCAAAAAAAGAGACGTATGGATTTGTAAAAAGTATCCAATCCATCCGACAGAGGCAGAGAAAGGAGCAAACAGGAACAAACACGAGATGAAGCGCCGTGTGAGCTGAGGGTCACTCGGCCCTGCACGGAGCCGGGCGGGCCATCGGCGACGTGTTCCAGCAACCAGTGCTCACTTCGTGTCTCTGCGTCACATTTTGGCAATTCTTACAATGTTTCAAGTTTTTCATCATTACTGTTATCTCTGTTCTGGTGATCTGTGATCGGTGATCTCTGACGTTACTATGATAATTGTTTTGGGGTGCCATGAACTGTGCCCACATGAGATGGCAAACTTAATAAATGCGTGTGTGCCGGCTGCTCCACCAACCTGCTGTTCCCCCACCTCGCTCCTTCTCCTCTGGCCTCCCTATCCCCTAGACACAACAATATGGACATAATTAGGACAATTACAACCTACAATGGCCTCTCAGTGTTCAAATGAAAGGAGGAATCACACATCTCCCACTTTAAACCGAAAGCTAGAAATGATTAAGCTAGTGAGGAAGGCATGTCGAAAGCCAAGACAGGCCAAAAGCTGGGCCTCCTGCACCAGATAGCCAACTTGTGAATGCAAAAGTGCTGCTCCAGTGAACACACAGATGGTAAGAAAGCAAAACTGCCTTATATGGAGGTGTGGAGAAAGTTTTACTGGTCTGCATAGAAGACCAAACCAGCCACAACATTCCCTTAAGCCAAAGCCTAATCTAGAACAAGCTCCTACTCTCTTCAATTCTGTGAAGGCGGAGAGAGGTGAGGAAGCTACAGAAGAAAAGTTGGAAGCCAGCAGAGGTTGGTTCATGAGGTTTAAGGAAAGAAGCCATCTCCATAGTGTAAAAGTACAAAGTGAAGCAGCAAGTGCTGGTAGAGAAGCTGCAGCAAGTTATCCGGAAGATCTAGCTAAGATCATCGATGAAGGTGGCTACACTAAACAACAGAGTTTCAATGCAGGCAAAAACCAGCCTTACCTTGGAAGAAGATGCTGTCTAGGACTTTCATAGCTTGGGAGAAGTCAATGTCCGGCTTCAAAGCTTCGAAGAACAGGCTGACTCTCTTGTTAGGGGCTAATGCAGCTGGTGACTTTAGGTTTGAAGCCAATGCTCATTTAACCACGCCAAAATTCTTAGGGCCCTCCCAAATAATGCTAAATCTACTCCGCCTGCTCTATCAATGGAACAACAAAGCCTGAATAACACATCTGTTTACAGCATAGTTTAGTAAATATTTTAAGCCCACTATTGAGACCTACTGCTCGGAAAAAAGGCTCCTCCTAAAACATTACTGCTCATTAACAATGCACCTGGTCACCCAAGAGCTCTGATGGAAATGTACAAGGAGATTGATGTTTTCAAACCTGCTAACACAGCATCCACTCTGCAACCTTGGATCAAGAAGTAATTTCGACTTTCAAGTCTTATTCTTCCAAGTATTATTATTTAAGAAATCCATTTTGTAAGGCTACAGCTGCTGTAGATAGTGATTCCTCTGATGGATCTGGACAAACTAAATTGGAAACCTTCTGGAAAGGATTCACCATTCTAGATGCCATTAAGAATATTCATGATTCATGGGAGGAGGTAAAAATAGCAACAGTAACAGGAGTTTGGAAGAAGCTGATTCCAACCTTCACGGATGACTTTGAGGAGTTCCAGACGTCAGTGGAGGAAGTAACCGCAGACATGGTAGAAACAGCAAGAGAGCTAGAGTCAGAAGAGGAGCCTGAAGATGTGACTGAATTGCTGCAATATCATGACAATTTTCAATGGATGAGGAGTTGCTTCTTTTGGATGAGAAAAGAGTGGTTTCTTGAGATGCAATCTACTTCTGGTGAAGCTGCTGTGCATAGTGTTGAAATGACAACAAAGGATTTAGAATCTTACATAAACTTAGTTGATAAAGCAGTGGCAGGGTTTGAAAGGACTGACTCCAAATTCTAAAGAGGTTCCACTGTGGGTAAAATGCTATCAAACAGCATCGCATGCTACAGAGAAATCTTTCATGAAAGGGAGAGTCAATCATCGTGGCACCAACTTCCTTGTTGCCTTATTTTAGGAACTTGTCACAGCCACCCCAAGCCTCAGCTGCCACCACCCTGATCAGTCGGCAGCATCAACATCGAGAAGCCAAAAGATTATGACTCGCTGAAGGCTCAGATGATTGTTAGCATTTTTTAGCAATGAAATATTTTTAAATTAAAGTACGTAAATTATTTTTAGATATAATGCTATTGCATCTTTCACAGACAGCAGTACAACTTTTTATATGTATGGGGAAACCAAAAAATTCGTGTGACTTGCTTTATCACAATATTTGTTTTATCATAGTGGTCTGGAACTTAATCTGCAATATCTCTAAGGTAAGCCTGTAACAGACAAAGTAGATTTCTGAGCAAAGAATATTACTGCGGAAAAAAGCCATTTCATAATGATAAAAGAATCAATTTATACATTAAATAAAAACTGATAAACATGCAAGCCAGAATAGAAAAATCTATAATTATAGTCTGAGATCTCAATATTCCTCTATCAATAATTGATGAAATAGGAGGAGAAAAAATTGGCAAGGATGTAGAAGATTTGACAACACTATCACAAAATTCGACCTAATTGACCAGGCACAGTGGCTCATGCCTGTAATCCTACCACTTTGGGAGGTCGAGGAGAGAGCAATGCTTGAGGCCAGGAGTTCGAGACCAGCCTAGGTCACATACACAGTGAGACCCCGTCTCTACAAAAAATAAAAAAAAATTTAGCTTGGCATGGTGGTGTGTGTCAGCTACCTGGGAGGCCAAAGCAGGAGGATAGTTTGAGCCCAGGAGTTCAAGGCTGCAGTGAGCTGTGATCACGTCACTGCACTCCAGCCTGGGTGACAAAGTGAGACCCTGTCTCTAAAAAATAACAACAAAAACCTTGACGTAATTGACACTGATATCACATTCCAGCAGAATACATGTTCTTTTTAAGTATACACAGAGAACATTTCTATAGATAACATTCTGAAGAGACCTTAAAACAAATTTCAGTAAATTTGAAAGGATTCACATCATTCAGAGTATGATCTATGACACAGATCATTTAATTCCATGGCAATGGAATTAAATTAGATGACAGAAATTAAATAACAGAAAGATATCTGAAAATTTTCAAAATATTTGGAAACTAAATACCATAAATAACCTATGGGTAAAAGAAGAAATCAAAAGGGAAATTAGTAATTTGAACTGAACAAAGATAAAAACACAATATCAGAATTTGTGGGATGCCACTAAAGCAGAAATGAGGGGAAACTACAGCACTAAATGTCCACATTAGAGAGGAAGAAAGTTCTCGAGACAACGACTACAGCTTGCACCTTAAGGAGCTATGATAAGAAGGCAAACCAGCCCTGCAGTAAGCAGAAGAAAGAAAATACAGATCAAAGTAGAAATCAGTGAGATACAAAATAGAAAAGCAGTAGAAAGAATAAAACCAAAAGCTGTTTCTTTTAGAAGATTAATAAAGTTGATAAAACCATGGTCAGACTGATTCGGAATAAAAGAGAGAAGCCACAAATTACTAACATCAGGAATGACAGAGGTGACAGCAGCACAGATTCTGTGGACGTTAAAAGGACAATAAGAGAACATTATGAACAACTTTATGCCAATAAATTTGAAAACTTAGAAAAAAAAACCGGACAAATTCCTTGAACGACACAACCTACGAAAGCTCACCACAAAAGACAAGGACAACCCAAATAGCCCTATGTCTTGTAAAGCAACTGAATTTGTCGTTAAACCTTCTCAGGAAGAAAATTTAAAGCTTAGATGGCTTTACTGGTGAATTCTATCAAACATTTAATGCAGAAATAGTACCAAATCTACATAAACTCTTCAAGAAAATTTGAAGAGGAGGAATACTTTCCAACTCACTCTATGAGAACAGCATTACTGTGATACCAAAACCAGAAGACATTATAAGTGGGGAAAAAAACCCCAGAACTACAAAACAATAGTCCTTCAGGAATTTATATGCAAAAATTCTAAAGAAAATGTTTAGCAACTCATGTCCAGCAGTATATAAAAAGGATAATGCATCATGACCCAACGGGGTTTCTCCCAAGAATACAAGGTTGGTTTACCACTAGAAAATCAAAGTAATTCCACATATTAACAAAGTAAAAAACAAAACAAAACCATATGATCATCTCAATAAATGCAGAAAAAGCATCTGAATACACCCAACATCCATTCTTGGAAAAATAAAATTCTCAGCAAATGAAGATTGGAAGAGAATTTCCTCAGCCCGATGAAGGATATCTATGAACAACACACAGCAAACACCATGCTTAGTAGCTTAAGTTCGAATGCGTCTCCTTCAGATTGGAAATAAGACCAAGATGCCCACTCTTGAGACTTTTATTTAACA
Organism: Lemur catta; assembly: GCF_020740605.2. Lineage (NCBI taxonomy): Eukaryota > Metazoa > Chordata > Mammalia > Primates > Lemuridae > Lemur > Lemur catta. Next base: position 19,888,265 of record NC_059129.1, read on the forward strand.
TTATCCTGGAGCTTACAGGTAGTGAAATAAAGCCAGAAAAAGAAACAAAAAGAATCTAGTTTGAATAAGTAGAAGTCCAACTGTCTTTACTACAGGAAGAACACTAAGTAGAAAACCCAATCAAATATACTAAAAAGCTATTAGAACTAATACATGAGTTTAACCAGGTTGTAAAATAAAGAGATCAATATACAAATGAATTCTTTTTATATGTTAGCAACAAACTAAGGGGAAAAAAACAATACCTTTTTAATAATATCAAAATCTGAAATACTTAGGGATAAACCTGAAAAAGATGTGAAATTCCTGCACACTGAAAATGAGAAGGCATTGCTGAGAGGAGCTGTTCACAGATTGGAAGATTCGATATTGTTAAGATGTCAATTCTCCCCAAAACGATCTTTACAGTCAATGTAATCCTAATCACAATCCTAGCAGGCTTGCTTTTTTAAAAAAGTTTTTTGTAGACATTAAAAAGCTGAGTCTACAATTCATGCGGAAATGAGGAGAACCTAGAATACTCCAAACAACTTTAGAAAAAGAACAAGATTGGAGAGCAAACACTTTCTGATTTCAAGACAGGAATGAAAACAGCGTGCTAGTGGCATAAAGACAGCTAAATGGATCAGTGGAAGATAATAGACTCAAACGTGTATGGACAAGGAATGTTTTACAAAAGTGCTAAGGCAATTCAGTGAAGAAAGGACAGTCTTTTCAACAAAGGATGCTGGATTAATTATATATGCAGATGCAATAAAAAATAAAAAAGAAATTCAATCCACATCTTGTACCATATCAACTCAAGAGGGATCACGGACATAAATATAAAATTTAAAACTATAAAACTTCCAGAGGAAAATAATGGAGCAAATCTTTGTGACCTTCGGGTTGGGTGAATATTTCTTATGACACCAAAAGCACACTCAATAAAAGCAAAGATTGGTAAGTTGGATTTAATCAAAATTAGAAACTTCTGCTTTTCAAAATGCACTAAGAGAATGAAAAGACAAACCATAGACTAGAAGAAAACATTGGCAATGTGTGTATCTGATAAAGAATTTGTATACAGAATACACAAAGAACTCTCAAAACTCAGTAAGAAAACATACAACCCAATAAATCATGAGCAAAAAGATTTGAACAAATACTTCATCAAAGAATGGCAAATAAACACATGCCCAGTGTCATTAGGAAAATGTAAATTAAGACCACAAGGAGGTGGCATTACTGACCTCTTAGAGTGGCTGACAGTGAAAAGACTGATCCTATCAAGTCCTGGGGAGGATGCAGAGGAACCAGAACTTTCCTGCACTGCTCATGGGAACGTGAAATAGCACAGCCACTGTGGAAGACAGTTTGGCAATTTCTTGGAAAGTTAGACATACACCCACCACGTGATCAAGCAGCTGCATGGCCAGGTATTTATTCAAACGAGGGAAAAGGGAAGGGGCGTCCACACAGACTCGCAGGTTTACGTTCACTGTGAACCTCATTCGCAATAGCCCCGAACTGAGACGACCCAAATGTCCACGGACAGCGGTGGATCAACACACTGTGCTTTGTCCATATAATTTTTTTATTTAGCAGCAAAGGGGAACAGACTTTTGATACCCATAATAAATCTCAAAATGGATAAATCTCAAAATAATTATGCTGAGTGGAAGAAGCCAGACAAAAAAGATTCTATTTATGCAAAACTCTAGAAAACGTGAATTGCTCTGCAGTGACAGAAAGCACAGAAGGGTCGAGGTTGCCGGGGAGGGGGGGGGGGGGTGTTGACCAGAAGGGGTGGGGTTACGGGCCCAGGAGTCTCTTGGGGTGGGGGGGGGGACGTTCACTACCTCGGCTTCATCAATAAAACAGGTTAACAAAGGACACCGCACAGGAGCAGGCGCGCCCTCCCCCTAGTCCCAGTGAAGTGGGCAGGCTCACTGTACCCCTGCCATAGCCCCCTGCGCCACACTGCTCCCTCTGCGTCCATGCCGCTGGCCCCACCCCCCGTACCCACACTGTGCCCACACTACTTCCTCTGCACCCATCGCATTGCCCACACTGCTCCCTCTGCGCCCTCGCCATCGTCATCACGGGGTCCTACTGGGCCTGGGGCACGTGGCCAAGGGCCTAGTGCCCGTCTGCAGCTGAAGCTGCCAAAATGTGCTGCTGCTGCCACCACCAAGAAGAACATTTCACTGGTCCTGGGTTAAGAACGTCTCCACAAGTGACGTGACTTTTCAGAAAGTCGGATCCCTTCGGTCACTCTGACTCGGGGGCGGGGGTGGCTCTCCTCGGCTCTGCTTCTCGCCTGGCGGAGACGCGCCTGCACTGGCTGTGGCAGAGGTGGCCTGGTGGGGCTAAAGACTAACTGGCACAGGGAACGGGAATGTATTGCTTTGTACCAAGTTCAGATGCATCTAGAAGCTTCTGTCCTGACCCCCAGCAAAGACGACGTAACTGAACACAGCTGCTGAGCACCCGGCCCTCCTCGGCCCGGCTGCTCCTGCCAGCTGTGGGTGCTCCAGGGGAAAGCAGAGCGTCCCCGTCACTCACGACACAGGAGCCTCCTGGCAGTGGCGTTGGTGACAGCCTGATTCCCGTCTAGTTCTCAGCCAAACGAGTGCCGGGCCCGGATGGATGGGCCCAGTGGCTGGCTGCGCCCAGCGCTGTCCTCGCACGGCCAGAGTGACTGTGGCTTCGGGACTTGAATGCCAGATGCCACGTCTACTGGCTTCCTGGACTCAGGCACACAAGGGACCAGGGCGTGACTGAAGGTCTCAGCAGTCCCCAATAGTGGAGAGGGGGGTCCACAGCTCTGTCTTGGGGCAGAACTCTGACTGTGACGCTGCAGCCCCCCGTCCTGCTGTGGGCTGTGGCCTCCGTGTCCTCACCTGTGAGGTGGGAAGATCTCACCTGTCCTCTGGGCAGGTGCCTCTGCCCTGGTGTGAGTTTCCCTCTCTGAGGGGGCTCCTGTCCCTGCTTGGGTCACACAAGGGTGGCCAGGCATGGCTGCGCCCACGCTGGTGTTCCTGCTGCCACCCCAGTGTGGACAACCCACTCACCCCGCCGGCGGCAGTATCATCTGCAAATTGCCTTGTTTTTCATCTTTGGCAGGGCTGAAAATCTGATCATGAAAGGGAATTTTCTTTTTTCTTTTTTAATTAGTACTTGGTAATATCACCAAGCTGCGAGTTTATGGCTTTGTAGATCTTGTGTTTTTGACACTAATTACTCACAAAGGCTTTTTGAGCTGCATTTCAACTCTGCAACTGCCATGCCAGTAATTAAGCAACAGATTCCATGTTGCACATGCGCCTGCCCACCTGTGCCCTGGCTTCCGTGTGGCCTTGCCCCGGGGCCCGAGGCAGCTCCCGAGGTGGACTCCAGCCGGTCTCGCAGCCTCAGTCGCAGCTGTGCTCTCCACGCGGGGTCCCGCTCCAGACTCCTGGCTGTGGGGAACGATCCTGAGTCCGCGTTGCACCAGGCTCCCTTCCCGTGTTCCTGCCTGTCGCCTCCCACCCCAGGCATGTTCCTTCGCCAGCCGAGCGCCTGCAGCCACCGGGAAGGGGCTTGGCAGGACAGGCCTCTGCACCTCTGCAGGCCCCGAGCGAAACCTCCATCCAGGCACTTATCCGACAGCCCTGCCTCTCCCTGCACAGGGACTCGGAGACTCGGGCACTGCTGGGCTGTGTCCTGGAGGGCAGGGTTCAGTGCACACGAGTGAGCCCCTTGCCCACGTCCGCCTGCCCTGCCTGGTGTGCGCGCCAACTTGGGTCTTCCTCTGTGGGCCTGAGGGCTGTGTGGGCTCAGGAGCTGCCTGTGGTGAGTCTGAGGCCGGGGAGGAAAGCCCCTGTCACTGTTGGGCGAGGCCCCAGGGTGTCCTCCCAGCACAGCCTGGCTCGGGGCTAACAGCAGACTGGCAGCCAGACTTCCCCGCAGGGTGTGTTCCCTGAGCGTGTGCAGAGCCTCTGGGGACCGCCTGGAGGGCGCAGGATGGGTCATCCTCCATCGCGACCACACGATCCCTGATGATGATCCCTGACGACACGATTTCAAAACCCTTGGCATTTAGGGTCTGGATACCTCCAGCTGCCCACATTCTTCTTAGAGTTCGTTGCTTTCCTTTTGGACCCTGCAGGATGATGCTGTTTTGGTCTCAGAGTTCTCTGCCTCCCTGGGCCTTGCAGGGTCTCTGGCAATAAATCAACTGAACAGGGTAACACTCTTCCCTCTTGTTTTCAAGACTCAGGCTTGGCCGAAGCTGACTCGAAGGCTGCATTTGGGGCAGGGGCCCAGGTGGGGTCTGAGAGTCCCAGGCTGTCACCAGCAGCTCCCGACGGCACCAGATGTGGCTCCACCGGGGCAGGTTTTACTGGCCTGCCCTTCTCTGACTGTGCTCAGGGCTTCCTTAAATACAATTGGTTAGTCACGGTTTAATGTTCTTTACTGCAATGCTATTTTAAGATGCAATTAAAACATCTCATTGCCAAAGTGCATGGTTCCTACTGGGAGGTTTTTTCTTCCTAATATGAAGGAGTCAAAAACAAAGACTCGGGAGGAGACTTGTGCTCAGGATGCATTTCTGAAATGGTGGCTTCGTCTTGGCTCCGTCTCCCTGGAGAGAGTGCCTGGGACAGCCCATCATGGGGAGAAGCCCCACGGGGACCATGTGAGACGCCGAAGTCATTTCCTATGTGGACAGTGGCCAGGCGGCGACTCCAGCCAGTGTCAGTGAAGTTAGAACCTCCCTTCCCTGCTGGCCTCTCAATTCGTGCCAATCCCAGCCTCGGCCATTCTGTGGCTGAGCGGAGAGGAGAGGGGGACACTCGGGAATGGGGCTGAGCACACGCCCCGCAGGGGCCAGGGCTCCATGGGGTAGCAAGTGGGGCCTGCACCGGACATTCGTGCAGATCAGCTTAGTTTCTGTGATTAAAAGGCACCTAAGAAAAGCCACCAGTTTCAGATGTGTCTTGGCCAGAGTCGCTGAGCCTGGCCCACTCAACTCGCATCTTGTCGCGGAGCTGCGCACATCAGGGCAGCCAGGCCAGGGCACTCCCCAGGGACCCAGCGAATGTGAACACTAGACCTGGAGGGAGAAGCACGGTGGCCTGTGGCCTGACAGGCTCCCCTGCCCAAGCCTCACGCCCTAGGAAGTGGGCACCAGACAGGGTGCTCTGGCCCCGAGAGTAGCACAGCAGCACGAGGGGTGGCAAGACGGGCTGTCTCAGGATGGGTGGGAGACCCGGGGAGAGACCCTGACACTCGAGGTCTGGGACTTGACCGGCACTTAAGATGCCACCCTGCTGAAGGAGCTTCCACAGAGCCCTGGGGAGGGCAGGGCGGCCCAGGGACGATGCCCTGAGGCTGCTGCATACCCAACACCTCCCCTAGCAGCAACCTTCCCCCTGAGGTGGGTGTGCCCAGCTCTCCTTTCTCCAGGGCTGTACCCAAGACCACCTGGTGTCACACAGCCCGGGCTGGACACTCCGCAAACAGAATGCCCATGTCTGACCCCATAAGACCCTTTCAGAGCTTCTGGAAGGAGGTAGGGAGGCTCATGGGCTTGGGCTCAGACAGAACAGGGCTGTGTCCTCACTGGCACAAGCCTCTCCACCTCCTGAGTGTCTGTCCTCCTCTGCAGACAGGGCAGCGAAACCCGCCTCAAAGGGCTGCCCAGCTGGGATGGAGGGAGACGGTGTACCGCCAGCCAGCGAGTGGGCAGAGAGCATGGCCGCTGTTCCGCCATCCAGAGCAGGCCAGTGGGGGCAGGGGAGCCTCACACTGGGCACAGGGTCTGTGCAGCCAAACTGGGGGTGGGGGGCAGGCCTGATTGCAGCACAGAGAGCAGAATGAAGGGGCTCCCACAAGGCTGATGCACCAACCAGCCAATTAGCGGCTGGTGCAGCACGCTGGGCTTGGGGCGGGAGGTCCACTATTCCCAGCCGCATGGCTGCTCTGACACTGACGCTGGGCCCAGCACTCCTAAGTGGGACTGGATCGTGCACGGGCAGTGCACAGAATGCTAACGCGGAGCAAGCGGCAGCTCTGACCTTGGCCAGTCACACGGCCCTCGACACCTCTCCCCGCTGTCCTGATGCCAGAGTCACAGCGAAAACAACGGCTCAAACCAAACAGACACGTGTCCTCCCTGGTCCATGAGAAGGAGCATGCTGGTGCGGAGGAAATGGGCAAGCCTCTTGCCTCCTCTGGCTCCCTGTCCTCGAGTTCTTGGGCATTCAAGAGCCAGGAAATGATTCTGGGGGGGTTGACAGCCTCTGAGTTCAAGGAGAGGGCGCCACCTCCTTGGGGTGCACAGCTGTGCTGGGCCACGTACCCCAGCCCTCTGCAAGTGCACGCAGGGCTCAAGAATAAACCGGGAGACTGAAGTCAGTGCCAGGGTGGCGTCTCACAATTGAGGACATGTGCACCCATGCTCAGCATCACCCCAGAAACAACAGCCACACAGGCAGCCTTGGGCCGTGGCTAAAGCCAGGGCCTTTCCCTAAGGCACCACCGTCCACACCTGCAGGAGAAGCAGATGGCTCCGTCCCGCCTGGACCAGAGCAGCCTGCGCTGGGGGAGGCTTCCCAGCGCCATGCTTGTTTTCTGGCCCTGGCTCCCGGCTCCAAGCCTCCTGCCCACAGCATGTGCCCCTCGATGCTGCAGGCCTAGACGACACTGGGTGGTGGCCCCTGGGCTGCCCTCGCTCTGGCTCTGCAGGTACTCAAGGTTCCACCAAGGACGGCACACGAGGGCTCTCTGCCCCCTCGGACAGCGTTTCGGGGGATTCAGGAGGCACAAGACACCGCCGGGATGGAAGGAGCCAAAGCCACTAAGGGCAGGCCCTGGTCAGGTCCTGAGAGCTGTCTGTACCCAAGGCATCCTCCAGAGCCAGAGAGCTACACAGACCCAACCGCTACTGAGGGGTCACCTGGAACTGAGCGTGTCCAGCCGTGAAGTTACTGCCCACGCCTGGGAGTCACCTGAACCAGGGCTTGGCCCCGGACAAGGAGCCGCGTAAGAAAGGGGTGGCCAAGCTCCACCCAGACCGCGCCCTGGGGGCTCAGGAGGATGGGCTGCACGTGCATTCGCGCACTTCTCTGGCATGAGTCGCTGACCAGCGTGTGGGCAGGCACAGCGCTTCCCAGCCCCCAGCCCCCCTCAGCAGGAGCCAAAGGGGAGGAAGTGCTTCATTCTCTGCAAAAAACACACCGACTGATGCAATTTGCGTGTGCAAGATGTGTGAAGTGCATTTTCCATTTCATCAGCACCCTCGGCCTGTATGAAGCTGCTATTTGCTTTCAGACCCATTTCACGGGGCTCGAATTATATTACGGGATTTTCCTCATGTCCTGCTGATAGCTCTGCATTTTCATTGACCACATTCATTTAAAAAAGAAATTTCAAAACATGTTCTGCAGTTGATTTGCTCCTTGGCCCCAAGAATGGAATACAAATAATCTCCTCACATCCGGCAGGTATCTTTCTGTGATTTAATTTCGGAAATGATTTTTTAAAGGACTCTGATGTTCCCATCTGTCCTGGGAAAGGGAAATCGCTCCCCTTGTTCAGGGTATTTGAAGACCACGTATCTCGTCCAACTTAAGTCTGTCCTTTTCCACTTAGTAAGCACCAATTTCAGGAGACGTCCAAATGTGCTGGAACTGCAGGAGCCGGTGGGTTCAGGGAGTGGCAAACCAGGCATCCGGTGGGCAGTGCCAGGAGGGGCCGGGGACCCGGGGCAGAGGGGCGTGAGCCCGTGTGGGATAATCTCATAGCACTGTGGTTCAGGAGGGTGTGGAGAGCCCAGCCCATCGTCCCACAGAGGGTAGGAGACCTTGAACTATCTTTTGTCTTGTAGGACTCAGCGCTTGCTGAGCGGCTGCAATGCACACAGGTCAGCTGGACAGTTCCCAGAGGGCCTGTTCTTGCCACCTTCCAGCTGCTGTCGCCAACTCGCCTCCTGGAAGTGGGACGGCAGGCTGCACAGGGAGACCTCCAGCTGCAGACCCTAGGCACATCCATGACCTTCAGAACCTCATGCCCATCTGGGAGTGATGGGCAGCAGGGCCCATGTGGCATCACCTATGTGTCCTTGGAACCCAGAACAGAGCAGACACTTGATACGAGTAGTGTAGATGAATGAATCAGCCCATCTAGCGCCCAAGCCCGATGAGGGAGCCAGCGTGCCTGTTCAGGCTCTGGGCCTGCTCCGTCGTGCGAGTGTGAGCCTGCCCGGGCCGGGGGCTGTCATGCCTTCCCTCTCGCCCAGAGCTGTCTGCCTGCCGCTGTGGGGCTGGTCCCACCAGGACTAACAGCTGGACCAGAGGCTAACTGTCCAGGGCCGACCACGCTGGCTTTTCAATTAACTGCGGGGCTCTTCCTGGAGCAGCTGCTCGTTACGAACACAGTGCGCATCTGGGACGTGGCAGGCTGGGGCTGGGGCACCACCTGCCACACGCTCTATACACAAACCCTGGGTCACCCTCATGACCAGTCTGGCAGGTCGACTTGTGCCTGCTACAGTCCAGCAGGGGTCAGGGGTCAGGGCTTCTAACGACTCATGGGCACTGATGAGGAAGGGGCCAATGCTGGCCCATCAACACTGTTGTCAGCCCAGGGACCAGACACCACTTGCCTCGGCCAACGGAGGTGCCCTGCTGTGTATGATCGATGCCAGCCAGACACAGGCTGGACAGAGGTGGGCAGGGCGCACATGTGGCAGGTGCAGATGGACAGCCCAGGGTTTCAGGCTGGTGGCCCGGAGGCTGGGCTTCCTTTTGTGTGTCTTGTGTGATCTAGCATGTTAGAAATGTTGAGCCAATGCTTTCAAATTATGAGGTTTAGCATAGTGACGGGAAGTTTCCAGCTACTTCTTAGCACTAGAAATGCTGCCCTCGTGGCTATAACGCACAGGGCTGGGCAGGACCCCCGGAGGGAGCCACAGCCCCCTCTGCTGCCTCCTCTGCATTGAGGGCCTTATTGTGGCGCCTGCAGAGGTAGAGAAGGGTTTCCTTGTGTTCAAGGCCCTGCCAGGAGTAGGAGTGAGGGTGGAGGCAGAGGATGTGTGAGCCATCCCACGGTGGGCCCTGCCACACTCTCCTGTGTCACTGCCCTACCCTTGGCCCTGCAACCTGGGACCAGGAGGGGTCAGACAGGCCGAATCTGGGGGAGGTGTCTGGGGTCTGCCCGGCCTGCCCAGAAAACAGTTGGGTCCAGAGAAGGAGGAAGATGTCATCTAATTCTGGGTTGCCGAGGACAAGCCCAGGGGCCCTGGAGGTGACCTTGCTTCTCCACCATCCCAGGGGTGCCACGTCCCCTCGGGGGAGCCTGGGTCACCCCCAGTACTGCCTGCCTGCCTCCCTGAGGCCCTGGCCTGCTGTCCTATGCCCCAGTGGGAGCCACCTGCTCCCATTTTTCTGAAATACAAAAATAATACTGCTCTTTAGAAACAACTTGTCACTCTAGAAAAACATAAAGATGAAAGCAACAATCATTTGTCACCCGATCACTCAGAATTACACCAACACGGCAGCAGTGACAGCACTTGTTCCCTTCCAGCCTGCGTGACTGTGTAAGAGTGTGTAAGAGTGAGCGTGTGTGAGCGTGTGTGAGCAGTGTGAGTGAGCGACCACGCGTATGAGAAAGCGAATTCCGCGCGAGGTTATATCTGCTTTTCTTTACTCAGCAGCACTTAGCAAGTACCGTTCTGGGTAAAATTACTCACAAATGTCCTTTCTATTGGCAGTGTGATTGTCCAAATGAGGACACGCACACTTACTCACCCAATGTTGATCTTTTGTGTCTTTTCAGGCCTTTCTTCTCATACAACTGTGGTTTTGCAGACTCAGTCTCCAGGAAGACCGTGGCCTTGTCCGCATGACACTTTGCTGTACAAAGCACCGTCCAGGCCCTGATGGCCGGCCCTGCACGGAGGCAGCAGAAGGCAGCGAGGGAAGCTCAGGGCTGTCCAGTGGGCCACCAGGGCTCACCAAGGCTTGCCAACCGGGTCCACGCCCCTCCTCGGCCCACACTGCGTGGGTGGCACCAGGGCCAGGGAGTCTGCCACATCCTGGGGTGGGACTCCATGAAGGCTCCCAGCTCCCACATGTGTTCAGAAAAGTGGAACCCGGGGCCTAGGGAGGCCTGCAGGTGTGAGCGGGAGATCATGCATGGCTGGGTCAGCACACCAATGGGCTCTCGGAGGTACCCAGGTAGGGGGTGACTTGGGTGGCTGCTGGTGGCAGCAGCAGGACAGTGCTAGGCCTGCCACCCCAGCCCACTCTCCCGGGACACATGTCAGCTTGGCCGTGGGCTAGTGGCCCTGGCAGGCGGCCATGAAAAAGGAGCCTATTCAATAAAACACGAGCCCACGCAGGAGACGCTGCCGTTTGAGACAAATGGTGAGGACAGGTAAGCAACCTCTCCTCCAGGGAAGAAACAGCCCGCTTTGATTAGGAAACTACTGGCTAATTTTCTAGTGGAGTGTGTGACCTTAAGGGGGAAGATCTAATTTCCGGAACAACTCTGCAAAACGTTTGTTCTCTTGTGACTCCAGTTCGCCTTAACCTGGGCAGCTGCTGATCAGCAGCGGCTGGGGCAGAGGCTTCCCCGGCCCTTGTGCTCGGTCGCAAATCCCACGGCAGCCCTCCCCTTGCTTGGGAGCAGGACGGGGGCCCAAAAGCCACTCCCGGGCGAGTTGGCACAGGCAAGCCCCCGAGCGGCTTCCTTGGACCTTCCCCCAGGACACCCACTGCCAGGCAGCTCTGACCACAGAAAGCTCTGCTTCACGAGGAGTCCAGTGTGCCCCCCAGGAACTTCCTCCCTGTCGCTCTGTCCTTGGAGCACCCAGCTCACTCGGCCTGGATCCATCCACTCAGTACTGTTGATAACAGACACTCACCAGGACGGTAGACCAGGGCTCGGGTGGGGCTTGGGCAGGTGGTCTCCCAGCCCCTGGCCTGGGTGGCTGCTCAGCCTGTGTTCAGAGCCACCTGCCTTCTGCGCACGACTCAGTAGGGCCTGCCTGGGCTAGAGAGACGGCTGGGACCCCCGAGACCCCTGGGTGCCCATGCTTTCAGAGGGGGCAGGCACCCCAGGGAGATGTGTAGCAGAGGGGATGAGTCCAGCCCTGTCAGTGGCTACTGCACTGCCCACTGCCTCTCCGCCCCCAGCCACTGGTTATCACTGCCTACAAAACTTACACGCGCCCAGCACTTGCCGGGCCCTGCACTGGGGCTCCTACCGACACACCACCTCGTTCACTCCTACGACAAGGGAGCGGGCGGAGCATTCCAGGCACACCCAACCCCGCCAGCCCTTCATGGGGACCCCAGAGGAAACAGTGCCTGGGCACCCTTGGGCAGGTAGGGAAGACCCAAGAGGGGCCAGGTGTCTCACCTGTGGGTAGGACACTGTGAACATAGGTAGGACACCCACGGTCTGTGCACACCCCGCGCCTAAGGCGCTCTTGTGGCTTTCCCAGTCACGCTGCTGACTGGTGACGGGAACCCCCAGGGGGTGACCCACAGTCTAGACCAGTGAGGTGGAGGGGAGGGCTAGCGGGAGTGTGGGTGGCGGACACCCCAGGGAAGGGTGGAGAGCACCCGTGGTGGTAGGAGTCCAGCCTCGGGTGCAGGGCAGGGAGCAGGGACACCTGAATCTCCTCAGCCCTACCCAGCCCGGCCTCAGCCTGAGCCCTCGGAGAAGATGGGAACAGACGACACGCACGTATCCTGGAAACCAAGCGCATGGCCATCAGAAACAGTGACGGAGCAGGCCCTGCCTGAAGGCGGTTCAAACGCATGGGGTGTGGGGACCCCAAAGGGAGTGCACCCCAACCCCACCACTGACCGGTGGGGAGCGCATGGGCAGGGCGCCCAGCCACTCTCAACCATGCCGACCTCACAGACGTGAGGGGCCCGCAGCAGTGCCGCACACACGAACACCCAGCGCTGGGGGAGAAATCTGCTCAGAGGGTGTCGGTAAGAGAGTGGACTCGAAAACTTGGAGGAAATGGATGGTCTCCTGGCAGATCACAAATGAACAACCAAAACTTCTCCTAGAAGAAGAAAAGTTGAACAGACCAGTCAACTGGACGGCCAGGGACACACACCAGCACAGGCCCCAGGACGACAGCTCCACGTGGAGTGTCTCCCAGCTCCCCAAGAACAGGCACTCGAGTGTGCTTAAGCCGGTTCTGCGTCCCGGACAGTGTGGAGCGAGCCCCGCCATTCTGTGAAGCCCGCACGCCGTCGCCGACTGGGGCAGAGGAAAGAAGGCCTCAGCCGTGGTGGTACCAGAGCTGGGGTGGCAGACTGGGATGGCAGCCACTCAGCCAGGGACGGAACAGCTGGCACGGGGCAGGCAGATGGGCCAGGTGCCACCAGATCTGTGTTCTTGGAAAATCTGTCAGCCTGTGGAGAGGACCTGAGGAGGCCTGAGTCCCGTGGTTGGATGCAGTCATTCATCCACCTGTTCATGTCACGTCCTGGCCATGGGTCAGGCCCAGGCTGGGGCTGAGCAGGGAAGACCCCCGGGGAAGGAAAGGCTTCCTGCTGGATGCAGTTGGGCTGGGTGTGAGCCAGCACCAAGTGAGGCTCTTGCTGATGCCAACTGGCACCGACCCTGTGAGGGGCACCTTTCATGCCGCTTCCTCACGGACGGCAACTCGGGCTGGGTCACCCACATTTGCAGTGAGACGGTGTCCCGGGGCCAGAGCTGGGCTGTGGAAATCCATGCCTGCTGGGCCGGGAGGGGCTTAGCCTGGGGCGGCCTCGGCCACCACTAGACTCTGAGCACCCAGGCGAACTAAGAACTGCCTCGGGCTGGGAGGGGGAGCTCTGGGAGCTCCAATGGCCTTGCACTGGGGGGGGGCATGCTCAGCGCCCCCCAAGGCTGAGATCCGGCAATTCTCTGCTACCGGGGCAGAGGCGGGACAGCGCACAAGGCCTCCCCAACCCTGGCCCAGAGAGCCGACATTTGAGAGAGGTCTGTGTGACATTATGTGATTTAAAAGTTAATTAAACAGAGTGGTATGAAGTATAACGGCCCCAGGTGTTTATTTCCAAAGAGCCTTTGGAAGGAAAAGGGGAAAAAAATCTAATAAAGGCTTTGTGAGATATTGCATTAGGAAGTAATCACGCCGCTAAATCACCCTGCGCCCGCACAAGCCGCCTAAAGACCCAGCTCGCAGCTTCTGCACCCACCGAGCCCACATGCCCGCCGGGGCCTGGGGCTGCTCTGGCAAGGCCCTGGAGTGAGCGGGAACGAGGCTCTGAGAGCCACGTGGGCTCAGCCCCCCAGGCAGAGCCCCCCCATGCCCACGTGCATGTTCATTCGTTCACTTGTTCATTCAGCACACTCACCGACAGTGACCACGAGCCAGGCCACAGCGCAAGGCAGTGGCAGCAGCAAGGAGGACCCGTGAGGGGCCACCTGGTGATGGTGTGGGACAGGAAGAGTCAGCAGCCAACCCCACTGGATACCAAAGTGAAGGCAGGGTGGGGAAGAGGGGGCCGTATTCGGGCTAAGACCCCAAGGACGCCAGGAATTCGGGGGACGGATGAGGGCGAGAGGCTGGGAGCATGGGGCCCCTGAAGCAGAGGGGACTCAGATGTTGTCTCACTTGGATCACCACCCTCTTCTGGCAGTCCTGACGCAGAACTCACCACTGCACAGGCTGCCCTCGGCACAGGCAGGCCTGGTGAGTGTGCTCTGAGCCCGTGGAGCTGACACCTACGTGCCCCGAGGATGGCACAGTGGTGGCAGGTAGGCTGGTTCCCTCCCAGAAGGGACAGGTGGAGAGGCCCAGCAGGGAGGGTGCACGGCAGCCCCATGTCCACTCACAAGCACGTGCCTGGGCTGGCCGGGTGCTGCGGACGATGGCAGATGCTCAGTTACTGCAGTCCTCGGCGGTACACATGACCTTGCTACATGTTTCTGACACACTTCTGTGGCCTGACCTCTGCCCGAAGCCCCACGCTGCCTGCAAGGAATCACCAACCCAGAAACACACCGTATTCCCCTATGCCCCCAACGCCTGCACAACTCCTGCGGTCCCCAAGCTCCCTCCGCCAAGGAGGGCTGTGCAGGCCGAGTTCAAAGGGCAGCCTGCCTTCTTGCCAGGCCTGCTCAGGGTCACCTTCCACCCAGGCCCTGTGACAGGGTAGCTGGGACCCACCTGTGAGCTGAGGGCCCCAGTGCAGGTAAGGGCAGGGCAGGTACACGGTGGGGCAGGTGAGGGGAGGGGCAGGCCGGGGCAGGGCTGGTGCAGGGCGTGGTGGGCCCCACCCTGCTGCCTGACAGGTGACTCGGCTCAGTGTGGTTATCAGAGAGCTCTGCCAGGAGCCGGCCAAAAAGTTCATGTTTTGGTAATTTATCAGGTTAATAAATGGCTTTTGCTGCCGGCAGCGTCTCCTCGCCCCAATTCTCATGCAGGGTGCTGAGGCGCCTCTCACGATTAATATCACTCATTGTGAAGTGTAATTACCAGCTCCATCACGGGCGCCAGGCACATTTATCCACTCGATCCACTCGCCGGCTCAGGCTACGTCAGTCAGCAGTGGCTGCCCCGCAGTGGCGCCTCCATCCCTGCCACAGCCCTCCACGGTCTCTGGGCAGTGGACAGAGCCCGACCTCGGAGATCCTCTCAAGGACGGCCAGAGCCCACCATGGTCATGGCCAAACGTGCGACAGCCACGGCCCCTCCATGCTGGGTGCCAAACCCACTGAGGCTGTGGGGCTGGGACCATCCAGGCCAGCAGTGAGGGGACGTCCCTGGGCCCCCGACTGTCATGGTGTCTGTGGCCGTGGAGGCCTGTCTTAGTCCGTTCAGCTACCACAGACTGGGCGGCTTACGGACAACACGGTTCTGCAGGCTGGGCGTGCAGGATCAAGGTGCTGGCACGGTGGGTATTTGGGGAGGCCCCGCTCAGCTAGCCTCGCTGCCTTCTCACCATAACCTCGCTCGGAGGAAGGGGTGGGGGCTCTCCCCATGACCTAATCACCCCTAAAGACCCCCACCTCCTCGTCCCTTGCACTGGGGATTGGGTTCCAATATGCGAATACGGAGACGCGCTCAGTCCACGGCGCTTTGCCCGGCCCCTCAAACTCCTCACGTGCAAAATACTTTCATTCCACTCCCATAGCCCCCAAAGTCTTAAATTGTTCTAGCATCAACTCTGAAGTCCAAAGTCTCAACTAAGTATCATCCAAACAGGGCGAGATTCAGGCATGACACTGCTCTCCAGCCGCGACCCTGTGAAATCAAACCACTTATATGATCCCAACACACGAGGCTGGGCAGGCACAGGGCGGACATTTCTGTCCTGGAAGGGCGAAACAGGCGAGAGGAGGAGGTGCCAGGTTCCGAGCATGACCAAACCCCAGTGGAGCTGACGTCACCTCCCTTGAAGGTTTTGGGGTTCTCTCTTTGCTGGTCTTCCGGGCCACGGGGCTGGGGTCCCACCCCTTGGCCCTGCGCAGAGGCATCTCTCTGGCCTGAAGGCACGAAAACGACTATCCCCCACTCGAAGCGAGGGGTCAGGTCTGACAATCTGAATCACCCTCATGGTCACTCTTCCCTCGTCTCGAAGACCAGCGCATATTTGCCGTCCAACTGCGCAACAGCACCGTCAGGCCAAGCCCACGAAGTCCAGCCAGTGCCCCCACCCCTGCTGTCTCCTGCCTCTTCTGTCCTGACCACAGTGTCCCTGACCGGCCACGGCCCCAGGTCACTCCCCTCAACACAGGGTGCCAGGCCACACCCTTGGTGCTCTCCTCTAAACACTCTTTCTTGTTTTTTCCCCAAATCTTTAAGTTCCGCTTCCTTTTGTGCAACAATCCACCTCTGAGTCGCTTCTCTCAGGAGGAGCCAGGCTGCGCCTTCAACACTTTGCTCAGAAAGAGCGTCAGCTAATTACCAACCTCATCACGCCAGGCTGCTTGACAAGACGCTGCAATGCACGTGTGGCCCAGCCACGCTCCTCCTGGCCACTTCCCAGTGGGGACAGCTGTGCCTCAATTCCACCGAGGCTCCAGAGATGGCCCTTCCCGTCCGAGTGCTGCCATGTTCTGCCCAGGATGGCGTGGTGCTCCCTCCAGAGACGGCGGCTTCTCTCCGGCTTCCTCTCCTTCCTGAGCGCTGCACAGTCGCCTCTAAAGGCCCGTGCACGGCCACGCACCCCTTTCCCAGCCTGCACCTCGAAACCCTTCCAGCCTCCACAAGACCCAGGGTCAGAGCTGCCTCCACGGTTTGAGCAATTTGGTGCAGAGGCGCCCTGCTTCTCGGTACCTGTCCCCTTCCGTTCAGCTGCTGCGACAGAGCACCACAGGCCGTGTGGCTTGTGAACAGCACACGTTTATTCCTCAGAGTTCTGGGGCTGGAAGTCTAAGATCGAGGTGCTGACAGAGTTGCCGTCTGGTGAGGGCCACCACCCAGTGCACGGACAGGCGTCTTCTCCCTGTGTCCTCACATGGCGTGAGGGGGCTGGTGCTGACCCCACTCCAGAGGCCCTACACTCTCACACACGACCCTGGAGGTTCAACACGTGAACTCTGTGGGACATGCATCCAGCCCACGGCAAGGTCGCTCGCCCTGCTGTTCCTGACAGCTCTCCATAGCTCCTCCAAGGTGGAACAAGGCGCCAACTGTGGGAGTGTGTGCGTGTGGTGGGTGGCAGACCCTCCAAGGGTGCCCTCCCCCACCCACCGTGAGCTTTCTTAGCTGGTGGCACAGCCCAGGGTGGCTCAGGCACGTGGCCTGCTCCAGGGCCTCCATGCTGTCTTGGAGGAGCAGTGGCTGCCTGCAAAATGTGACTTCCAGAAGGAGGGTGGCAGGCCAGGCCTGTGGGAATGGCAGGAAGATGGTGGGTCAGGTTGGGAAGGGAGGAGTGAAGGGAAAGGATGTCCCTCCTGCTTCCGCCCCAGCCAAAGGCGTGTGGCCATGCTCTGGACTCAGCCTGTCACCAGGCGCTCAGAGAAGGGCCTTGGCGGAGGACCCCTGCCCTCAGCGGCCCCACCTGGGCTGGGGGATGAGGAAGGGCTGGGCCCCACACATTGAGCATCACCCACGGGCACAACATGCACCAGGCGTCTGCAGCTGACTTGTCAATTATCGAGCAGACAGCTTGGGCCTCTGTTCACTGCCCAGGCCCGGTCGGCTCAGCACCGTGGGGTCCAGGCGGCCTCCGTAACGCAGAGGGTACTGGATGGCGGCTCCTGCCCACACCCAGAGATTCTCTCAACAAACGCTGGAGGGGAAGAGAGCACAGGCCTCATGTGCTCCAGACAAAGCCTTTCCTGCCACGGTACCCACAGGCAGCGCAAGTTCCTCCAGGCTTGACACACAACATGCTCTTAGAATGTTCTAGTATACTGTGGCCTCAGATCACGAAGGCCGGAGGGGGCCCCCAAGAGCCTGGGCCTCACAGTCAAGCTGACGGCCCTTGTCCTCCATCTCCTCCTGGTCACCAACAGACACCTTTTCTCCTGGGCCCTCGTGGTCACATGCCTGCCATGTGCTGTGCAAATGCCCTCCCAGGTGAGGCAGAGGAGCTGGAGGGCACGGCAGGCACAGCAGGTCTGGAAGGTTCTGGCCAAGGGCTCCTCGCTGACAACAGCCCAGCGGTGCCGTCTCGTAAGCAGCAGCTGGAGCCAGCAACGCGCCCGGCACTTCCCGAGCTGTTTCACCCACAGCCCTGCCAGGAGGACAGCTGTGCCCACCTCTCAGACGAGGCTGACCTGCAACAGCTTCCAAGTTACTTAACCAAGCGCCGACCCCTCCTGTGTGCTGCTGTCTTCAAGGGAGGGTCCCAAAGGACACCCCTCTCGACGGCAGCCTCTGTCATCACAGATGGGGACTCTTCTTAAGGCTCCCACCCTGCCCGTGTGGCTGAATTTTCAAGCAGAGGACACGACATTCCCCAGTTGCCCCCTTTGAGCTCCTGCCTTGGCTGGGGCTGGGCAGAGGCTCAGGTGGGCTGGGGGACCCTGCCCCCGAAAGGAGGGGCCAGGGAGGAAGATGGTAGTGGGGGGGTCAGGGACGTGGCGGGGTCGGCCAAGGCCAGTGCTTGCCAGGGGCCGGGTGGTCCTGGTCCCAGCACACCTGGGGCCTGGCCGGCGGGGCCAATGTGGCTCCCCCCACCGAGGGCTGCCTACTTCCCAGAGCTAGCTGCCCTGCAGAGCAAACTTTCTTTCCTGCATGCGTTAATTATGACAGTAAATAACAGTGTTTTGAAAAATGCATGTTTCTATGTGATTGCTTTTTTTAATTGGTTGGTTTAATATTTTAAATTTGATTTCATTTCGACTTGCTTTTTTTCAGACTGACAGTGGGGAAATCATTGCTGAAGTGCCCGTCAGCGGTGGGTGGGGGTCCTGGAGCTCTTGCGAGGGCCCCTGGGCACTGCAGCCAGGAGGGAGCAGGGCTGGATCCGTCCTAGGAGGGGGCGGGTGGCCAGACACATCCTAAGGCCAGACCCCAACAAAGGACACTGGCCTCAAGGGGGGTGAGTGGCTTTTATTTTCACCTTGGCTCAGCCACCGACTGGCTTGGAGAACCCCGAGGTCCTGTTTTAGAGGACTGACCCCCTGTTCGGGGACTCTGATAGAGGATGGAGGGGGCCGTGGGGCCGCCCAGAGCCTCCCCGGGCCTCTACCCTCCTGCTGCCACAGCCATGCTGGTGCTTCTTCACGTCGCTGGGCCTTTCCTTGAGGCCCCAGCTGTCCCCAGTGCCTACCCTGCACAGCCACCCCTGGGACACACGCCTAACACCAGGGCCCAAGGCCAGGGCAGGCCGGCAGAAGGAGGTCTGTGCAGGGGAAGCTGAGAGCCTGTGTGGGGGTTGGGGTTGGGGGGGAGCAGTGAGGAGGGGTGAGCAGTGCCACCTGTGGATGCTGGGGCATAGGGGAGGACTCGCGCTGAGTCAGCTTTTAGCTGCTGTGACTGGCAGTCCCAGCCCTGCTCCTTGCCCCAGGGCTCTCCGTGCCTCGGTTTCTTCCCTACCTTTCTGCTTTGGGCTCAGCCTCAGGTCGGGCTCCAGGTGGGACCCCCAGCTCTGCAGTCCTGAGGGGCAGCGTCTTCGGCTCAGCCCTGAAGCCCTACTCGGGTCCTGCCACCCTTCTGTCCCCAAGCTCCTGGCAGCCACCCCCATCCACTCTGGCACCAGGACTCCATGCTGTCCCATTCCACCTGAGGGAGCCTGGAGGGTCAGACATTGCATGTCCTCGCCAGCACCACAGGCATGTCACCGTGAGATGGGAGGGGAGCACACGGTGGGTGGACACGTGGCCAAAATGTGAGGCCAGCCCGGAAGCCCACACAGGCAATGGCATGGGACAGAAGACAGAGTCGCAGGGTAAGGGGCTCCCAGCTGGAAGAACTGACGGGGGAACCTGCATGCGCCCAAGGCAGTCGGCAGCGTGTGTTCCCCCTGGCTTTGTGGGAGCAGGGCCTGGACCCCCGTCTCTGAGCTCAGCAGGCAGAGTCCACCCGCCCCACCGAGATGCTGCCCTCACAGGCTCCTGAAGGGGTCGCTCCTGAGACTTGGTGTGGCAAGGGCCAGGGCCCCTCCCTCCCTCGGCCTGCACGGGCCAACTAGGGAGAGGCACGGACCTCGAGCACGAGCGGAAGGACCCCTCTCCCAGGGAGAGGCAAGTGCTGAGTCTGGCTCGGGCCCCGCCCCAGTCTCCGCCTTGGTGTGGACGGCATGAAAGCTCTAGGTGGACTGTTCGGTGCGTGCCCCTCGGCTGTGATGATGAGGATTCTAACTGTCGCCTGCCGTGGCGACGACAGCCCCATGGGGCTCATGGCACAGGCTGCAGAATTAACTAGGCATTTAAATTCAGGCCGCCGCCCGCCCGTGCCTTCCTATTGATTCCACCTTGTTCCGCGCAGCCCCAAGGGGCGGAAGGGGACAGAGCGGCAGGGAGACACATTTTAGCTGACTGCTTAAAGAAGGACTTTTAGAAGTCAGCGTTGCAGGGCACAGCGCGTCCCACCTGGGAAACCCCAGTGTGGCGGGTGTCTGAGTGGCCCGAGGCGTGAGGACTTGATGGTTTCCTTTGGGGACCTCGAGGCACCCATTTTGAGCACTTTGCCAGCAAGCAGGCACAGGGTGCTGACAGCAGCCCCCAGGCCTCCCAAGGCCCAGCCCCGGGGCCGGAGCACTCCTCCAGACGTGGCACTCTTGGGAGCCTTGTCCTCCTGTCCCTCTAGCCAAACGTTCTTCTTCTTCTTGGTGGCCTGGCCAGAGCAGCCCCACCCCACAACTGCTCATCTCCCTGGTGGCGACAGCAGTGTCATGGGCTGCCGGTGGCAAAGCACCAGGACAGTGCCTGCCGGAGTGTGTGTCCCGATGGCTGGTCACCCCCGGTGCTGAGAGCTGCCAGGCCCCTGTCTCTGGCTGCACTGCAGTTTCTCCTCGTGGGGAAGAAGGGGACAGACACTGTCTCATCTCAGGTGTCGCTACGAAAGCGCACTAAACCACATTCACACAGCAATTCATAACTGTCTAAGGGGTTCACAGACTTCCTGCCCTTAAAATACCCGGTGGAGGAATTCAGAGTGAACAAGTTACGGCCTCCACGGTCACCGCGCAGTCACTGGGGGAAGGAGGCAGCTCGGTACGTGCTGGTGGGAAGACGAGAAGGAGCATCAAAGTATAGAACAGTGGGCACAGCACGGCCTCTGCATTCATTCCAGCGCACGTGTGTGTGTGACGACCGCAGGCCTGCTCAGGCACACGGTATCTCTGAAAGGATGTTTAGGAAATTGGTAACATCGGTAGAGCCCGGGGATTTTCAAAAGGAGAGGAGGGAGTTAAGGGGCAGCCAGATCGCCAGGAATAGCCAGGGCCACTCGACCTAACACAATGTGTCCCCAAGACCAGCTCGGGCCACGCAGGGTCTCTGTCCTTGAGAAGCTGGAGCCTGCGGGGCAGCGCTGGGTGTCAGGGCAGCGCCGGGTGCGGGGGGCTCCCTGGGAAAGGCGGCACCAAGCTGAGACCTGGGGGCGGAGCACATGGGCAGGCGGAACCAGGGTGATGGAGCACGCTCGGTCGAGCATCCAAGTCTGGGATGCGTCTCTGCGGCCTCCACCCCTGCCCGCCTGGCTCCATGCTCTGGCCACAATGGCCATCCCAAAGCTCCTAGAATTGTCTGGAATTTTCTTTCCCACTCTTTGCACACTGGCTCCTTCTCATTCTTCACGCCTTGCGTTAAGACCCTCCCCAGAGAGACCTTCTGTGGCCAGTTTGCTTGAGTAGCCACCCAAGACTTTTCCACGTTACCCGTGGGCTCCCTCCCAGCTGGTCAGGACTGTGCAGAATGCTGGTGGCCAGTCCCCGCGGGTCCCTGAGAGCCGGGAGCTCCTCCAGGGCAGGGACCTAGGCTGTTCCAGCCCCACCTTGCACTAGCACAGTATCGTGGGAATACCACACGGAGCGGGAACGCCACATGCCACATGCAGCAGGTGTCTGGGGAGTGAGGGAAGGTGTGAGACGGGATCAGCGAGGTGTGGCCTCCCAGGGCCCTGGGTCCACGATGGCCTCAACCTCAAGGGGGGGGGTGGCCTAAACGGCATGGAAGTGGTGCTGGCCGTCACTGCAGTGACCTCAGGAGAGGCCGGAGAGCGAGGCAGGAGAGGGCCGGGATCGCAGACAGGGGCACGGGGCTGTGGTGTGTGCTGTGGACCCGTTGGCTCTGCGAGGCACGTCGATCCTGGCCCCGCGCCCATCTGGCTGGAGTCTGAGCCGCTCCTCTGACAGAACGCAAGCAGACCCCAGGCTAGGTCCCCGGCAGTCCCCCCGCCTGGAGCTGCCGTAACTGGTCCCCGTCATGAAGAGAACCGCCTGTTTTCACTGCTGTGCACTGCTAAGTGACAACCACAGGCCCCAGGTGTGTGGCCGAGGAAGAGGCCCTGTCCTAGCAACTGGGCCCAGCAGGCCACCCCCCCAGAGCCTGCCCACACCGCTGCTGCTGGGCAGAGACAGTCGGACGAGGGGTGGACCTGGTGGGTGCTCCCTGGGGCCGCCCCCCACTGCGTGGTTTCTTAGCCTTTCTGGACGCCAGAACCTCTGCACCACACGAATCAGACCTACTCAGCCACACGGGCCACGGGGCGAGGACCGCCTGGCCAGGCCACCCAGTGGTGGCCATTGGGTACCACTTCCCTACAGGCCTGCTACTGGTGTCATGTTTTGCTTTCAATCCACTACCCTTAGCTTAAAAGGAAGCTTTATATCACTACTGAAAAATAAAAACAAGCATGGCTTGCTGTAAATACAGAATAACTACGAAAATAAAGTCAACAGAAACCAAACCCTCGTCTGCCAGTCTGAGGCGGACTCTAAGCCAGAGGCCACTTGCCGGCTGCAGAAAAGGGCACAGGGGCCGGCGCAGCGACCCCATCTGTAACCCCAGGGAGGCCAAGGCTAGAGGATTGCTCGAGGGGTTGGAGGCTGCTGCACTCCAGCCCCCGCCAACAGAACGAGAACCTGTCTCTAAACAAAAGCAGCGGGGACGAGCAGGGTCGAATGCCACGGCCACGCTGGTGCCAGATGGAGCCCATGTCCTTAGGGTGATCAGCTAAATCTCTGCTATGTCTGGGAACCCAGAACCGCTTCCCGCTGCCTGGTCACTGACCACGGGACTGTCCTGCACAGGGCCGGTGGCCAGGGCTGGATGCCACACTCCATGCCCTCCTCTACCCCGCCCTGAGGAAGAGGGGGGCCCTGAGACCAAACCCAAGCTGCACACAGAGGCTGCCCTGACACAGTCTGACACGCGTCACTCCCGTGGCCTCCACGGATGGGGCTCGCACAGCCCGAGGACAGGTGAGCGCTGGCGCGGCTCATCAGGCTAGAGAGGGAGGGAGGGGGAACAGGAGCTGGGAACAAACAGAAGCTGGCTACGGGTCCGTGGAGAGCCCATTACAGACCAGTGTGGCAGAGGTGGCTGCCAGCAGGCCTGGGGCCAGCTGCATGGCCACCAGCAGGCCTGGGTGCCAAGACCTGGCCCTCCCACCGCAGGCCCCTCCGAGGATGGAGAGGCAGCAAGTTCAGTCCTGGGGGGGCTCAGGAACAAGCCCTCCCCCACACAAGGCCTGGTTGGGCAGCCGCCACCCTTACCACAGCCAGCCTGAGAGACACGCGAGGACATGGGCTTGGAGAGGCTGTCACTGTCCTGGGCCCACATCGCTGCCTGTGTTCTTGGCAGTCCCACCACACCAGCCCCTGGAGCCCTGTGTGCAGAGGACAGCAGGGTCCCGGGACACTGTAGCTGCCAGGAGCCCTCGTGGCTCGTCTGGACCGTACATCTGCACCGGCTGCTCCAGGTGCCTGGGGACCCACTTAGAGAAAGCCCATGAGGAAACCCGAGGGCGAAATCGGTGAGGGGGAGGACGCCTGCTGAGGACTGCCGGTGGCTTGGCGGGAGCACTGGGCTGTCAGCAGCGGCCGCCTGGAGCCAGGGCCCAGCGCGAGGGTCCTTAGGAGGGTCTGACGGTGGAGGGAGCCATTCTTCTGACGGCTTGAGCAGGTGGCAAACGCCCACAGGCAGAGGGAAGGAGGCTGCAGGGATGGCGCTCCTGGGAGCCAGCACCCCTCCTAGTGGGGCTGGGGACCTATGGCCAGAGCTCCAGGGAGCACAAAGATCAAAGCCCAGCATTTCCTTTGATTGGGCAGGCTCCTAGCACCAGACGGTCATTATCCAAATTGCTTTTGGCCTCAGACCACCCCCCTGCTGGGAGAGTCTTTAAAGGATGAATCTAGAAAGTCCTGTGATGCACAGTAGCCGGGCAATTTGTCGGGAGGAGGAAATGCTCTTCAGACCGTCTAAGCGGGTGATGAGCGAGTCCCTAAGCACCGAGGTCGGGGTCTCACTGCTGGGCCCCTTCCCCCCACAGCTATGGTTTGGACATCTGTCCCCCCAACCTCATGTGGAAATCTGACCCCTGACATTGGAGGTGGGGCCTGGCACTTTGGGGGTGGATTTCCCTGGGGGGAAAGTGGGTTGTTAAAAAGGGGGCCCCCACCCTCCCCCCACTTCCTCTTTCCCTGCGACCTCTCCGCCCTGAGTGGAAGCAGCGTGAGGCCCCCCAGAAGCAGCTGTCCAGTCTTAGACTTTCCGGCCACCAGAAGCACGAGCCAAACATGCCCTTTCTTTATAGATGACCTGGCCTCAGGCGCCGTGTCACAGCAACATGCAGGGCTGAGATGCCCACGGAGCCAGTCCCCACCCCACCCAGCCACCCAGCTCTCACTGCCCCAATGACATACTTCCAGGAATCCCTGCCCAAGGCCTGCCCTGCCCACTGCAGGGGACCAAGCATGTCTCCGGCCCCTGGATCCCCTGAAGGCAGTGTGTGAGGTGTGCATAGATAGGCAATCCACCCCCGGGACCTGGCCCAGATTAGTTGTGGGCCCAGGGGTTCCTGCCTAGACCCCAGCTCTCCACGGTGGCTCTGCCCGGAGGAAAGAGGGCTTGGCAGGGCAGATAGGGGCTCGCAGGGGTCCTGGGACACAGAGCTCTGCGAGGCCTGTCTGCCTGTCCCTGGAACCCTGAGTCCCCAGCTCTGCCACTCTCCTGTCGCAGCCCCCAGTGCCATAGTAAGGCCTCAAAGGGTCTCAGGACACCCACCCCCCAAGCTCCCTTCAGGCCCCTTGGGAGAAATCATTCTGATATTATTTACAGGAGCAGTAACATGGGAAGACAGACGGGAGAGCATGTCTTCATGGTACAGGGAGGGGCTGGGGACCCGAGGAGGGACGTTCAATATTAATATCATCACCTCAGTGTGGAATTCAGTCCTCCTGGAAACCACGGGCTGTTCACACAGCTCCCCCGAGGAATGCCTTCCACAAACTTTGATGTGAGCTAATTAAGTTTGCACAGTTAATCAGGACTGGCTGCCTTGGAGACTCGGAACGCAGAGACGCAGAGACCGGCCACTGTGAGACGGGACGAGACTGCTCTTCACCGCCCGGCGGCCCCTCCTGCCTGCAGCCGTGCGCTGCCTGGGCTCTGCCGCCCCGGCCCCTCCTGCCATGGCTCAGACACAGAGGCCCAGGCCCAGAGCAGAGCCCCGCTGGCCACGCGTCCAGGGGCTTGGTGGCGCCATGAGCCAAACCACAGCTTCTAGTGATCCACTAAGCACTCAGGGAACCCCTGGTCCAGCCCGTGTGACAGGCACCAGCTGGATGGTCCAGGCAGACAGCACCCGACACAGAAATAGGGTGTTCCCGCAATGGTAGGAAGGCAGGACTGGAGAACCGAGCTGGTTATGAGGGTCTTCTGAGCCAAGCTTGGGACAGGCCGGGGCTGTCCATGCCAGGGCCCATGAGGGCCCCTCAGACAAGGGCTGTGGGTGTGCCGGGAGCCAGGTGCAGAGCGTGGGAGCGCAAGATGCTGGGGAGCGCGCTGGGAGCCAGGCGCCCAGGGTGGGACCCTCGCAGATGCCTGGGCCCAGGCGCAGCCGGTTCCTAGGGTTTCCATCCTCTGAGATAAGGTGGGCTGGGGATTTAGGGGTGGCGGGTCCTTTCAGAGCCTGTACTTGGAATCCCAAATGATTCTATAAAGCTCTTCTGCAGCCGAGCCTGAACTGTGCTCGTCAGGAACAGAAAGCTCAAGCTCAGACAAGACAGTCTCCACTCTTCGGAGCTTCCAGTCTGGCCGGGGAGAAACAGGAGTGCGCCCTGTGCTCACGAGGTCTGCGGTGGGGAAGAGGACGTTCCGTGGACAGGGTCGGGGATGGCTGCGGGGGAGCCGTGCTGGCAGGAGAGGCCCCAGGAGGCTGCAGCCAGGCAGCAGGTGCTGGGCCAGGGCAGCCCTGGAGAGCCAGGCCCAGCGCAGCCCCGCATGGCTGGAGCGTGAGGAGCAGGAGGAGGTGAAGGGAGGAGGGCAAGCTGGGAAAGCAGCGAGACTTATCGCATGGTTAACAGGCTGCGGTCAGGAGCACTGTGACCAGAGCCCAGAGAGGGGGCCACACAGGAGGGAGGAGAGAGGCGGGAGGCGGCTGTCCAGGCATGAGATGACAGGCAAGTCCAGGCAAGAGCCAGGGGGTGAGGACATGGCCGGGAACACAGAGGTGCCGGTGGGCGGCCTCCATATGTTCAGCCGGGCTTCACGCTCACAACCCTCCTCCAGCGAGGCTATCGCCTCCCTGGCTGGATAGGGATATGCTGCCATGTGGTCAGCTGTGCTCCATGCTCACCACGACCCTCCAGTGCGGCTGTCATCTCCCTGGCTGGTTGGGGACACCCCCCCCACGTGGTCAGCTGGACTCCACACTCACAATGATCCTCCAGTGGGGCTGTCACCTCTCTGGCTGGTTGGGGACACTCCCCAATGTGGTCAGCCAGGCTCCATGCTCATGAGCCTCCTCCAGCGCCGCTGTTGTCTCCCTGGCTGGATGGGGACGGCAGCCCCTGGGGCAGGGGAGGGGCTGAGCAGTACTCACTGCAGGTCCAACTGCCTCTTTGGCGGGGGCTCCTGGTCAGAAAGTGGGTCCACACAGCAGCACATGGTGGCCCAGCATGTGCAGGGAGGTGGGGGGCTAAGGTCCACCTCACAGTCGAAGCATGAGAGCTGGGGTGGGAAGGGGAGACTGAGGCAGGCAGGAGCCCACAGGACTGGTGGGGCCATCAGTGCTGCTGATGTCGAGATGTCACCAAAGGCCTCCTCTGGCCACTGGCCCCACTGGGCCCTGAAGCAGGAGGTGGTGGCATCCCTCCCTCCTCTGGGCAGCTGTGGCTTCCTGGACGGACCTGGGAGCCTGTGTCCATCTGATCCGCCAGCAGAGCATGGAGCTCTTCCGCTGCTGGTGCCCAGCCCACGGGACAAGGGCTTGGGCCACTGTCTCTGCTGCCCACACACCTCAGATGGGCCCTGACTGTGAGCCCGCCTGCCACTCTGGCCCAAGGGTTACTGCAGGCCCCTCAGCAGAGGGACCGGCTGGGCCTGGGCAGTGGCTGGAGCTGAGTTTGCTCCAGCGACTTATTAAAAATAGATGACAACGCATTTAAGAGTGTCTCTGCCCAGATAAGAATCCCATAATTAAAACATCGTGTTTGCTGCTTCTCCCCAGCCTCTCGTAATGAGGAGCGACATTTGGCTCTGAGGACTCCTCTGTGCCCTGTCCTCTGCGTGGGGGTTCTGTCCTGTCCCACAATGCTCTGAGGGGGCAGGACCTCGCTGCTCCTGCCATGCAGCCCACCCCCAGATGTGCACTGAGGGCCACCCATGCCTTAGCACACCTGCCCCCACAGTGATGACAAGGGGTGGCCAATTTGGCCAAGATCCCATCTTCTGACAAACTGGATCAGTCAGAGGCTTCTGGATGTGTGCGGAATCATCGCTCAGATTTCAAGTGACTGCCTCCCCACCTCCTGGTTACTCTGAGGCTGCCAGCTCCCGCCGCCAGCTGTGCTCCCCACACAGGACCACAGGACGCGCCTTCCGAGCCTCGTGCCGCGGGAGTCCACCTGCCACGTTTGTCCTGCGACAGCTGGCGCTGCAGGCGACGCCTCAGCAAGGCCTCCCGCCTGCCCCGGCATCCCGCATTTCTGATCTATATGTACGACGTGCTCAGGCTCTCCCTTGGGGCTCCTGGAGGTCCCTCCAGGCAAAGAACCCACCGTGGGACCTGGGAGTGCCAGCGCAGTGGCCGGGGAGGGGCTGCAGGGAGACCGCAGGCCTGTGAAACCAGGCTCAGATTCTCGCCGGTGTGGGACGGACTCGCCTGAGGCCTACCAGGGAGTAAACTCGGCATGGGCAGTGGGGGGACAATGTGCACGTCTGAGTGTTCACACTCAGGGACACGGCTGAGCACTGAGGGGTCCACAGGATGCAGTGACGGCGACCAGGGGTGAACCCACGAGGCAGGAGGAGGCCAGAGCGACGACAGAAAAGCATCACGCAGCACGAGCGGGCTGTACTCGCCACACCGAGCCAGGGGCCCCTCGCCCTGCACCCCGTGCCGTCTGACCGGAGCAGCCTTCCAGAATCAAGAGAACCTGCTTTCTGTCCGTTCCAGGCTTTTCAATGCCGCTGCCAAGTCCTCGTGATCACCTTGACGGGCTCTACTGAGCCCCAGCAGTTCTCTCAAAAGACGCATCACTGGACCTTGAGACCTTCATGGCCCTTAACACGAGACATGAGAGACATGTGCCTGTGGTCACTGCGGCCTGAGGACAGGGCCACCTTCTACCCACAGGCCATCAGTGCACACGGCACTTGTCCACTCTGGGAGCCACAGTCGAGGGGCCCCTCAGCGGAGCGCGGCCAGGGCTGCACCTGTGCTGCTCGCAGTCACTACGGGCGCGACCGCAGGGCTGGCACAGGCCCAGGACCCCAGGGGGAGGAGTGCGTCAGGGCCTGCTATGCAGCGAGTTGTGACCTGTGCCATCTGGGAGCCCTCCAGCATACTGGCATGCGGGGGTTTCCCACACGCCCCGAGGTGGGCAGGGGACAGGCTGCTCAGTAAGGTCACCTTGCTCCAGGATGAACTCTCCTCAGACCAGAGTGGCCTCCTGGCCTGCCCTGCAAGGGCCACCACGGCCGAACAGGCCTGGATCATGGGCCCAGCGTGATGGTGACCCCTGGCACACCCAACACTCTGCAGGGAGGACCCAGGGAAGAGCCGGCAGTAGAGGTCGGCCTGGTGCTTCCCAAACTCTGTGCTCTGGGGTCTCTAACAAGCCCCCAAGTGACACTGGTGCTGCTGGCCCATAGCCTGATCCACAGCCACCCGGGACAGCCAGGCCCCAGGATGGAGACACAGGAAGGACCCACGACGCAGCACCAACGTCCACCTCATATGCTGCTGGGAGGGCCAGGGATAAGGTACACCAAGCTGCCCTGTGGTGACAGAGGCCCAGGAGAAACTCTAGGGGATCAGCTATCATCCAATGTGCGCTCACACGCACCCCAGATCAGCCCTCGTCTGAGATGCCCGCACACCCCCGGGTCCACCTCCACGTGTTCGCAGCTCTTCCTGCAGTTCCCCTCCCAGGTGCTCAGGGCGAGACCCACGTCTCGGGTTCCTGAACTCCCAGGGAAGTCCCAGCCCAGGACCAGGCCCCTCCTCACAGCCTCCAGCCTCTCCAGCCCTCATCATCGCAGGGACTCGACAGAACACACATTGAGAAACGTGACAAGGCTGAATGTGACCACGTGCTGCCCCTCTTCCAGCCACCAAGGGGTAATTTAATCAGAGTGCATTTATCATGAGCCACTATCATCAATTAGCACCCTGCAGCTAGCACGGGCAGGGGGAGCCGGCGGCCCACGCCCGTCCTGGTAACCACTGGTGCCAGCTCCGTGAACCACCAGGCCCCACTCCTGACCTCCTCACAGCTGGGCTCGGGGCAGGGCCTGCTCCTGCAGGGTGTGGTGCCACCCCAGACCCACGACAGGCTCCAGCAAGCTGCTCCCAGCAGGTGACATGCTGACGGAGGGGCCAGTGGGGACAGCCGGCACAACTTCCTGTCGAAAGACCCAAACCCAAGGGGCACAGCTTAGGCCCCGGGACTTGGGGGGCTTCCCACACACCCTGTCAGGCCACCTGAGAGCCCTCTGCCCCATGTCCCTCAACAGTGAGGCTGAGGTCACCCACAGAGGCCTGCTGCTTGCCTTGTGCTTCCAGCCACGTATTCAAGCAGATACCGAGAGGGGCTCGGGCTGAGAGTGGCCCCGGGAGAGACTGTTCCATCAGGGAGTGGCCCGGGGAGGGCAGGGGTGACTCTCACCCCCGCCAGGGTCAGGCCGCCCATCCCTGTCGGCCTGGGGAGGAAGCGCCGTGCACTGGTGCCAGGAGGAGGATAGTCGCGGACCTCAGGGAGGAAATCGCGCTCTGTCCTGGGGACAGGCCACATCCAGGGAGGTCCTGAAGGAGAGGTTCCACGAAACCCAGCGGAGCTCTCTTTGTATTTTCAAACGTCGCTCCTCGAGAGGCTGTTAAGGAAATCTGGTTACCACAGCCGACGGGGAAGGACTTAGGACAGGATTCCAGCATCTCAGAGAAGACACCAGGCGCTAAGTGACTTTCCCGGGCTGGCGGCCCAGACGGGGGCAGAGGAGCCATGTGCGCCGTGCTCGGGCGGCCTGAGCTTCAGCGCGAGTGCCGGGCGCGTCAAAGGGGGGAGCACGGACAGACCTGACTCCTTGGCCACGTTCTCAGGCTCCCTCAACAATTTCTACTCAGAGTTTCTGCGTCGTCTGACTTCAGCGACCCCTCCACCTCGGTGCCGGCCCACCCTCTGCTCTCCCCTGCCGTCAGCTGGAACGGCGAGGTCCACTGAGCCACACCCCGCTCCCCGGCAGGCCGCTGGTGCAGGGTGCTGCCCCGCTCTCGTCCTGTGAGGAGTCCCCCAGCCGTGCGTTTGAAGCTCATCCGTGTGGCGCTGGGCGAGTCTGCAAAACGCACACATCTGTCTCCCACAGGAGGGCACAGTGGGGTCACGGTGTCCTCTGCCTTGAGTGGCCCCAGCAGCACCAGGAGGGGAGGAGATGCACATGACCTGGCACATGACAGGTACTCAGTGGCTGGGTTCTGATTAAGGACGTGGAGACTGACGGTGGCGTGGCAGAGAGGTGGTGGGCAGCGCTTCCTGAGGGGCCGTCGTGCACCAACTGACCCACGGATCCCGGACTCGCCACCTTCCCCACTCCCCCATGCACCCGGCCAGGGGCCTGGGGGGACGACCATGACCCTCTCTGTGCCTACAGGCTGACAGTCACACGACACGAGCTCGGGGTCACCTGGCATGTGGCCGGCTTTCTCCAGGCAGACAAGCTGTGACCCCAGGAGGGGACCTCCCTGAGACACTGTGATGCGGCGGCAGCTGAGGTGGCTGGCACAGTGCTGAGTGTGCCGTGCTGAGCCTGTCACACACGTGTCCCCCCACACCACAGCTGATAGGGCGGATCATGGGAACTGAGGCTCAGGGCCACACAGGCAGGAGCAGAGGACGAGGGTGTGAACCGGCTGCTGACTCCGAGGCCAGAGTCCTTTATTAAAAATTAATCTCTTATTAATTAAAGATGAAAAAATATACACCCAAGTGGAGACCCCACTTATCCCGACCGACACCTGACCTCATCTCTCCCAACCCCCCGCCCCGCTGTCCCTGGGTGTGCCGTCTGCGACGGCTGCAGCTCACAGCTCTCCCGGTGCTGACTCGAGAAAACCGCAACCCAGCCTCGAACAGCAACTCCTTGGCATCATCCGAATTTCTTCTCTGTCTCTCGATTTTCAAAAACGGCTTATTCAAACCAGAGTCTGGACACCCTGGGTCTGCAGGGCCTGAAATCCGGCCTCATCGGGGCACCCAGGTCATCTGTCCGGAGGGGCTTCCCAGTCGATTCCGCCAGCTGCCTCCTGTCCCTGGTGTCACCTGTGAATTCATAGCTAGATCTAGTGGCTAGAGCCGCAGCTGACTCCTCTGGCAAGAAACCTCCATGCGTGTGGCTCTGTTTCCAGCACGAGGCAGATGCCACTGTCGGCGGTCCCTTCTGGTCCCTTCCTAACCCCACGTCACGGGGCTGGAAAATGAGGTATTTCCGGTATTTCCTTTGGTCTCCCCTCACTTAGGACTAAAGAGGCACTTCCCCGATCATCTATGTCACTAAGACACAGAGTCTGTGTGGCAAAGGCAGGATACAGACTCAAGGCTTTGCATTTATTTGCTATTTGTCAACATAATGAGTTCCTCGCTTCCTCTGAGGTGAGCAGTTTGTTTCGGTGCCTTTATGAACTTGAGGATCTAAGCACATTTGCGCCCTCTGAAGCCATCAGTCTGGCTGGCTCAGATGGTCTCGTCTTGGTCAGCTGGGAGCCTCTGCAAGCTGCTGCCTGTGTCCTCCGATGTGACCCCAATAGTCTTTGACAGCTTCCTTGATTCATGGTGTGACAAGGATGGCTGGGTCCATCTTGTGCACTTCTTGTCCCACATCCACAGAGTCTTGGTCTATTCTAGTATTCAGGGAAAGGGCATTTACATCACACTCTGGGTGCTGTCACTTGTGGCCACGGGGCCTCTCTGAACAAAGCTGGGGGCTGAACAGGGGCCAAGCCCAGCAGGCAGGTGGCCAGGCAGGTGGCACTGTGCAGAGAGCAGCGCCTGGGCAGGCCCCAGCAGGTCAGGGAAGAGCTGCGGTGGCATCCAGCCTCCCTGGCCTCTCCTCTCTCTGCTGGGACACCCGCCCCCCCGGAGCAGAGGGGGTGAGCTGGTGAAGCCATGTGGGAGCCAGAGGAGGGCCCCAGGGGGCATGGCAGGGCGTTGAGTCTCTCTAGGTCCCCTTGGGAGGAAGTGCTGCTTCTGTACTGAGTCCATCAGTCTGGGCCACCTCCCCAAAGTGCCAGCAAACACCAAACCGAGGGCTTCAGGATCCTGAGCCCACGACACAGACACAGACCCAGGCTGGGCACTTCTCCCCGTGTGAGCTGGGGCCAGTTACCCCCTAGGACGTCCCTACCCATGCTCACCTGTAACACCAGGATGGCAACCCCTGGCTGACAGCCCACTCTGGGTGGCAGAATGGATCAAATGGGAAAACAGGCCGAGAAAGCTTTTTGTAAACTGCCAGGAGTAAGAAAAACAGCATCGATCTGCTGTGTATCAGAGAAAGACAACTTTCACAGGCCTCACGAGGAACTGTCTTGGCACGAGCCATTCAGAGACAGCTCCAGCAGCACTGCTGACCTCCTTGAGCCTACAGCTTGCACAACCTCGGCCACCCACGGAGGAGCCGTGCCCTGGGAAGCCTGCCCGTGCCGCCCGGCACAGAGCTATCAGTTCCCAAGTCCCACAGCTCGGACGGACTGTCATGCTAGTGCATGGCCAGCACCTCCTACAGCTCCTTCGGTGGCATTAGGCACAGTGGCTCTCGCAGGCAGAGGACAAATGAGACGGGGGATCCGCGCTGTTTCACGTATCCCAGCTGCAGACACAGACCCTCGCTGGGCCAAGACCAAGGCAAACCTCACCGCAGCCCAGTCCCCGCCGTCTCTGGTCAGTTGAGGCTTGTTTTCAGCATCTTGTCGATGTTGGGGCAGAATGTCTCTGTGAGTTTGCTCTGCCCACACTTGTGAACCATCGCGAAGCAGACAGGGCAGACTGTGTTCCCACTTGCACTGGCCACAGAGCCGGAGCCCCTTAACCCCGGCATGGAAGCCTGGCGCTCTCGCAGGCAAGCCCCCACCTTCTGCAGGGCGGGAGTGTACCCAGCATGGTAGGGGGCCGGGACGAGGAAACCCCGTGCGGGGAACAGATAGCTGCTGACCTTTCAGCCCAAGAGAAGCTGGCGAGGCTTTTCCTGAGTGAGAGAGGAGGCTGGCAGGGAGGCGGGCGCCCTCCCAGCAAGCTGGCAGAGTGGCATTCATCATTCTCATGACGTCAGAGAGAACGCAGGGTGGCCGTAATACCAAAGTCAAATACAGCAACTGCCGAGCAAAGCTCCCACTCTCGCTCCTCCCTGAGCAGCCCGGCAAGCCTCAGCGCCGCAGTGTGGGTGAGACATGTTCGTGGAGGTGCCGAAGTACAGGGAACCAACGTGGCACCCCGTAGGATCCAAAATGAGCCAGTGTGCTGCCACAGGGACATACACCCTCCAAAGAGGACCAGTGGCAAGGTGACCAGACCTTGCTGGGGGTGTTACCCAGCTCCCCAGATGGCAGACTGTGCCCAGCAGACAGGGCTCCAGGAAGCACGCCCCCCCCCCCAGCCTTCTCCATGGCAGGGCACCTTCACCCTCTCGCGGCTTCTCCATCTGTCTCCTCCCAGCCCCAGAGCCCCACGGGGGCTCAGCCAGCTCTCCGCTCACGTCCACCTCCAGCGCCCAGCACTAGACCAGCACGCGGCAGTTACAGAATGAGCGTACCCGAACGGCATTTCTTTCAGGAGCACAATGTCGTCTGGAAACCACCTCTAGGACGTGGGCTAGGGCGGGGGCCTCCTCCTGGCTCCAGCACATACAGTACCAATAAACACTTCTTGAATGAGTAAACAAAAGCACGACAGAACTAGCTCCAAAGCTTCACAACCAGATCTGGCACCACGTGCCATAAGACTATGTCACAGCAAACTCAAACCACCAGGGTAGGGAGGAAAGAAAGCCATGATCTGTCACGGACAGAAAAACAGTTGTGACCTTTGATCTGAAACCCCCTGCAGGGCCTTCATCCTCAGATCAGACCCCAAGAGGAGAAAGGCCCCATCAGCTGCGACGGCCCGGCTGAGTCACGGCCGAAACAGGCTGGAAACTGCAAGGGTTAAGGAGCCGGGAGAGGCCGACCCTGGGGTTGGCGGGCTTGGTCCCAGTCCTGGCTCAACCTTCCCAGGGCCTCAGTTTCCCCCCGTAAAAGTAGGGCAATGGTCCCCATCTTACAAGTATGCAAGGAGCCTCGTTCATGGCCCACACCACCTGGCCAGGGAGCCTTCTCTGGACTCTCTGGGGCTGGGAAGTGAATCCATCTCCTGTCCTTGGGCCTCGTAATCTGTCCAGAGACAGCCAGCCACAGGCATGCAGGATTATACGGGGCGCAGGGGTGCGGCTCTGGGGCAGGAGCTCGGGGCCTCAAGGAACAGTGGCACTTGGGTTGGTCTCCAAGGATGACAGGGTCGAGCACACGTGGCCATGATGCTGGGGCCAGTGGGGGGCCTGGGAAGAGCCACAGGGCCAGACGGTGCTAAGGGATTTTGGGCAAAGCCACTTGGGTCTTCCTCAAGGATAAGCAGCCAGTGGCCCTCCTGGGGCTGGGCTAAGGGGGTGGGGGGTGGTTCCTGGGTGGACCCCAAGGTGGCAGGAGGATCCTGGACTGAGGCCCACGCTGGGCCCAGGAACAGGCCAGCTGACCCTTATCGTCCCCCCAACTGTGATCTCCCCAGGCCTCCACTGGGAGACTGGGCCTCTAGGCCCCCAACTAGCACAGCAGCTCAGAGACCTCTTTAGTCCTTTAATAATCAGAGATGCTATGAACCTGACCCCCTGAGAGAGACACAGCCTTGTAGTCCCAAAAGGTGGCCCTGAAGCCCAGCAGGGAAGATGCATGTTGAGGGAACAGGCCAGGCTTGTCCTGTGCCCAGGTGTGAGGCTCAGGGATTCCTGGTCCCCAGTGATTCCTACGGCTGAATAAGAATGGACACCAGGCCCGTCAGGCCAGAGCTGGGGAGGGTTAGGCGGGCATGTGGGCCCAGTCTGAACGCCCCATGCGTGGGCTATGCCTGGCAGCTGAGTCGGCGCTTCCACCCGACTGATGAACATCTGGTCCCAGTGGCCTCAGGGGAGGGTCGTGGGGCTGGGAAGGTGGGGCAAGGAGAGCTGGGACTTTGGTGATCTGCCCTCATCTGGGTGGAGGGACAGAGGCCGAGGGGTGGCGGGGTCCCGGCAGTCGGCATTCCACTCTCTCTGCTCAGGACATGGAACAGAAAGGAGGACGAGGACGCTCAGCAGACAGAGGCTGGCACTGGAGGCCAGTGCAGTGCAGCTGTCACAGGACAGAGGCAGGGGACCTGGGCCCCAGGTGCTCTCAGCCTGGGGGAGGGGCACACAAGCAGACACTGCCATCACACGCCAAGGGCCACGCCACTGCGCAGAGTACCCAGGGCAGCTAACTCGGCTGGGCTGGGGAAGGTCCGGGAGGTGTTGAGGGAGGGAAGAGACGTCACAGCAGGGTGCCGAGGGGAGCAGACACTGGCCTGAGTGGAGCCAGGCTGAGGGAGGGGCAGTGGAGGGGGGAGGCAGGGAGGCAGGGGGCTGGCCTTCTGATACCGAGAATCCCACAGCTTTCTGCACAGCACGGGGCTGAGTATGGTTTCCTTAAAAAAATAAAAGGAGTATTGAGTTGCTCTCACATATCAGCATTACCCAGAGACAGGCAGCTCTTCATCGATTGCCTGGTGGGCTGAGGAATTGACCCGGGAAGGGAAAAACATCTTGCAACACACCACCTGCTACCTGTTCAATTGGGGCCTTGTGCGGAACGGCGGGGCCCCGGCCTCCTGCCTGGGCACTCAAAGTACAAGGAAGACACGGGCCGGCCAGGGAGGGCGGAGCCAGCTCACAGGGTCCCCAGCTCTGCAATCATGGGCTGGGCAGGTGCAACCAGGACAGGCCTGGCCCCTGCCCAGATGTCGTCCCCTCCTCCTGCCCCAGTCAAAAATGGCTATGGCCACTGACCCTCTGACACTCCAGGCCTCGGTGGCTTGCAGGGCCCTGCTTCTATCCTGCTTGCCCCTCTGGCTGAGACCCACTGAGACCATCTGGGCGCCTCATCGGGAACTGGGCTGAGCTGCCCGGCGCATGGGGAAGCAGGAGCCCAGAGACCGGGCCGACAGCCTGCCCTCCTCTGTAGCAGAAACACCACTAAGAGCAACGCCATCTTGGGTACAGGGAAGGAAGGTGGCACACACTGTGTGGGCAAGTCTGAAGCAGGTAGCTTTGTGCATCCTCCACTGACTGCTCACGAACGGCCCTGCTGTTCAGAACCTTCCAGTGGTTGAGCAGACAGGAATGCATGGAACAGACAGGGAGCTCACATGGCCGGGAGGGGCAAGGGATAGGGAACTGAGTTAGGGTTCCCAAGCAAGCAGAAGACACGATTCTAGAAACCTCCAGCAGGTATAATATGAGCCTATTTATTTAAAACTGTATGTGCTATATATAATATATAGTTTGTATACATATATAGACTCTATGAATATCTATCATACATACCAAGCGAAATAAGCAAGGTGCTTGCACACGGTTGTTATGGATAGAATTGGGTCCCTCCCAAATGCAGAGACTGAAGTCCTAACGCCCAATGTGACTGTATTTGGAAATATGTAGGTAGATAGGCAGGAAGGTAACAAGGTTAGTACACCCTAAGCCAACAGGGCTGGTGCCCCATGAGAAGAGGAAGAGGCACCAGACGGCCCTCTCCAGGCACACACAGAAGAAAGGCCACGCCGGGGAGTGGCGGGAAGGCGGCCGTCTGTAAGCCAGCAGAGAGCCACAGCAGGAACCAACCCTTGTGGCACCCTGACCTTGGGCTTCCAGGCTCCAGACCTGTGAGAAAATAAATTTCTGTGGCTCAAGTCGTCCAGCCTGTGGTGTTCTGTTATGGCGGCCCAAGCAGACCAGTTCAGCAGGTGTACAGTACGGTGCTATTGTGGTAAAACCCACCACGTGGCCCCACAAATCCCCGTAACATGCCCCAGCCTGAGCTAGAGCAGGGAAGGGCAGGGAGTAGCACAGCAGGCGGCGGCAACGGTGCTTCAGGGGTAGGCAGCCAGCAGCACGGCCTTTGCACTGATCTGGTGGTAAAGTTGGCATAAACCCAGGTCATTTTACACCAGCCCTGCAGCTCCTCTCTGGAGGCCGAGGGCCCAGCACGGCCAGCCCAGCGCCCCTGGAGCCCTGCGTCTGTCTGGCTCCAAGCGCTTCCTCCCTCTCCTGCGCCCAGCGCTGC
Source organism: Lemur catta (assembly GCF_020740605.2). Classification (NCBI taxonomy): domain Eukaryota; kingdom Metazoa; phylum Chordata; class Mammalia; order Primates; family Lemuridae; genus Lemur; species Lemur catta. The sequence goes on from NC_059129.1 coordinate 19,925,709, forward strand.
TCCTCTCCCCACCCCCTCACCACTAAGACCTGCCCCCGCTGCAACAGGGGACCCTGGTTAAAAGGCCTCACAGAGTCACTGACCTTTAAGTGATAAATACCAAAATGTTCAAATGATTGCCATTAAAATGGTACCTGGGATTTGCTTCAGAATAATCCAGGGAGGAAGAAGGGTTGGATGGGCACATGGGGATTTCTTGATGCTATTTTCTACACTTTTATATATGTTTAAAGTTTTCCACAGCAAGAAGTGAAAATAACAGTACTTGGACACAAAACTAAAAAACTAAAAGACAACTATCATTTCACCCACATCGGTCTGGCCTCCTCTAAAAGCTGGGCTCTTGGGGTCTGTCTTGGCTGGAGTGGCACTGGGCTATCTGGGAGGATGTCTTGTTCCCACCCCGGGAAGGTGAGGGCCACACACGGAAGAATGAGGGGGCTCCAGTCCCGCAGTTCCCCCTCCCGCCAAGGCTGTGATCGGCCGCAGGGCTGTGACTACCCCAGGGGCCGTGACACTGCAGTGCCCCGCAGACAGAAGACGCCAGTGAGTGCAACCTTCCTTCCTGCTGTTAGTCACACTCACCAATGCCTCCAATTCCCGGATAAGCCAACTAGGACTTGCCACAAGTCATGGAGTGTGGCAGAGGTGACGGCGGCGAGGCCTGGCCCACTCTGCCTCCCAACATCAATTCCCGATCGAGTCCTGAACCTGGACTGACCGCACCTGCGTTTCCCCAGAGCTGGTCAACAGCAGGTGCCTGGGTGCCTGGACCCCGCCCGCGGCAACCCGGGTTAGGCAGACTGAGCCGCACGCAAAGCCTGTGCCCGGCCATGGTGTCTCCCACCCGGCTCCCAGAAGCTGGGGTCGTCCCACTCAGGGGTGCCAGGGTGCTGCTGGGAAACTTCACCCCCAGCCCCGAGCCCAAACTCCCGGAAAGCCCAGAACCTCCGGAGCAAAGCACAGCCACTTACCACAGGGTGGCCGTCAGGGCACCTTGAAGTCCTCCCCTCAGACCTCAGGGGTCTTCCCCTCTTCACAAACTGGCTCCTGTGGTCGCAGCAGGCCCCCACCTGCCTGCTTCCCCTTGGGGCCCACGTCAAGCCCAGACGGATGGTCCTGCACACGTCTGTGGGCTTCCCACACAGGAGGAGGTACGGGAGTGTGTGGGGGGGGTGGTAATATGCACTGAGCCCCTGGAGAGTGGCCACCACAGGGTATCTAAGCCACCCACAGGACTCAGCACAAGAGGGGCCGTCACCTCCCCCCACCAGGCATCTGTACTCCCTGCAGACGGAGGAACCTGAGTTGCAGGGGTGAGCTGGAGTGGCCCCGACTGTGCAAGCCTCCCCTTCTCCCTGGCAGCCTCCCAGCTCCTGCACAGGCCCCAGGGTGCAGAGGTCAGGGGACCCTGGGGGCCGAGCTGACAGAGGCTCTGAGGTGGCAGACTGCTGGGACCGTGTGTAGCTGTGAGACCCTGGGCAGACCATGCTCTGGACTGCTGATCTAAGACGGAGGTGACAGGGACTGCCCCGCTTGTGGGTCACAGCCGTAGTTAGTACATGCTGAAGTTCTCCCAGATCTAAGGCGGCAGCGTTCATGTCAAAGGAGCTGAGTCATATTCCCCAAAGTCTTATATTTGAATTAACCTAATTGGATAAAACTAATAATCAATCTACTAGGAACCTAGTCTAAAGAAATCATCAGAGATGCAGAGAGATCTGTGTAAATGCCTGATCACTAAGACGCTATTTTACAATAGCAAAAGATAAGTAAGTAAATAAATAAAAAGACGAACTGAACGTCCCACAACAAGGAAATATGTTAATTACGGCACAACCACAAAATAGCACATTATGTAACCATTAAACATCATCGTTGTGAGGAATATTTAATTGAGTGGAAAATGCTCATGATGTAGCGTCAAACGAATGAAGCAGGAAACAAAAACGACGTATTGTGGTCCCTATTTCGCGAGGAAATAGACACACATAAGCATGGAGATGCGCAAAAGCCTGGAGAGGGACAGAGCACGAGGTCAGCCTGCAGGTGACGGGCTCACTCGTCATTTAAACCTCATTCTACGTTCTCATGACACCAGGATGGGTCCCTGCACAGATGTCAGGAACTCCGTGTTTCTGATGGGCAGCCGGGCGTGCCTGGCACGGATGCGGGGTCTGAGCCAGGGTTTGCCATGCCCTCGGGCATCCCCAGCTGCAGGCTCCCCTCCCCCTCCCCAGGGCACTGAGCTCATCCCAGGGCCCCGCCTGCCTGGTGCACAGAAGACACACGCCACCCACGTGCCCCTCCTGCCCCCCTGGGAAGGTGGCAGCGGGTGTGCAGCTGCAGGGCTGGGGCAGCGCGGGCAGCCAGGGAGGTGGAGCCCCTCACCCTGAGCTGCATACACCATCGCTTCTCCCAAGCCCCTTCCCCACCAGCATTTCCAACCTTCGCCTTGACCACTCAACTCTTCCTCAAAAGCTCCCTAAGGGCTCTCCTCTGCTCTCAGGACAGAGCCAGCACCCACCAAGGCGGCAAGACCCTGCCCACTCCATAGCCTTCCCATGGACCACTGGCGCTCAGCCCCATAGCTTTGTTTCACTTCCAAGGAAGCCTGGGCCTCCCTGACCTCAGGGCCTTTGCACAAGCTGCTGGAATTGTAACTGGCTCTTCCGTTGCACTGAGCTGCCCCTTGTGGTCAGGGATCCACTGACCACTGCAAGGAGATGGTTTGTTTTCTTGGGAAGAAGCTGTCATCTGGTCCAACCCGAGTTTCATTCTTTGTTACTGCCGAGAGGTCATCTTGGCCTCTTGAACACCTCCAGTGACAGGGAACTCGGTACTTACTCTATGCCAAATCAGCCAGCTCTTCATTCATCTCTGCAAATTTCCACCCGGAGGTTGGCAAGCCTCACCTCACCCTGAGCTGAGGGCTGTCCCTGATCCCCTGCTGGTTCCATCTGACCTCTGAGCTCCCCCAAACAGGCCAACTCCTCCTCCACAGAAGGGCCCAGAAAACACTGGGAAGTGGCAGCTCCGCCTGGGCAGCCTCTCCAGACAGACACCAGGTCATCTCTCGCCCGCGCCCTGGGAGGCCAGCCTGTCTGGGCCACAGAGACTCGGGGCCGCGGTGCATCTGACATAACTGCTGGAACATTCTGAATCACTCAAATCCCAGTGCCTGCTAAGCCTGGCCAACTCCGCTGAAGAAATGAGACAGTTTTGAAGTCAGCGTGCATTCAAAGCAACTCCATTTGAAATTCAGGGGACCCAAAAAGGCAAATTCAAATTAAAGTGTCTATCTAGATCTCATTGTTACAGCAGGAGACGATCGCTCCAGAAGTCGGCTTCCTCCTGTCGGAGGAGGAAGGGCCTGTGAATGGTCCTGATTGCCTGTCAGGGCGGCAGGGAAGGGGGGCCGGCCCCCCCCACGCCCTGCCGAAGTAGCCTGTCAGTTAACCCCTCCTGGCAGGGCCCTGTGGACGCTGTTCTTGGCCACGTCCTTCCTCGGCCAGGCCCTGAGTGGGAGACAGCCTCTGAAGATGGCAAACAACCGTGTGGGCCCTGACGTGGCCAGGCTGGGCGCATGTGATCTGGGCCCCTGCGTGGCCCTGGGCACCGCTTCCGGTCATGGGTCCACACGCAGGCCTGACGGACGCAGGGGCTGCGGCCCCCCTTCCAAGGCACCCTTGCTGCCCTGAAGCCGTGGTCTGACCCTCGGTTGGTGCTGAGGGAGAAACCGTGGCTGCTGCCCTCCCCGTGGAAACCCCCGTGGAGAACTAGTCTTGGGACACACCTGACCCTGTGTCACAAATACCTCTAGTCATCAGCCCTTTCCCCAGAACAGCGGCGTTTTCTGAATGCCGGAGCCCTGAGTCGTGGGGAGAGCTGCCCACATCAGCACAAAGCCTGTCTTCGCAGGAACTGGCCCTGCTCTGCACGGGCGGGTCAGCTCTTGACCCGGACAATCCCTTGCTCTGACTTCAACGTCAGCACCGGGGGAGGGACAGCTCCCGACCTCTGGTTTCTCCAACCTCACCAGGCACAATCTGGCACAGAGAGTTTCTTCCCAGCCTGGGGTGGGGAAGAGGGTGCTCTGACCCGCCCAAGCCCTGATTTTGTAGAAGAGGGTCCAGGCTCACACAGAAAAGGCCATGCACCCCATGGCCAGCGTTACTTGTGCTTTAAAAACAAAACCATTATTCAGACAACTCAAACAGATACTAACTTCAGCTCTGAGTTCCAGGACTCATTCAAAAGGTCTAGGGCCTCCGAGCGAAGTAACTGGATGGCCACTGCACGCTCGGAGCCCTGCCTCCTGCCCCGTCAAAGGAAGGGTGAGACCAGGAGAGCTCTCTGAGCAGTCGGGATGATCCTATGGATCAAGAAGAAACCACAGTGGGCAGGGGAAGGCAGAAAGACGCGTGGGTTAATCTGACCTCCAGGTCTGGTGTGCAGGGTCAGGCCAGGGTGTTTCTCGGATATCTGGGCTAGCAAAACCACACAAACCCACGGGAGCTGGCCAGACAGGCCACATGCCTCACACCTGTGACGCACCCAAGCCAGGCAGGCGCTCATCTGCATCCTGCCGTTTGCCCTCACAAGCACCGTCAGGGGCAGGCTAGGGCTGGGGGCCAGGGGGCTCGTCTGAGAGCATGTAGCCAGCAAGAGGCAGCGCTGAGGGTTAAAGCCAGGGCAGGCCTGTTTCCTCGGCCGGTCCACCCTGGGCAGGGCCAGTGGGCAGCAGGGCAGGATGTCCTCCTAGAGAGGCTGGTCAGCGGGGAGTCACCTGCTCGGTATGGGGGCCCATGTGCACACAGGTCTGGTGGGGGACGGGGCTCAGGCACTGGCAGCAACAGCTGAGATGGAGCAGACCCAGCCCAGGCCCCTCCTCTCCTGTCCATAGGCCAGCGGGTCGAGGTGGCCTCAGCCCCACTGGGAGGGCACCGCAGCCTCAGACAGGACACAGCGCAGGCAGGTGGGGCACATGCTGCATCGTGGGTGCGGCTGCTCTGGGGACGTACCCTGCGTGGCAGAGTCTTGCCTCTTATGCCACCCTCCTGAAACACTTTGGGGCTATTTCGGCTTTAGGATCAAGGATCACTGTGTGTGAAATCACCCACGTCAGTCCCCAGGTGCACGTGTGCATGGTCAGGTCACTTCCCCAACAACCAAATCAGTCAACATCTCCGACCCCTGCGAGGGCCCCGGAGCAGAGACTTGGTCGGGGGTCTGTGGACAGAGGGGAGGAGGAGCTCGTGGCTCGCGCCTCCAAGACGGGCCCAACTCAAGGCTGGCCCCCTCCTGACACGAATGCCACCATGTGTGGACGCAGCTTTGAGGTGTCGGCCTCAGGGACTCCTCCCTCCTCAGAGCTCCACGAGGCTGCCTCGAATGTGTCCTCTGCCCATGCCAGGAAGGTGGGGGAGGCCATAGCATCCCCTTGTCAGCTCTTTTGTTCTCAGTCTGTCCCCAAAAAGCCTTTGTCCCAACTCTCTTGCTACAGAGAAAAATGAAGAAAGTGTAATTAGGGCTTTGAAGTTCAAAAGCAGTGAGCACCAGGGAAGAATCGGTACGCTTGACAGAGGAAAGCCCAGGCCAGGCCAGCTGTGGGTGTCTGGGGGGTACCCCACGGTCAACCCTGGGATGGCAGGTTCCAGGGGGACATGTGACAACAGAGCCATCCTGGAGTGGGCTATGACCACTCCTGCTTCCTGAGCAGCCCTACGGGCACACGCCCACAGCCGCCTGACCTTCAAGCCCACAATTCTGTCCACTTCTGGCAAAGGGCTGTTGCCATGACAACCCGAGGTGCCCACTGGCCAGGCTGCTCCAGTGAGGTCTGTGCCAGCTCAGATGGGCAGCCCTGTCCCTCTCAGCCTCGCTCAAGTCCCCTCTCCAGCCCTAAGCTCGCACCTGGTACGGGCTCCGGGACAGGGTGGGCCCCCTCCCTTGGTGGCGGCTCTGTCCAGTGCCGGCTTGAGTGGGAGGGAGGAGCAGGCAGAGGCCCCGCAGGCCCCACCCAGTATCTCTGGCTCTGGACCTGGGGGCTGTGTGTGCAGCCCCCTCCTGCTGCCTGCAGTGGCTCTTCCTCCAGGAGGCCCTCGCTGGCCCTCGTACGGCTCCGGGCAGCCTTGTCCCGGTGACCTGCAGAGCCCTGCGGCATGTTCACCTCCCCATCAGTGCAAGAGTGCTTTGAAGGCCGAGGTTTATTTCGGGGTCCCTGGGGGCTGCTCGGGCCCCAGAACAGGGCAGAAGTCAGTGACCTTCTGAAGAGTGATTACGACCTTGTCCTCTGGGGGTTAATGCCTCTCCCCAAGAGCCGGAGGGTCCCCAAGTCCCGATCTGTGCACGATCAACGCACGGAGGAGGGCCAGGCCAGCAAGCCCACCCTGCTTGTTTACAAGGCTGTTTTAAAAGGAGAGAACAGCATCTGCCAGGACCACAGCTACAACCACAGCAGCAAAGCAAACACTTCACTGGGGAGTGATAAATCCGTGTGACTCTCAGCCTGTGTCAACGTGTGTCTCAGCTGGACAGCAGGTCCACGGTTCCTGGGTCTGCATCTCTTTGGCGAGGGCCCAGTGAGGAGGGCAGCAGGAGGCAGGGGAGGCACACCCAGGCTGCGCAGGTGTGCGGGATGGGGGGCGGCGGGGCCACAGCAAGCCTGTCGTGAGGGAGGCCTGGGCCCTGCACCACTTACTCCAGCGGCTGCCGGGCACACGGTAGTGGTGAGCAGGACTTGTGTAGGGTGGAAGAGGCTATGGCGCCACCCTGAGGAGACGCGGGGTGGGCCGCCCCTACTCCTGCCCTGGTCTTCCTGTCCCTGTCTGGCAGCTCTCTGCAGCCAGCAAAGGGCCCCACCCAGATGGGCAGGGATTCTAGAAGGCAGAACTAGGAAATATTTCTCTTGAGGTTCTGCCCTGGCAATCATGCTGCGGGTTTTCAGTGGCCATACGTGGACGCCCAGCTCCTCTGGCAGCAGGGTGGACGGGGGGAGAATTTGCATAGCTGCTTTTCCAGCAGCCCCATGGGACCTTCACAGCCTATGAAACCTGCTCAGGCTGGGGCCTCCTGCTGGGCCCCACGCTGCCCTGTCCCCCATCCCTCCCAGCGCCCTAGATTCTGATTTCTCAGAAGTCACTGCCACGTGGGATGCCGTGAGCGAGACCAGACAGAACCCAACCGAGAGTGTATGTTTACATGTGTGCACGTCTGTCTGTGTGTGAGAGGGAGCATGCATGAGCATGGCGTGAGCTCCCTGCAGTCCTGCTGATGAGCCATGAAAGCTCCCAGGAGGCGGCTGCTGGCCTGCGCCTCCCTCGTCCTCAACCACCTGAGGACCATGAGCCTGCAGGGCGCTGCCTGAACTCAGCCAACAGCGACGAGATCCGTGCAGGGCTGTGCAGCCGCGCAGCAGGGAGACAACATCCAAGGTGTTCACGACGCGCTGGGTGCTTGTAGACACACTGGCTGAGTGTGACATCACAACTGTCCCCAGTCTCCTCATGAAGGAGGCTCATGGAGGTGAAGCCACATGCCTGGCCCCAGGGTTGGGCAAAGGGAGGGTGACGTTGGCACCAAGGCAGCTCTAGCCTGGCGTCCAGTGCCCCTGCCAGGGGTTGGCCCACTGCAATGCCCGCCATGGCCACCTCCCTCAGCCACGGCCGCCACTCCAGACCCTGCGTGGGCGGGTGTGCCCAGGAGAGGGTGAGCCCTCTCGGCAGCACCTGCCACCTTTTCTACCTCCCCACTCCTGGGACCACTTGGGAGGCAGCTGCCTGCTCCAGACCCCAGGCCAGGCCAAAAATGAAACTGGCTCCCTGCCCAGGTGCTCCGGAGTGGCCCGGCCCCTCTGAGGGCAGTGCTTTGCAGAGGAAACTGGCTCAGAGAGGCCACACGGCCTCCCCAGGCTCACAAAGTGGGGGAATCGGAACTGTCTTCGTTTCCATTGCTGCCATAACAAGTTATCACAAACCGAGTATCCTAAGCAACACAAGGGTGTGGTCTCATAGCTCCACAGCCCGGAGTCCAGCCTGGGTCTCCCTGGGCTGCATGCCCCCGCAGGGTTGGGAGGCCCACTCCCTGCTCCTGCAGGTGTCGTGGCTCGGCCTCCCTGCACCTTCAGACCCCGAGGCTAGTGCTCCATGTCACCTCCCGCTCCCTCCTCTCCCCCACGCAGGCAGAGATCTGGCCGCCGCCGAGATGTCAGAGCCCGGAGCTGGGAGGCCCCACACAGGTGCCCCGCAGGGCTGCCACCACTTCCAGGACCCAGCACAAGGGCCTTCCTGGGTCACCGGGGCAGATCCTCTCCTGGGAGAGGGGCTCGTGTCCCTGGGCTGGATCTTACCCAGGACTTCTTACCCCAATTCTGCCAACTTACCCACAGAGCAGGCCCTGTGCTGCCCGTGCAGCCACACGGGGGAGGGGAAGGGGGACATACAAACGGGGCCCTGGATGGGAGGCTGCTGCCCTGCTTATCAGCTCCTCGTCCCTGAGAGCACCGAGAAGGTTCAGCAACGTGCCTGAAGCCCCAGTGTGGCAGGTGGCGCCCTTGGCCCTAGTGCCCTAGCCCGTCCCACTGCCTCCACGGCCCCCGCTGTGGCAGATCCCGGCAGGGGGGGTGTGCTGCTCTACAGGAGTGGACCTGTGGCTGTCGCCCTACTGGGTGTCTGTGAGGAGCCAGGTGCTGGCCCCACCATGCTGTACGTACAGGCAGGCACCTAATAACAACATCTTGGTCAATGAGGGATTGAATATATAATGGTAGTCCGCAAGATTATAACGGGCCTGAAAATTTCCTATCACCTGGCAACCTCGTAGCCGGTACTCAGGTTTGCGGTGGTGCTGATGCAAACCTACTGCGTGCCGACGCTGTGAAAGCACAGCACGTACAACCGCACCCAGTGCGTGACGCTCGACAATGATAACAGACGACAGCACTGGTTTATGTGCTGGCTACACCGCGTCTTATTGCTCTAGAGTGGGCTCCTTCCACCTGCCAACACAAAGTTAACTGTAGGATAGCCTCAGGCAGCCCTTCAGGAGGTATCCGGAAGAAAGCATCGTTGTCACAGGAGACGACAGCTTCACGTGTGTCATTGTCCGTGAAGACCTTCCGGGGGACGAGATGTGGAGGTGAGTGCATGACTATATTTATACACACACAGGCTGAGTACCCTTCACCCAAAATGCTTGCGACCAAATGTTCGTAATTTCTGAATCTTTTGGATTTTGGAGTCTTTGTGTTATACACCTACTGGTTGAGTGCTTCTGATCCGGACATCTGATATCTGAAATGCTCCGATAAGCATTTGAGCAGCTTACCAGCGCTCAGCAGTTTCAGATTTTGGAGCATTTCTGATTTCAGATTTTTGGATTGGGGACGCTCAACCTGTATATCATCCCCCCTCATCCACGTAACTAAGCCCTTGTGTAGGTACTGCCACAGACCTGTTTCACAGACTTGGAAACGCAGGCACGACAGTCAAGTCACAGGCTGTACTTGCTGTGTGACCTTGGCCTGGTTGCTCAACTTCCCACTCTCACAGTCAGTTTTCGCATTCTCGGGACAGCTTTCCCTCCCCGGCTCCTGGGGGCAGAGTGGGGAGTCCCTGAGAGACCAGGAGCCCTGAGGACCCAGTGCCCTGCCGGCCCCTGCCCCTGCCCTCAGGCCCAGGCAGGGCCAAAGCCTTTCCAGGGAAACCCCAGAGACTTGGGACTGTTTCTGCCCGGGAGGGGGAGGTGGGGGAGGAGGAGTGGGAGGCCGGGGAAGAGCTGGCGCTGAGGTTCCTTGCCTTTCCCCACGCGGCAGCCCCGCGGGCAGCTCTCTCCACCCACGCGGTCCCCGGGACAGGGAGCCCGAGTTTCCTCCTCAGCAGAGACGCGGGGCTGCACAGCAAACCCACAATTACCCCAGCACACATCTGCAGAGCCTGCTCAACTGGAAACCGGCGCAGCTATTTCTAACTCTGCCTTTAGCTCCCGTCCTGCCAGAAAAATCATTTTTTAGGAAAATAAATAACATGAGTGGAAGTGACTAGGAAGTGGTTTGGTGTGATCTTTCCACAGCCATGGAGCCCATGTGCACCAGCCCCAGGCGGGCTGGGTGGGGGCCTCCCTGCCCTCGGGCGCTGGTGCTGTTCCGTGTGTGCCCCCTCCCTTAGGGCAGCCAGCTGCAGCTCTGCTCCCGGGGGGAGCCCTTCTGAACGCAGGAGGCTGGGGTCAGGAAGACCCCAGGGAATATCCAGACCACGCTCCTCATGGCAGGTGGGGAAACTGAGTCCCGCAGGAGTGCAGGGGCCTGGTCTAGGTCGAAACCCAGGGTCAGGAGCTGCAGGGTGGGCAGGATGGCTCCAGGGCATCTCGTCCCCTCGGGCTCTCGGGACGCCCTGGCCCTTGTGGACAGTGCTGAGGCAGGGACCACCATGGCCTGGCTCCCCCAGGGGTCAGCGACAGTCTGCAGGAGGTGCCCGCAGGCTGTCCGCTGTCTGCCTGCTCCCTCCTTGTCTTTCCCCCTTTGTCCCCTCGGTGTGTCTGTCCCTCCAGCCAAGCCTTGCAGCAGCGGCGAGAGGCTGCCGTGAGCGCGCTGGTGCCGTCCTCCTGTCTCCAAGCCCAGCATCCTGGGTACGGAGGCGGCAAGGACGAGGGAGGACGGTGTCCTAGCTACAAACTTCCTGCCAGAGGCTCGACAGCCCCAAGACTGTCCTCTCAGCATCCAATGGGAGGTTCCCCAATAGGCCGGTAGCCTCAAGAGGGAGAGAAGCTGCGCGAGGGATCAGAGCCTGGCAGGACGGCGGCTCTGAAGGAACACGCAAGCGCAGCTTTCTGGGACGTCCGCAGGGACTGCGATGCTTCAGGCCACCTCCAGAAGCTGCGCTTTCTGCCCGTGGAGGCACAAGGAAAAGAGGCCACAGGCAGAGGAGCCTGCAGCCTGCACACGCCGCTGCCCCCAGCGCCCCACGCTGTCCCCGAGGAGCCGTTCAGGCACCAGGAGACGAGAACATCTACGGCACAAGAGTGGCAGTCGAGGCCAAGCTACTTGCTGACATTGTTTTAAAAAATAATTGATTTTTGGCCTTTTGGCTAAGATTAAGTGTAGTTAAGTGTATAAACAATATAATCCCAGGATCCCAATTTTATAAGTGTAAATGAATAAACCTACATATATGCCTACACATATAAAACACTGAAAGGAAACATATCGAAGTGTTAACAGCAGTTGCCTTTGGGAGGTAGGATTATAAGTGAATTGTTTTTCTCTTGGACTTTCAACAATTTAAATACAAAATACTTTGGAGTGTTCTCTTAAGCTTTCATTGGAGGTAGTTTTCATAAGATCAATCACTTCAGCTAAAAAATATGCAAGAATCCAGTGAAAACTATGCCTCTTAATTTATAAATGCTGATATGACAAGTGATATGTTAAATAGTGACTGTTCATAAGTACATCTTTATTTACCTAATCTTTTTTTAAAAAAACATGGAATTTGTACAATGTATTAAATTAAACATCTATCAGTGATCCTGAATTATTCAAAAGTATACAGAATTATACAAAAGCGAGGAAGTACATCTCTGATAGCTTATTTATGTAAAGACTTTGAGTGTTTGAATATTTACTTACTCAAAGGTTTGAGAGTTTCAAGGAGTGTAAAAATGGATGAATGTGATCTGAGAAGTCAGAGAAAATCTAGAAGAAAGTCAGCCCGGGGAGCCGCTGGGCCGCAGCCGGAGAGCGCCCTGCACGGGAGGAGTGGGGAGGGCGGTGCCAGGCTCAAGACCAGATGGGAGAGGCAACGTTTCCTCCACTGTTGGATTCTGCTCCGAATGCCTAGGCCGCACCAGGTACAGTTTTTTTTTTGTAAAATTGAAAGTTGGTTGTTTGTATGTACAAAGCTGTGCGGAGACAGGCTGTAGGCGGGTTAGACAGCCCACTCCACACCTCGGCAGTCCTCAGTGGGGCCGCTCTCCGCCTGTCCCAACCTCCCACACCACTGCCCGGGCGACCCTGCCTGAAGCAGCATGCCATGCCAGGACCATGCGCCCGCCGGGTCCACAACGCCATCTCCATGAACGGGCAGTGACAGACAAGTCCCTGTCACCCCATATTTCCAGCTGCTTGATGTCCACGTGGGGCCACCTCTGCCCTTACGGTCAACACAGTAACACCCCTACTTCTGCTACTGGAACTCGCTCATCCTGAGGACTCTTCATCCCAACTGTCCCAGCCCAGGACCCAGAAGCGCCCTGGCCACAGCACATACCAATCCCACAAGGCTCTGCTGTTCCCGAACCAGCACAGGGCACGGGGCACACACAGGTAGGAGGTTCCCACCAGCCCCACCCCTCCTGCTTGCGCAGACAGGCCCTGCTGCCTGAGGACTCCTGCCCTGGCGTTGCCAGCAAACTTTAAAAGCGCACATCCCGTTTGCTCCATGCTGACTGTAGAGATACACCAGATTTTCTTCTCCTTTCTCAGCTATCACGTCTCACAGTGGCTTCCAGCTGGGGTCTAGCTGCAGAGCCGGGCTGCTCTGAAGGTGCCCCACCCGCCGGGCCCTGCCCCACCGTTCACACCATCACTTCAGTCCTCCACGAACCCTCACTGGGACCGAGCCCGAGCATCAGCATGCAGAGCGCAGACTGAAGGAGGAAAGTCAAGGGGGAATGGACCTTCCTTCCCAGGAGGTCCAGGGCTGAACTGTCAAGTGGAACTTCAGGATGACAAGAACACGGCCAGTGCGTCTCCCTCTGGCCACAGCCCACCAGGCCACCGTGACACAAGGCTGCTCCAGCCAGCCTGTGTTCTCCCCTCCCTGTGGCCGCCGCAGGGGCCTACCTTGAAGATGAGGCAGTCGGCCTTGTGCTCGGCATACAGGGAGGTCAGCCGGTACTGGTTCTCCGTGGTGATGTCGATCTGGTAGCCCGTGAGCGTGTAGCAGACTTTGCGGAACTCCTGGATCTTGGTCTGGAAAACCTCCTTCAGCCGCTGGTTCTTCAGTTCAGCGCTTTCCACCTGCTTCCTCAGCTCTGCGAGGGACGGAAGGGAGGAGACAGGTGAGCCCGAGGCCATGCAGGAGTCCCAGCTCGCTGGGGTGGACGAGGGCTGGCACCCACTCGGCAGGCCTTGATCTGTGCTGATAGAAGGGACAAGGCGATAATGTCTGCCCTTCCGGGGTAACGATGGTAACGTTATCACAGTTAACCCCGAAACTCTAAGGCCGGGAAAGGAAGCCAGACACCAGTCTGAGCTCCAGGCTCTACAGCCTGGTCCCTGCCAAATGACAATGAGCAACGTCTGAAACCACCCAAGTTGCTGTCAGGAAGCCGAGGGTTAGTCCTGATCTGGGGTGGGCTGACCCCACTTGCTGCAGATGTCAAGCGAGAATGTTCTTGTGGAAAGAACCCTGGGAATCCAGGCCCTGAACTGAAGGCCCAGACCTTATACACACAGCCCGGTGACGCTGACGGACCGTTCCCAGACCCCGCATGCACAGCCCAGTGATGCTGAGTGATCGTTCCTGGGCTACCAGGCTGCTGCCTGAGTCCTTGCAGGAGTCGGACACCTGCCCCACATGAGCCAGCACGAGCAGCAGGGAAGGCAGGTGGACAGGGGGCCATCTGGAGGGAGGTTTCACACCCTGTTACCCCGATGCATGACCTGCAGGCCACCTCTGAGCTAAGACCCCTGGTGACAAGGGTGCCAGTAGCAGCAGGGTCTGGGTGGGCCCAGGGCTGAGTGCTGGGAAGACAGTCAGCCCCGCCTGGGCCTACAGCGTCTGCCCTGCCACTTCTGCCTGCCGTGGTTTACTGCCACCTGGGGAGAGGCCAGCAGCGGGGAGCCGTAGGAGAATGCATGAGCACCATGAATCTTTCACCCAAGGTGCCTTCCAAGTAATTAAACCTCCATTTATCTCCCCATTAATTATCGAGACAGGCTCCACTTAAACACGCATGGAGCCGTCCCCTCCCAGGGGTCCCATCTGGAGCTGAGGACGGGAGCCCCTGCAGGGACTGGGATACTCCAGGCAGGGACAGGAGCCAGTTGGCCACAGGGGTGAGAGAAAAACCTGGTTTGAGTCCTGCTCTGCCCTGTGGTGGTGTGAGCAGGGGCTGGCCGCCACCTCCCTCCTCCCCAGGTTAAATCACAGGACTGGCATGGGTGCCCACGTCCAGACACAGTGACAACTGGCTCTCTGGCTAGGCTAGAGAGGGGAGGTAAGAGGTGGCCACAGCCACGTGGCTGGGGAGAAACTGAGGATCCTAATCCTAGGCAGTGACCAGGGAAAGGCTGGCCCCTAATCAGACAGTCTGAAGGCCTCAGGGCTCTACTCGACCAGGACCAGCGTGGGGTCCCCCTGTGTCCCTCAGGAGAAGTGTGTGAGGGAAGACCAAGCCGAGTGCCTGCTGGCCAGTTCGCAGAGTCACTGAGACCAGGGGACTAGCAGTGAGCACGTGCGCTGTGGCCCGAGGCTCGGAGGGGCCGGGTCAAGGTGGATGGACACAGCCGGGCCGGGGAGCCTGCACTCCAGGGAGAGGGGCCGTGTGGAGACCTGAAGCCTGGAGTGTACAAGGACAACAGAGATCCGGGGGCCAGAGAGGTTCCCACTCCAGCTCTACCACCTCCTGACCTGTGACCCTGAACCCATCTCTTCCCATCTCCTAGGACCTTCATCTGAAATAGGGACACAGGTGAGTAGCTGCCTTCAGAGGTCGCCACCAGGATTAAGAAGGATCATCATCGGAGAGTGCGGGGCTCACGGGCACTCCTCTGCCAAGAGTGTGGACTCAGATGACCATGCCATGCCACGTCTCACACACACACACTCAACTCCCTGCCACGTTGCTATGGCTTAGGTACGAACACAGTCCCCACGCGGCAAACAAGGAAACTGAGGCTAAAAGAGATCAGCCCTTGGCCACAAACAGGAAGGGCACAGGCAAGGCTGCCAATGGCCTCAGCCCTCTTGAGTTCTGCAACGCCCTGGCTTCTGCACAGGCAGCCTGGCGCAGGCCCACGTTCCGAGTGAGGGGTCCTGATACCACAGGGGCTGGAGGAGATGGGGTCTGTACGACACCCAGCTCGTCTGCAGAGGGCTGCACGACGTCCGTCCACCTGTGGGACTGCAGCCGCCTGCGCCCGCCTGGCCACTCCACCTGGCCTGTCCTGCCTCTCCCTTCCTCACTGGCGCAAATGGCCTGGTGGACGCTGTCACGCCACAGCTGAGAGCCCCTCCGTCAGGATGCAGGCTTGGAGCCTGATTAATTGGGTAATCGGGCTATGAAATCTGAAGGTTAATTGGCAGCTCTGACCCCAATACCTTCCCTGTGTCCCTCGGTCAATCCTCCCTAATGCGGAGCCTCAGCAGGAAGAAAACCTACGTGCAGAAGGAAAAATTCACTGACCACTCTTCAGAGGCAATATTTCTCCCCTGTCAGAGAACGCACTGCCTTTAATAGATCTCCTATGTCCAAAGGGGAAAAATTAAATTTTCGTAAGAAATGCAGCCTGACCTTGGAGGAAGAAATAGCCCCCTGTCCCAACAGACATCAAAGCCACCTTTGTGCAGCTCGCAGACCCCTGCAAGTAGTCAGGGCCCAGGTCTGCACGAGACCCAGCCCACGGCCGGTCAGCATGGGCTCGGGGTGAGGAAGGAGGCACGTGGAGGCCACGTGCCAGGCACCTGCCACCCGGCTGGGAAGAGTCGGTGCTGCTGCCCTTGCTCTTAGGGGGCAGACTCCGGGCACCTGCCACGTGCCGGGTACCTGCTGGGCCCCTGCTACGAGGCAGGCCTACCACTGACCAATAGGCAACAGCAGGGGGCGTGGAGGGGCTGACCTCCTCGAGGCCACATGGACTCTCGGGTGAGAGGGGGCCCGACCCCAATCTGCCCCGTCAGGTAGGGAGGTGACCCAGATTTCAGGTAAGGCCCACCTTAATGAAGTGGGCTCAGGAAAGGAGAGTCGTGAAGAATCCCTTGACTTGGGGCACGTAAAAGTCAACATTTTGACCTCCCCGTTATTCCTGTAGCTCAATCGCTTACATAAACGTGAATGAATAATTCACATGATGGTTTGGATTAAATAAATAAAAGATGGGTTTTCCGCCTCAGAATGTCATCGCTTTCTTGCCACTGCTCTCACGCAGCCCCCTTCCCAGCTGAGACAGGAGCCAAGGGTTCCCTGGGCTGGGCTCTGTGGGCCCAGGCTGTGTGGCCCGGCAAGCTCCCCAGGGGCCCTGGGGTGTGTGACCACCCTGCGCCCCACCCCTCAGACCTGACCTGCTGGTGGTGACACGTGGGCAGAGCGAGCAGCGGGCCCACGTGGCCCTTCAGGACTCCTGGCCCAGCCCCAGGCCCTGCCTGCTGTGTGCTCCCTGAGGGATGAGGCCCTGGCCGGCAGCCTTGCTCTCTGGGGTGTCCCTCTCCTCCCAGTCCCCCATGCTCAAGTCCCCTATAAAGAGGTGCTAAAGTCCTTCGAGTCCTGTCCCACCCTCAGCCCCATCTCCTGCCTTTCCTGCCTTGTGAATCCTGGACTCCAGCCACGCTAATCGGGGAGACCCCCTACAAGTCACCGTTGCCCCTCCACCCCCGCATGTGTGGCCACCCTCCCTGTCTGGCACCTCAGACCCCTCCTCCACACTCTCCTGGATCCTCGGCTGCTCCAGGCAGAGCGGCCGTTCCCTCCCTGGAGCGCTGGCACCCCTCCCTGAGACTCCGACTGCTGCCCTTTGCAGGGACGCGGGGACGCGGGCCTGGCGCCAACAGGCCTCAGCAAGTCCTTGGTGAGGGACAGGAGAGGAAGGAGACGCAGGTAGACAAGCCGGAATCAGAGGAGAGGACGAGACTGCTGCCCAGAGCCAGTGCGGGGTGAGCAGAGAACGTGCAGCCAGGGAAGGGGTGTCCGAGGGCCGAGGGGCACGTGAGGCCGGGTGTCTCAGCCCAGCACCTGCCCCTCCTGAACTGCGGAAGGCAGCTGTGGACGTTCTGTGGGAAGGACACGGAATAAAAATAAATTGCAATTATAGAAAGGCTAGCAGGGAAGAGAGCGGTTTTACCCCTGAGAGCAGAGATGTCGGGATAAAGGCGCATTTTCGGGCACTCGTCTCTGGAGGCCCAGCTCACAGCCTGCGACGTGGAGAATGGCTCCAGCCAGAGAGGCAGGGACAGCGAGCGAGAGGCGAGCGCGGGCGCAGAGAGGGCGCAGAGGCTCAGGGAGAGGCCTGAGCCAGCCTCGAGGCCGGGCTCTCCTTGACTGGAGCATCGCTCCCGTGTCTTCCCAATCCGCGTACAGGCAGGGGCAGGACACGGCCCTCCCCCACACCTGTTCAGCTGTGCTGCAGCCCCAGGGCCTGGCCAGCACCCGACCAGCCCCTCTGCTGTCGCTCAAACCTGCAGGACAGCTAGCCCGTGCTCTGTGGTGCAGATTCTGGAGTCCAACCTTTTGAAAGGAGGAAAAAGGAAAAACTCTTTTGGCTCCCTGGGGAGTTATGGGGACATGCAGACAAGAGAGACAGCACAAATGCTTGCAGAGATGCAAATGGTCTCAGGAGGGCAGCTCCTGCGGCGTGCTTGCCCACCGCCCCCCTTCCTTAGGGCCCAGGTGGAGACCCTGTCCTCGGGCCTGGGCTCTAGCTATGAGCAGGGGCCCCACCCCTCCAACCACCATCCCACTCTGAGTCCTCTCCAGGAGTGGGGCTGGCCTGACCCACATCTGTGTCCCAGGATGATTTTAACAAGCGCCCGAGTCCTCACTGCTGTTCCCCAAGCACCACCTGCCACCCACGGGCACCCTGTGAGGAGGCAGCCCCTTCACTCGAGGCAGCTGGTGTGGGAAGAGCCCTCAGAGGGAAGAGACCCCAAACCACCGACCCGGGGGCAGCCTGGGCATGGGCTCATGCTCCTCCCTCCCACCATGGCCAGCCCCAGGCTCCCACGGGGACCCAGGTATCTGGACAGAATCTGAGCCCCCAAGGCAGATGTGATCTTAAGTGACATTCTCCTGGGGTCACTGAGGCCGCTGCTGGGTGACTGACCCAGCCCCCCAGGCCCCCCTGGCAGCAGCTTTGTTTCATTCGGTGAAGGTGCTGTGTCCTCCCCTCAGGGCCTCTGCACAGGCCCGAGCACGCGCTCCCTCTTCCTAACGACGCACACGTCCAGCTCCGGGGTCACGGCCATCTCTGGTCACATGCTCTCAGTGCACACAGTCCTTTCCTTCTTGGTGTGTACGTGACACCCACCAGGTGACTTTACAGCCCCCTGTGCTGAATGCCCATTTCCTCCCATAGACCATAAATGAGCTCAGGGGAGGCCGGGCCGGGCCTTGGCGTCACCCCATGGAAGCCGGAGTGCGAAAAGGGCTAAATAAACCACTGCGAGAACCCGCCATTCCTCCTGAACACCCTAAATTACAGCCCTGCAAAGGTCCCCAGATCAGGGTAACCAAAAGCGAACACACGTGGGAGGCGGATGGAACACCCGTGTTTGTCCCTGGACACTGGGGCGCACCCTGGCTCCCTCCTGAAACTCCACTGCCAAGACAGCAGAGAGGGTCGCAGACTCTCGGGACACTGAGCGGGGACAAGGCAGAGCAGATGGAAGGTGCAGACAGACTCTAAGAAGACAAAAGACGGGCAAGTGGACATGGACTCAGCAGAGCTGGGGGAGCGGGAACCACTGTCTCCAGGGCTGTGGCAGAGCCACCTGGAACACGAGCCGTGCACGTGCCCAGTCCTGGAAAGGCAGGGATGAAGGTCTCCCCGGTGGTCTCCTAGGTGACAGCACGGCCCTCCCCCAGGGGAGACACAAGTTCACGCTTCAGGCACATCAAGGCAGACAGGATGGGCTGAGGGAGGAGCCATGTGCCTGAGCCAGCAGGGTCTGGGGAGACTGGGGAGCCTCAGTGAAAATGCAAAGGGATAGGGAGAGGGACAGAGGGAGAGGTGGCCCAGGCGATGTCAATCAGACCAGCATCAACTCTAACCCTAGGGCCGGGCTGGGGGGACTGGGCAAGGGACAGATTGCCCACAGAGCTACCGGAGAGCTCCAGAAGGAGCGAGATGCACTGTGGAAGGTGAGCAAGTGGAAGAGCAAGGCCCACGGCAAGCCCAGGACGCCCAGGCATCAGACAGGAGAGACCCACACGGCCAGGACACAGGCATCTCAGCCGCATGTCACAGCACCCCGAACACTGGACACTGACTCCAGCAAAGAAGTGAGGTCTCCACGTGGAGAGGGAGGGCAGCACACATCGGCGTGCGTGCGCGCTCATGTTGGTACAAGAAAACCCACATTTCACTTTTGCTGAAAAGCCGGAGCAACAGCACAAGCCCACAGAGAAGCAGGTGGGCCTTGCGGGGGAGCCACCTCCTGCTCAGTCTGCGGCTGGCTTTTCCTTCCTCGAACACGCGTGAGGATAAGACCTAACCCACATGAGACCAGCCCCCGCTCCGGTGGGGGCAGGGAGAAAGGACCAGCACGATGAGCCTCCTCAGGGCCCCGGGAGGGACCGAGGGACCAGGGCAGCCCTCCACCCACTCATGCCCCATGCTGCAATGGTCACTGTGGGAGGACGGGTGAAGGCACCAACTGTCCCCGAGGGCTACGTCTTCCCCCCCACTCTCTGGTAGGTGCTGGGGTGGGGAGAGGAAGGAGGGGGTGAGAGAACAGCCACGGAGGGGCCGCGGGCCGGGCCCTGCTCCCGCTGCAACTCTGTTTAGAAACTGGAAGTGGCTTTCGAAAGGTTCCTTTGGGGACCCAGGACAGATCCATTTGTCTTTCTGAAAAGTGAATAGAATGCACTTAGCCAAAGCCAGGATTTTCAGGCTTTAAAAAACCCACCAAAAAAGGACAAGTATTTCATTTCACCACCAACGAAAGCAGTCCTCTAAGCCCAGACTGCCTCAGGGTTTTTTCCAAAAACCAGCACGGGGCCCAGCCTTGCCAACGACACCGGGGGTCAGGAAGGAAGGAGGGTGAGTCCCAGCTCCCCCACAGTTGGCTGTGAGTATCTGGAAAGTCACCTCGTCTTCCCAACCTCCACTTTCTCACACGTGGAGTGGGGTGACCCACCTCCCTCGCTGGGCCAATATGACAGTGCAGGCGAAAACCCTCGTAGCAATAACACTGTGTTCTCCACAAGACCTTCCGCCGTGCTACGACAACTGCTTGGCCATGTATGTATGTCAAAGTGGTTCACACGAACTCTGAGCAGAAGCCTATGCCCACATGTGACAGCAGGGGCGGTGCTTCCTGGGCGACACGAAGACTACCAGAAGATAGACACAGAGACTCAGGCTTCCGGCACCTCCTGGAGGGTGCTCACCGCCCGGCGTGTCCTGAGGAGGAGCAGCTGGGTGTGCCACCGTGCTGCTGCTGCTGCTGCTATGTGGCCTTTGCAGCCCCGGCTCTCAGTTGACATGGCTGGAGAGGCAGGTGGTCTATCCACGTGGTCCCAACAAGCTCAGCAGTCACGAGCCCAGCCTGGCCTGGCTCTCCTGGGCACAGGCCAGCTAAAAGGACGTGTTTAGGGGGACAGGCCTGGCCAAGCCTTCTCGGCACACTGCTCTGGCGGCACCGGTGCCACCTGGCTGGCTGCTGTCCTCCCCACCTCAGGGTAGCACCCTCTGGTAGCTTCCTGGGAAACCACCCCACATATCTGAAAACATCTTTTTCCTGTCTTTGTGGCCGACGGGTAGCTGGGCTAGTGTGGAATTCCAGGCTGTACATGCTTCTCATTCAGTTTTGAGGGCACGACTCGCTCGCGTTTTCAATGTTGCTGTGAAGTCGAAACCGTTCTGATTTTTGATCTTCTGTGAGTGACCAGTTTTCACTCCCTTGGAAGTATGCAGAATAGTCTCCTTGTCCTTAGTATTATGAAATGTCACCAAAACACGCCTCAGGTCCTCCTTGCATAGTCTGGTCCCCCAGGTGACTCTCTTTTGTCTCTCCCATCAGATGTCTCCCTGAAGTCGGCTGGTGGAGCGTCCGCTCGCAGGAAGGGCAAAGCAGTCGGAGCTGAGGGCAGTTCCAGGCACAGTGGGGCTGCGGCCTGTGCACCACACCCCGGGGTAGTACTGCAGGGCTGCTTCTTGGGAAACCGCCAATGTCATCTTTAAATCTTTCTTCTGGGACTGGTCTGACTGTCAGAGTCTTCCTGGAGGTGCGAACATGGACCAGCAAGAAGAGCGACCCCAGGGGCTCAGGCTGCAGGGCTGCTTCTGTAAGTGCCAACCCAAGCCCGACCTCAGACTAGAGAGGGCTGAGAAGCCCCAGTGCGCTCTGCAGACCCAGCAAGCCCAGCTGAGGCTGCCTGGAGGGGGTGGGGCAGGACCGAGGTGCAGGAGCCGGGCTGGGCCTGCGCTGGCCCCTGCAGCAAAGGCTCCCGGGCTTCCAGCAGGCACAGGGAGGCCCCGGCCCTGCTCAGGCCCACAGTTGAGCCACACTTCCTGGGGCTGAATTATTCATGTCTTGCTAACTTCTAAACTATTTCAGTTTTACATTTTTAAATATTTAATAATTAGGCATCAAATATTTATGCAATTTTATTAGCAACTGTGGAAGCCGGGTGCTGCAACGGCTGTGACCGTGAGGTTTGCACCCCGGTCCTGGCTGGCTAATTGGAGAGAGAGTGGGGGGAGGAGCCGCAACCACGGACTGGCCGGTGGCCCTGGTGGGCTTTCTGTGGGCACAACCCTCTGGGACACCACACACCACACAGGAAGGCAGAGCCGCAGCCCTGATGTGGCACAGAACAACCTGCCCACCCCACATCCAAATTCCAGGAGACGAGCCTGAGTGGCTGGCAGGTGCGAGATCCGCCAGAGCCTGTGCCAGCTGGGATGACTCAGGCCCCCGTCCCTAGGTAGGACGGCCTAGGTAGGGAGGCCTTTTCCAGACAGGGCAGGTGCCATGGTGCCCAAGTGCTGCCTCAGTGTCAGGAGGTGGGGACTCTACCAGCCACTAGCCAGATACTCCTGCTACCCTGAAGGGATGGGTGGCTGCACCTCCACTGGTGCCAGAGGCCCTCAGATTCGGTCTCCATCACTAGCCCATGTTCCCCTGCTGGGCCGGAAATTGCACGTTTCCTACCAGAGAGACGCCCGCCCTGGAACGACTAGCAGCCGAGCTGCTCTGCCGCTGCTGGCTGCCTGGCAGGCGCTGCCTGGGTGAGCTCCGTGCGGCTTTCAAACGGGGCATCTCTGTGTGATTAACGGCTCACTCCAGCAAGCAGCTTGTCACCTTGCACAAAAATGATCTGAAAAGACACCAGCAATTACAGCCCACCAGATTATGGGGTGGGAGAGTCCCGGGGTGACAAGCGGGCGCTGATATCATATTCACAGGAAGAGTCCTCCCCCACCACCAAGAACAGAGAGCAGCTGAAGCCCCAAAGGATGGCCCCACAGGCGACAAGCTCACAGCCCCGCTGGCTCTTTCGGAAACAGAGGACTAGCTGAACCTTGGAAGGAGGGCCGGAGGCCCCTGTGTGTGCCGTGCTCAGGACACCCTGCGCACGTGGGGCGACGCTGCACCTGCTTGGCGGATGCAAAGACAGGCCATGGAAGGTTGGGCTCAATGTCTGCCCCCGGCCACGAGCAGATGGGCCGACACCGCAGCAGGGCCTCAGGGGGTGCTGGGTCACACAGACGGCCTAGCACTGCCCAAAGGCCACCTGTGCAGCACCAGCACCATCATGGGGGGACCCTTTACACATCTGCCTGGTGCCAGGCCACAGGGCCAGAGCTGGGGCCCACCTTGGGTGCTGCCCCAGTGGTCTGAGTGGCTGCTGCCATTGATCATTTAGTCCTCGGCTCAGAAAGGCCTCCCAGAACCATCTACCTGGAGGGGTCCTCTGGGAACCCCATGCTTAGTCGTCCTCAGAGAACTCACTGCCATCTGACTTTGTTTCACTCATTTGTCTGTTTGCTGGTTTACCAGGCGTCTCTTCCACCTCCAACACGCTCCATGAGAGGGGCCTGGCTACATGCGGGCACCGAGCGCACGTGTGTCCAGTGAATGAATAAACGACATCTGTGCACTGACCCGTCTTGGCCCGGTGACCTCCCTATCAAGTGTCACTCTATCTCTATCCATCGTACGGTAGGGAAACAGGATCAGAGAAGTTGGGAGCAAACTGACCACAGCCCCATGAGGAGTGGGCATCGGCTGAAGCACGGCCAGTCTGAGAGCTGGGCAGTGACTGGGGACGTGTCCCAGCTCAGAAAGACAAGCTGAACCAGGGCTGGACTTGGGTTCTGGAGGGGCCGCCTCTCCCTTGCTGTGACCAGGCACCGGCCCTGTAGGGCCTCTCTTCCCATGCCGAACCAGCGCCCTGGCTGGGGGCCATGGTGGGGCCCTGTCTGGGCACACAAGTCCTTCCAGGTGACCTCGACCGCAAGCTCCCACCACTCTGAAGCGCTGTTAGGTCCCCTAACCCCAGCACACCCCAAGTCCTAACTGCCAAACTCACATTTCCCACCATGTGCAAGTGAGAGTCACCCACCTGCCACCTCAAACTTGGGGCTCCCTGGCCCACCCGAGACTCTGCAGCCCCTCTCCAGTGGCTGCTGCTCCCATCCATCCCCTGTACCCTTCAGGCCAGAAAACAGGGGGTTCTTCACGTTCCCCCCACGAGTCCTTCTCCAATTAGGGTCTTTCTCTGCCAGAGATCATGTTCTAATCATTGTTCCTCTTCCTCCTCCCTGGAAGGCCCCAGCGGGTCCTTCTTCCTTTCAGGGCAAAACCCAGCACTTGAGCACACGGCCAGGCCTCTTGCCAGGGGAGCTCTGCGGCTGGGCGGCATCCTTCGGTGCCTCCCTGGACACGACACGCATACTCTTGGATGTACAATTTTCATTCCTGCTGCCACAACTTGCCTCCTGCCAGGGGATGACATTCAACAGCAAACTTCCGAAAGACCAAATTCTTTCGTCACCTCCAGGTGCCTCCCCCATGGACAGGTCTGCACCTCTGGTGCGTGCACAGGACCCCCCTGATGCGGCCACCTGTGCAGGGGCGCCCCCTTCCCATCATGGGCTCCCCGAAGGCAGGGCTGGGCCCGAACTGTCCGATCCCGCCCGCACACGGCACCTGGGAAAGCCGCCGGCTGAGCAGACGGCGCTGGCAGTCGGTGCGCCGGCAGGGTGGGTGTGCAGGCTGGATTCAAGCTCTTCTTGGACACCTGCCGGGGGCCTCGCAGCCTGACGCAGACTGTAGTTGAGTCTGGAGGTCTCCAGGAGCGCAGGCTGTGGGCACGGCAGGACGAAGTCTCCTGCTCACCCAGAAGCGTAAAGAGGAAGACACTGGGCAGGTGCGAGTCCAGCCGGTGGGTGGGGCACTGCTGGGCACGAGATGGGGAGAATGCCGGGCTGGCCTGTCGCCTGACGAGGAGTGGGCACTGGTTGAAGCATGGCTGGTCTGAGAGCTGAACCTAACACCATCGCTTTTCTGGGATGTGAACTGAGAAACCCGGGGGAGGGGGACAGTTAGCAACAGGAGCTGCAGGAGGCAGGGTGGGGTCAGGGTGTGGCCAGGCAGAAGCCCTCATGGCTCCCCTCTCGCCGCCCGGGCCCAGTCTCCTGAGCCACACGGGCTCCCCACTGGCAATGTCGGGGCAGCAGAGCCACTGGGGCTGCTGCGAACAGGCTGGACTGGCTCCTGCCTGAGACCCCTGCCAGGCAGCTCTCTGGGAGTTCAGAGACGGGGTGGAAAGAGCTGGCGGACAGCCTTCGTGGCAGCTCTGAGGGGACTGCAGCTCTGCAGATCACCCCAGGTCTCAGCAGCACTCTCCTGCGTCCCAGCTGACTCCAGGGTCACCTCACACGGGGGGCTGCTGGCAGCTCGGAGGCTCGAGAGGTAGTGACGCTCTTGTGCACTGTCACCATCCCCCGGGGTCGGCCACAGGATGCCTCTCACCTATCCCTGCCACCAAGGGGCTGGAAGGAGGGCCAGGAACCCATTTATAGACATGCATGTCAATATCTCTGGGGATGGGGGTGGCCTGAGCCATTGGGGGTCCTCAGCGGCCCCTCAGGCCCATCGCTATAAAACCCACAGGTTGCATGCGGACCCAGTCTCACACACTGACACCCAGGAGTCCACTGCAGCGCACGTGCCTCCCGCCAGAGCCAGAAACACTCCAGAGCACCACAGTGCACACGCCAACATCCTATCGCAAAGCCCCAAGATGTAAACCAGAGAACATAGCTGTCCGACCCAAGTTCCCGGAAGCTTCCTTCCAGGAACACGCCCAGCAGGTGGCCCGTGGAAGAGGCAGCGGCCCGCAGCCCCTGGCAGGACAACAGCTTTGATCGAGCTGCGGACAGACGCGGCGAGGCCTGAGACACGTCACGCCTGCCGAGTGGGAGCCGTGTCTGTTGAGGCTGGAGCGCTCTCAACCCGTCCTGCGTGTCGTGTGCATTATTAATTTCCGACAGTGGGCCTACAGAAACCAGCTCCCCGGAAGGCAACCTCCCTTTGAGAAGGGAAAGCCTTTTCAGAGCTCATCTTTTATTGACTGAGTCATTTTCAAGTCAATCTGTCTGCTTTCAGCAAGACAAAAGTCTTAAATCTTCTCTCTCGCTTCCTCCCTTCTGAGACATGGCAGTCGATTACGGTCTGCTCACGCATGCAGTGGGGCCTCGGATTTGAAACGCAGCAAGTTCTTCAGGTAGCGCAAGATGAAGAGGGCCACAGAACTGCTCAGCAGCCCAGAGAAGGCTCTGGAAGGAGAGAAAGGCCCAAGGGCAGGGGTCGGGGGCAGCCACAGCCAGCTCTGGGGACGGAGGACACTCCTGGGCAAGGACGACCCAGATGGTTTGCCCCAGGCTGAGCAAGACAGACAGGACCTGTGCCAGGCTGGAGAGCGGCTCCCCAAAGAGGTGGCCATGGTGTGGAGGGTCCAGAGCAGACACGCCCCGCCATGAGGGGACACCCAGACGTGCCCTGCTGTGAGGGGGACATGCAGACACGCACAGATACACCCGGAGAAGGGAGCTCACCACGACGAGGCTCTCCGAGGTGATAAACACTTTACCTTCAGCGAAAAATAACATTAAAGCCCTCCTGCCCCCCAGGCTGGAGATGCCCTGGCACCCCAGGGGTCTGTGTGGGGGTCGGCAGCCAGGGGCCTCCGCGGGCATTCTGGCTCTGGCGGTCGAAGGGAGGGGGAGACCGGGGCTGACACTCCTGAGCCCATTGCATAATCTACAACTGCTCAGGGAGGGGTCCTGAGAACGAAGCTGAGGTTCAGAGGGGAAGGAACTCGTCCAAGGACACACAGCCCAAGCAGGGCAGCCCTGGGGCTGGGGTCCAGGCCGTCGGGGGGACTGCCACGAGGAGCAGAGGCGAGGCTTCCTGCCGGACCACACCACACAGACATGCTCCCCATGGCACAGAATTCTGGAGAAAATGTCAGGGATGCAGCCGCGCCTACGCCTCCTCCGAGGCTCTGCTCAGAGATCCCTGGCTGACCAGGCTGGAGCAGCAACACACCTAACGTCACAGCAGAGCAGCCAGAGCAGACAAATGCTCCTGGGGCCTTGCCCCCAGACCTCCAGCAGGCCTCTCCTGCTGCTCCTCCTGCCCCGCGATGGCATGTTCCAGGGCCTGCAGCCTGTACCCCATGACTGGGTGGCCTGGCTGCTCTCAGTGCTGTGACGCAGCTTGGCCTGGCTCTCCCTGGCCCCCACCCGGCAACCTGGCCAGGGCTGGCTTGAGGCCTGAGGACCTGACAGTCAGCAGGAAGAGACGATTGTGCCAACCGATGGGCCAGGAGGTGGCATCCACGCCCTGACCCCAGAACCTCACATGGCTCCTCACACAAGGAGCTTGAGATGGCGATTTGCCTGGACTGTCCGGCAGGCTGGACGCAATCTCAAGGGTCCTCAGAGGTGCAGAGGAGGCAGGAGAGTCGCCGTGCCGGCCTCTAGGATGGGCGAAGGCAGGAAAGGGACTCTTCTCTGGAGCCTCCAGGAAGAACCAGCCCTGCTGACACCTGGCCTTTGGCCCAGGGACATCTGTGCCCCCCAGAAGTGTAAGACAACATGTTTGTATTGTTTTAAGTCACCAAGTTTGTGGTGACGTGTTACAGCAGCAGTAACAAGCTACCACGTGGCTTATCTAAGGACAAACAGAGCTCGAGGATTTTTAAATCGCAGCACTTCCTGCCCGTCCACAGCAGTGGCACTGCCTGCGGTCTCTCGGTGAGCCGGCCTGGTCCACAGTCAGTCACTTATTCACTCAACAAATAGCATTCAGCGTACTACATACCCGTATCATTCCAGACTCTGAGGACATAGTGTGGACAAACAGATAAAGTGCTAAGGGAAGGTACCTTCCAACCAGGGAACAGACAAAAAATAAAGCAAAAGAGGTAGAGTGCCTCAGAGACCCGGGGCAGGGTGGGAGCGGGCGCCAGGCAGGTGGCAGGGCCACCCTCTGAGCAGGCCGGTCCTGGCGGCACCTCCTGGAAAGGGGTCCCCTGAGCTGACATGAGGGGGTGAGGGAAGGTGGCCCGTGCCTGCAGGGACAGCGCTGCAGGGATAAGACATGGTGAGAGCCCAGGTCCCGAGGCAGGAGAGCTCTCGGGCTG
This sequence comes from Lemur catta, assembly GCF_020740605.2. Classification (NCBI taxonomy): domain Eukaryota; kingdom Metazoa; phylum Chordata; class Mammalia; order Primates; family Lemuridae; genus Lemur; species Lemur catta. The sequence goes on from NC_059129.1 coordinate 19,953,303, forward strand.
CTCAGGAAAAGGCAGGGAAGCCCCTGGCAGCCCGTTCAGTGCGGGACTCACACTGCCCAGCTCCAGGCCTCATGATGAGGGCAGTGTCAGCTACTGACACCACACAGTACTGGCGTGGAGACACGCAGAGGCACACAAAAGCCAGGCTGAGCAGCCACCGGCTGACCCGTCGGACGGGGGCAAGAGCAGTGCGGTGGGGAAGGGTCTTCTCGCCGGTGCTGCGGGACCAAGTGCACAGCTGAAGGGAGACGGATGAGACAGGGCTCCTTCTCGACACCACGTCCACGACCCGGTTGGAAAGGATCGTAGTCGCAGTGTAAAGGCTTCTGAAGAACAGGAGATGCGACCACGTGGCAAGCAAGGGTTCCTGGGACAGGGCACTAGCTACAGAAGGAAAAGCAGATAAATTAGACTTCATCAAAATAAAAAACTTGGCTTATCAAAAGAAAGCATTAAGAAGATGATTAGAAGACAAACAATCCAATTAAAAAATGGGCAAAGATTTAAGTAGACGTTTCACTGAAGAAAATATATGACTGGCCGATAAGCAATGAAAATGTGCTCAACATCACCAGCCATTAGGGAAATGCCACCATGGTGACACCACTCTGCACCCGCTGGAACGACCACACGCAGAAAGACGGATGATGACAAATGCCAGGAAGAATGTGCAGCACCAGGAACGCCCATGTGGGAAATGCAAAACAGTGCAGCCACTTTGGAAAACAATGAGGCAGTTTCTTTAGAAGTTCAACATAAATTGACCACGTAACCCAGAAATTCCACTCCTATCTGAGAAATGAACACACATGTCCACACAAAAACTCATACAGAAATGTTCACAGCAGCACTGCTCATAATGGCCCCAAACTGGAAACGTCCCCAGTGCCCATCAACTGAAGAGTGAATAAAGTGTGTTCCATCCACACAGCGGAATATTAGTCAGCAACACAAGGAAACGGGCACCGATACACGCTACGACACGGATGAACCTCGACGACGTTAAGCGCAGTGGAAGAGCCAGACACGAAGGCCCAAACACTCTGAGACTCCACTTACACGAAACGTCCAGGGAAGGAAAATCGACAGAGACAAGATTACCAGGTGCCTGGGCCGTGCTGGCCACAGACTGACTGCAAGTGAGCACACGAGGGACCCTTCTGGTGAGGAAATGTTCTAAAGTAAGCATGCAGGGAACTGCAATCACTGAGCATTTACTAAAAATCACTGGATTATACACTTAAAAGGGGGAAAATTAGAAGTTCAGTTCCTGAACATGGTAATTCCACATGTCTAAGAGACAGCCAACTGGAGGTGTCTGACACACAGACAATCTTACCCGAGGAGCCCACATCACCTCAGAGTCAGGACTCGACCTCGTTACCCCTGGACCCCCATCCTGTGACAAGGCTGGTGGTTCTCCCAGCTCACGTGTGAGGTTACACAGCACACTCCAGCAGAGGGGCAGGGTTTGCACTCCGGGGTCCCGGCCAGCCTCTGTCCTGCTAGCCCGGCCTTAGAACGGCCTCCGGGGTCAGAGGGTCCGTCTTAGTGGAATCCCCTCCTGCCCTTCTGCTGATGCAGCCCCGGGGGCCCTGTCCCACTTGACCAGCCTAGGATGCCACAGCCTCCCTGGGGCAGAGGCGGGGCTGGCCCCCCTCGCCTGGTCTCCGTGTAACTGCTCCGGTCAGCGTGTGAACATGAGGAGCCGGTCACTTCCCCAGGTGCCCACGTGCCCTCCCTCCCCACCCACCTCAGGCATGGCCAGAAACCTTCCTTGCTGGGCTGTCCACATGCCCATGGGGCCAGTGCGTAGGCAGTGCTCGGGACCACATGCTGGGCACACTAGGGCTGGATGGACCAGCAGGGGGTTCAAGAGGCCCAGTGAGGAAGGCCACAGCCCAGAGCCCACCCCGGCTCTCCACAGACAAGGCATGAGCCTCCCAGCCTGGCTGCCCCACTCCACGAGGTGCAGGCCACCCGTGACACAGGTTGAGGGTTCTGCAGGCTAAATGGCACCTTCCTGTTCAGGTGGACAGGAGCCTTGTGACAGCCCTGGGGGCAAGCCAGTGACATTCCCCAGGGATGAGGACATAAGGAGGGTGTCCTGGCCATATGGCCCAAGTTAGGCCTTGGCAACTGAGCTTTGCTGTCACCACAGGGAACCTGCGCAGCCCCAGCTGAAGGGCTCACCTGCCCTCGAGATGGCCGAGCGTGTCCAGCTGTGCCTCCACCTCCCCAGCTGCCTGCACGCACACACTCCCACGGCCACCGTGGAAGGGACCACGGCTGTGGGACTGGGTTGGGATTGGGGCCCAGGTGGGGGTGCTTTGTGTCAGGCACTAAGGGGTTCCCACTGCCACCAGGGGTGTAAATGAAGCTGGAAGAAAGCCCTGACTGGGTGCCTGGCTTGAGAGCTGGCAAAGTTTATAGACCCGCCAGAAAGGAAAGGAAAATGAGCCCAGTGGGACGGTGTCCGTGAGATGGTCACTCCGCAGTCTCTATGGCCGGCAGGCACTGCCCAGGACACAGACCTGGGTGGGGTCACGGGGGCAGGAGGAAGCTGGGCTCTGCCCCCAGAAGCAGCATGCCCGGCTCTGGATGGGGAGCCGGAGGGGCAGCTGCCGAGCCCTGACACGCCTGAGGACACTGCGTCACTGGATGGTGCCCGGCCAAGAGGAGGAGGGCAGTCTGGGCCACTTCTGCCAAGCCCAGCAGGGAAGGCGAGGTGCCCAACTATGCCAGGAACATTCTGACCCCCACTCTGGCTCCCGAGGATGACAAAGTCCCCAGAGCAGTGGAGAGAAGGGCTGGGGTGGAGGATGGAGGTCCGGGTCCTGGAGCATATCGGGCCCCACCCGGCGGTACAGCCTTCGGGCCACAGCCCAGCAAACTGGCGGTAGGAAGGGGCCCAGCCAGCGCTGCGTCCCTGCAACCCAAATTCCAGGCCCACACATCACACCCTCACCTCGCAGACTGGCCCCTCCACCTCTGCCAACCTCCCCAATCGTGTCTACAGCCACGCCTGGCCCAGCCCTGCCCCCACCGTCCCCACTCTGCAGCAGGGTCGCCTTCCACGGCTCTATGGAGCCATCGGGTGGAGCCCGGATACCAATGGTGGCTCGCCGCAGCCTGAAAGCTGGGCTGAGAGGACCTCGCCAACCTGGCCACTGTCCCAGCCGGAGCCATGCCCACCTGCATCCCAGACCTGGGTCGCCGGCCCGGCAGCAAATCCCCACCCCACACCTTGGCTGACTTCCTGGTGCTGCTTTAGAAACCAGTTCCCCATCATGTCTTTGAGTCAGTCCTTCAACTCCCACCTCTGTGCTCCCCGGGCATTTTTTTCAGTGTTCAACAAAAATCACACCTCTTGGTGGATGGCACTTCAGGGTCTGTCCCTGCAGTGCTCTGGGAGCCCTGGGGCCCAGGCCGGGCCCAGGACATGGTGGGCACCACGTCCAGGGAGGATGTGTTCCCAGGCAGCCCGCGGGGCAGAGCCGAGCGCGGCAGCAGGAGCCAGCCGGGGGCACCCCTTCCTCTGCCCCGCTCTGCCTGCAAACCCTGTGATTAAATCACATGATTTCTTTACAACTCCAATTACACACCTAATTGATGGTGTTGCCCTTTATTACCTGACACCGAGAATAAACAAACAGTGTAGAGGGAGAACAGGCTAGGACAGCGGTAATTAAAGCACCAGCCAGTCCTCAACAAACCCCATTGTCTGGGAGCAGCGAAGGGGCAGAGCCCGTGCCTGGGCCTGGCTCTGAAAGTCCCAGCCCGAGGGCGCTGGAAGCCGTGGCTGCTCCTGGCCCCAGCACCCAGCTGCCGGCTGACCTCGAGGGGTCCTTTCCCCTGCCCTGCCCACAGGGACACCACGCACCTCACAGGGCACAAACATGGACACTGGGCACCGGCTCTGTGGAGTCTGAACCTTTAACCCCTGCCTGCCTCTGGAAAAAATGAAGGGCCCATAAAGGTCTGTCTCTGCCAGCGGCTCTGGGCAGCCCCGCCAGCAGGGCATCTCCCTCAGGGCCAGGGGTCCACAGCCTGGACTCTCCCAGCAAGGACGATGACTCCCTCCCACCGTTCATTCTCTGGAGCCTGTGCAGATATTGTCTGCCCACCACTCACTCCCGGTGACCTGGGCTCCCTCACAGGGGCCTGGGCTCGCTGCCCCATTTCACAGACGGGGAAGTTGAGGCTCAGAGAAGGAAGCGCCCTGCCCAGGCCACCCAGCTGCTATGGGGGGAGCAGGACCTTTATGCAAGCCCTCTGACCTGGGGCCACCAGGGGACACCCAACGCTGCTGCCCCAGCCTCAGCTGCTCCCAGGGTCTTCCCACGGGGTCTGGGCTCCCACCTGCGCCATCACTTGTGGAACTACTGGACGAGGGCGCAGCCTGCAGGGAGCAGAGCTCACTGTGGAGCCAGCCTCCTTTCTCTGCCCACGATCCTGGCCCGGCTTCCACCAGTCGGGCTGCTGGTGACAGCAGCTGTCACTATTACTGTCACACTGAGTGCACATCATGGGCAGGCACAGAGCCTGATTCAGAGGACAGCCCTCACAGCTGCCTGGGGTTGGGGTTACCCCATCCTGGGGACTCCCAGGAGTGTGCACTGCTCGATTCCAAACGTCCCCACGCGCAGGCTCCAGAGACTAATGCAACCAGGGCAGCCTCCCTTCACCAGCCCAAGTGGCCCTTTCCTTGGAACTGGAAAATCACTTAAAAAAACAAAAAAATTTATGAAGATGACTCTGGGAGGTGTCCCAGGGACTGGGGGAAGCAGCGAGTCAGCCTCACCCACACTCCTCCCTCCCCTACACATTCAAGGGCCAGCACGCTGAGCTAGCGCCAGTGACACAGCGGTCCCCAGAGGCCAGCATGCAGCAGCCCACAGTCAGAGGTGCTGTGGGCACGGGGCCCTCCCCTGCATATGCCCAGACCTCCAGCCTCCAACTCACCCCGTAGCTCTTAGGATTGGCCTGCCCTGTAATCACAAGAGCCAAGTGAGTAAGTGTGCACATGTGTGCATGTGTGTGCAGGTGTGTACACACACACACCCTATCCATTGTGTTTCTCTGGAGAACCCTGACCAATCTGCACGCCCCGTGGCGTCCGTCCTGTCCACAAGTGGAACTGTGACACCATAAGGGTGGAGTGGGAGATACAGCGTCCCCAGGGCCCGAAGCCAGGAGGGAGGCTGCAACACTGACCAACGGCCTCCTGGTGGTGTGGACCCAGGAATCCCAGCCCCTGACCTCAGATTAGAGTCACTGAGGGAACAGTTAAAACAGAAAGACAAACGTCGCACACTCTCGCTCAGGTGTGCGGGCTGGAGGAGCTGATCTCTAGGAGGAAGGGGCAAAAGGACGGCCACCAGCGGCCAGGAAGGGTGTGGTGGGCGAGAGAGGCTGGCGAGTGGGCACAAATGCTCAGTTAGGCAGAAGGAACAGATCTAAGGTTCTGACTACATCAGCTGACAACGATGTGTTTCATATTTTAAAACAGCTTGAAGAAAGGTCTTGCAAAGCTCTAAATACATAGGAATGATAAAAACGAGGTGATGGACGCCCTAAATACCCTGACTTGATCATTACACATTCTCTGTATGTAACAAAATAGCACATGGATTCCATAAATATGTACAAATATGATGTATCATTTTTTTAAAGCCAATAGAAAAAGAGCCCTAATTTTTCTTTGATTAAAAAAAAAATAGATTCATAGGGTGTCCAGTCCGGACAGGATGGCACAGACTCTCTTTTGCTCCTCCTGCTAATTCAACTCAGCCCCGGAGGTGACGCGAGAGGCAACCGAAGGAGAAGGTGGGAGGAGGACGGTGGGCAGTTTGAGAACCGGTGCAGCAGCGGGTGCCCTAGGAACCCCACCCAGCAGAAGGCGGCTCACCTGGGCCAGGTGAGTGCATCCTCCAGGATCCAAGCCGCAGAGGGGACTCCAGGGCTTCCTGCATCCTGGAAAGTGGCCTCTGTGAGTGCCTGGGAAGCTGGCCTGAGGGTCCCCTTCCCTATGCAGAAACGGATGCTGCAAAGCTGAAAATTCTACCAAATTAACTTATACCTTTAGTATAACTTCAGTCAAAACTAAAACCTTCATAGCTCTTTCTTGAACTTGACAAAGTAATTCTGAAATTCATTTAGAATAAAAAACAGGTAAGAAAATGTTTAAATTAAAAGAAGAGTAATGCTTTTTTCTATACCAAATATTAAAATGCATTTCAAAGTTGTAATTACTGAAAATAGATAAACGAAATAAAAAACCTCCCAAAATCTGAATACAGATCCTACTTCGCCTAAGAATTTAATAAAGATACGTTACAACTCCACAGAGAAGGGAGGGTTATCTGATAAATGGTCGTAGGACAAACTATTCAGTGATCTGGAAAAAGATCAATTTAGATCTTGACCTTATATCATATACCAAAATAAGTTCCAAGTAGATTAAATCTTTAAATATAAAAAATAAGCCCAAAAAAGCCCAGAAGAAAATAGACTTATTTGTGACATCAGTAAAGAACTTTCTAAGTTTAAAAGTAACAGACTAAACAGATGAGAGATGGGTTGAGGGATTCCAGTTCTGGGAAAAATGAAGAAACAAACTCAACCTTTTAGCTGAAGCAGCAAGAACGTGGGAGACAGTGCAGGCAGCGGCCACAGAGACCTGCCCAGGAAAAGGCTGCAGGGATGGAGGAAGGAAGCCAGGATGACAGGTGGCACTCAGCGCTGCTGTTCCTCACTATGCTGAGTGCACGGCTCAGCCTGGGCAGAACTGGCGACCAGGCTACGCTCAATCCTTTAGTCCATGGACACAGCGTGTCCCTCCATTTAATTAGATCTTTGAGTTCTTGCCTCAGCATTTTGTAGCTGTCAGCATACAGTTTGCTAGATTTATACATACAAATTTCATTTTTAGGGGAGTGAACTGAAATGGTATGTTTTTAATTTAATTTCCACATGTTCACTGCTAGTATATAATATATATATATATATATATATATATATATATATATAAAACTATGCACACACACACCTCTTATAAAGTAAGTTCAGCAAGGCTGCAGGATATAAGACCAACACACAAAAATCATTGGTGAACTCGCTTCATCGGTTTTTATTTCTTGTGCTTTTCCACACAGTCTGCAAACAGGAGAAGCTGTGATCCCTTCCTTGCAGTCTGGGAGCCTCTGTCCCTCCCAGGCCTCCCTGTCCGCCTGGGACTCCTGGTGTGTGCACCAAGGTGGTGAGAGCAAACCTTCGCCCTATTCTGACTTTGGGAGGAAGCATTTCCATTCTTGCGCGTTAGGCCTGATGCCAACTGCAGGGGTTTTGTAGGTGATTTTCATCAAGCTGCAGAAGTTCCCATCTTTTCCTGGTTTGCTAAGTGTTTTCATCATGGGCGTGTTGGATTTTCCTGCATCAGCTAATTGGTCACGTGGTTTTCCTCTTCTTGCTTGTTCAAATGGTGGATCACACTGACCTACGTTTACCACTCAACCAGCCTTGCATTCCTGGAATAAATCAGTAATTCCTGTGGTTTTCTCTTTTGGTCTTGTTGCTGGTTTTGAAATTAGGTAAATACTTGCTTCATAAAATGTGTTGGAAAGTGTTCCCTCATCTATGTTTCTCAAGAGTTTTGTAGAACTGGTTCTAATTTTTTTCTAAGTGTTTAGTAGAATTTGCCAGTGAACCATTTGGGCCTGGAGATTTCTTTTTTGGAAGCTCTTTGATTATGGATTCAATTTATAGAATAGAATTCAATTTACAAAATCCTAATTTATAGGATTACTCAGAAGATCTGTTTCATTTTGTGTGAGTTCCATAGCTTGTGGTTTGCAATTTCTGGGGTCTTCTGTTGTTAGGTGTCCGTTTGGCCCTGGTGCTACCCAGCTTGGGCTCAAGGGCCCCTACAACCCAGAGTGAGCACAGGATGCAGACGGGTGTCAAGAGAAGCCCTTGCTTTCTAGCATAAGAAGCCAGTGGGAGAAATCCCATTTTTCTTTTGTTTTCCACCCTCTTCCATCCTGGCATCCAGGCAATCCTGCAGAGGTGCAGCTGCAGCCAGACGATGCCCAAAGCCCTAGAGAGTGGACCCTTCCCTCTGACCAGAGCCTGCAGGCTGCACCCCCACTGGTCTGGGGGCTGGGAGCTGCACAGCACGGCAGGGTGGGCTGAGTGTGGCTCTGCGGGCAGGGCTCTGTGAAGGGGACCCTCGGGGATCTGCAAAGTGCAGGGCGCTCACGGAGAGGAATTATGGAGGCTGTTCTCGCAGCTGAGCATGTGGGGATCTGACCCTAAACAGCACACCAGGGGCTCCAAGAACTGGACTGCGGGCTGGACCACTGCCTAAGACCCACACTGGCCTGTGGAGGTCACATTAGATGACCTGAAAAGCTCAGCAAAGACCTTGAAGTTGAACTGCCACCATGGACTGGTGGACTGCACCCACTTTGGCGGACTGCTGAAACCGTCAGAAATTAACAGTCTCTATGTAACTTAAGAAAGACCTAGAATCTTGCAATGTGATATTCAGAATGTTCAGAATACAATCTAACATTAAGCAGCATGTGAAGAACCAGAGAAAACAAGCCTGCTGGGAAGACCCAGCCCACCGGCGCCACTTGCAGGACGACAGAGATGTTAGAAATATCAAGCAGACTGTTCAGATGCTCCAAGAAGTGCTTAGAAAATATAGATTCAAGGGAGGAGAAAGGGGTAAAAACCTACCTATTAGGTACGATGAACACTATTTGGGTCGATGGGCACACTAACAGCCCCAACTTAAGCATTATAAAAGGCATCCATGTAACAAAAACGTGTATCCCCTTAATATTTTTGAAATTAAAAAAAAGAGGTCTACTCCTGAGCTAATAAAAAAAAGAAAGAATATAGATTCAACTCTACTGAGAAATAATATTTTCCCACTAAAACTGGAATGCAGAAATCATGTCACCACATGAGTCCCTTTATGCTACAATTGTCACATCCTCCATTATACCTGCACATGCTGGCAGCCATCAGATAATGTGTTTGCACGATTTCTTCCCATCCTTTATGTTAACTTACAAATATCATTATACTTGAAGTGTCAGAAAATCTCTGCCTTTTACGTGGAGGGGAAAGTACCTGAATGACTGCAGATTACTCATCAGAAACCAGGGGCCAGAGACAGGAAAACAATGCTGATTTTTTAAAGCGCTGAAGACAAGAACTGCTGACCCAGAATCCCACATCCAGCAAAGACACCCCCCAGCAAGAGGGCACAGTGAAGGCCCTGCCAGGTGAACAAAAAAAGAGCAGCCACCTAGCCACTCGCTCCGAGAGAGATGCGCAGGGAGTGCCAGCAGGAGGGAACCAGGCCCGCAGGGTGTGAAGGAAGAGCAACAGGATGGCTAAACATTTAGGTAAAACTACGAACTGTTTTTCTTCTCTTGTTTTTTAAAATAGGTATGACACATAAGAGTAGGAACTGTAACATTTATTGATGGGATGTTCAGTGTATACAGGGTAAATTCACATGACTACTAAGGAGGGTGGGTGGAGGGAGGGTGGAGAACCAATAGCGTAAGATCCTGATGCTCCACCGGAATTGATAAAATATTGTCCTAAGTGTGCTGTGAAAAGTTGAGTAAACACAGATACATCAAAATGGAATACTAAAAAAGTTCAAATAATCAGAAAAGAAGAAAGAGGAAACAAGGGAACAAAAAACATGACAAGAAGAAAACTGATCGTAAAATGGTGGCCCTAGATCCAAATGTATAAAAACTTACACTAATGGTCTAAACACACCTATTTAAAGGCAGAATACACATTCCTATTAGGTGCACGCGGAACATTTCAAGGCAGCTCAAATTCTTGGCCATCAAACATCTTAAATTAAAAAGAAACAGAATCATACAAAGTATGTTCCCTTAGCATAACAGAATTATACAAGAAATCAGTAACAAAAGTTACCTGAAAATTCCAGCAAAGGTACTCTAAAATTAAAAAGCACAATTCTAAATATGTACGGACTGGGTGTGGTGGCTCACGTCTGTAATCCTAGCACTTTGGGAGGCTGTGGCGGGAGGATTGCTTGAAGCCAGGAGTTCGAGACCAGCATGGGCAATATAGCAAGACCTTGTATCTATAAAAAATAAAGAAAAATAACCGGGCGCGGTGGTGCACACCTGTAGTCCCAGCTACTCGGGAGGCTGAGGTGGAAGGGTCGCTTGAGCCCAGGAAATCAAGGCTGCAGTGAGCTGTGATGACACCACTGCACTCTAGCCTGGGTGACAGAGGGAGACCTTGTGTCTAACAAATAGGTAAGTAGATAAGTAAGGTCACAGCAGACATCTCATCTTAGTCTGTTTGTGCTGCTATCATGGAATACCTGAGACTGGTAATTCACACTCAACAGTGATTTCACTGGCCCACAGTTCTGGAGGCTGGGAGGTCTGGGGGAAGGCCAGAGGGCAGAGACAGAGGGTCCCCTGTCACAGCCCTTTTTATACTGGCATCAATCCCTCATGAAGGCAGAGCCCTCATGACCTAAGCACCTCCCAACTCTGTCACATTGGGGATTAAGTTTCTAATGCATGAATTTTGGGGGGCCATGTTCAAACCACAGCACATCTTAATGAAAATCTGAAAATATTTTGAACTGAACACAAAAATGTAACATACCAAAATTCCTGAAATGCAGCTAAAGCAGTGCTCAGATGAAAATTTATAGCAGTAGATGCTTACATTACAAAACAAGAAAGTTCTTAAATACTCAATCCAACCTTCCACCGTAAGCCAGAAAGAGAAACTAAAGCAGGCAGATGGAAGGAAATAAAAGGAATCAATCTGAAAACAGAACAACACTAGCAAAATATCAATGAAACCAAGAGCTTGGTCTGAAACCAGAAGAGATTAGTAAAATTCATAAATCTCTAGCAAAGCCGACAAAGGAAAAAGAGTGAAGACACGGACTAGCGCTATCAGGAAGGTGAGAGGGCGTGTTGAGACAAACGCAGCGGGCACTGTAACATTAACAAGGGAATAATACAAACAATCCCTTGCTCATAAATTTGACAACTCAGGTATAATGAACCAGTTCCTAAAAAAAAAAACAACAACAAAAACAAAAACAAAAACACACACACAACCCCCCTACAAGAAAACACACAATCTACTAAAATTGACTTGAGATGAAAGAGAACTCATTGTTCCTGTGAGTCCACTCTTCCTGTAATCATGAGAACCTGCCACAGACATAACCTCTAGGCCCAAATGGTTTCACCAGCAGATCCTACAAAACATGTAAACAGACAGCACCAATTCTATACAATCTCCTCTAGGAAATAAAGGAGAAAGGGACAGTTTCACCTCATTTCACTCATTATGTTGATACCGAAACCACACAAACCGAAGACCATATGAACACAGACGCAGAAATTACTGACGTCAACAAACTGAATTCAGCAACACACAAAAAGAAGACTACCCCATGACCCAGGGGGTTATGCCAGGAATGCAGGGCTGGTTCAATACTGAAGATTTCACAAATAACAAGGACACATCATCAACCACACTGACAGCCTAAGGAAGAAAAACACAGGATCACGTCAATGGGTGCAGAGAAAGCATTTGACAGAATTCAACAGCCAACATGATAAACGCTCTCAGCAGACTAAGAACGGAAGGGAACCTACTCAGCCTGGTAAAGGGCGGCGGCTGCCACACACCTCACGGTGAGAGACCGACTGCTTCCCTGCCAGACGAGGAACAAGGTAAGATGTCAACTCTCCCCACTCCTATTCAACACCGCACTAAAGCCCCGGGGCACTAACGCAAGAAAATGCAACACAAGGCACACAGATTTTCATGGAATAAACACAAGAGTTCTTATTCACAGATGACTGCATTGCAAAGAATAGAAAACAAAAACAAAACAAGAAAACACTCCCAGAACTAACAAGTGAGTTTAGCAAGGTCACAGGTTACAAAGCAATAATACACAGATCGGTCATATTTCTGTATGCAAGCAATAAACAACTGGAAATAGTAGAAACAAACAAACATTTACAATAACTCCAAAAAACTAAAACTAAAAAAAGAAAAAGAAAACAATGAAACCATGTGCATCTCTGACAAAAAAAGGAGTGGGTGTGTGGGGTGAGAATCACAAAATGCTGATGAAAGACACCAGAGAACAGCTACGTAACGGAGAGACACGCCATGTCTGTGGACTCGAAGATATCGCAATAAAGACAGGGATTCTCCCCAAAATCATCTACAGATTCAATGTCATTCCTACAAAAATCTCAGCAGGATTTTTATAGATAAGGACAAACTGAATCTAAAATTTAAATGGAAAAATAACAAAACTAAAATAGCCAAAACAATTTTGAAAAAAGATGCATAAAGTTGGAGGGACTGTGCTACTGATTTTAAGACTTGCGATAAAGCTACTGTAGTTAAGACGTGTGCCATCAGCAAAGGGACAGACAGAGGGTGCATAGACAGACCCACACAGTCAACTGGATTATGATGAAGATACAGGAGTGTCCAGTGGCGGCCGGGTGGCAGCAATCCTCCCTGGCGGGGGTGAAGGGCTCTGGAGCTCACAGCCATCCCCTGACTGCACGGGTGGAAGATCTGAGGCTGTCCCCGGCGGAGCACCGGCAGGCTAGGGAGTAAGCATCAGAGAATTTCCACCTCTCTGAACTGAGGCTGCAACATAAACCTTTCTTCCCTCTGCTTGCTGCTGAATGAAAGAGCGTTTCCAATTGTGCACAACCAGGTGGCCTACGGTGCGTCGTCCCTAATCAAAGTCTGCTTGGTTAGGAGGGGGATGGCGGGGGAGCCCTGCCACCTGTCTGGGGCATCTGTGGGTGTGCAACTGAACAGCTGGGGTGGTGAACAGTTATCGATGAGGCTGCTTGACACGGGACAGGTGGACAGGAGGGCTCCAGACCCTGCAATGTGCCAGGGCCTCCAGAGAAGAACACGGCTCCTGTCTCAGGGGAATTCACCCAGGGCCACAGCAATGGACGGCGGGGCAGGCCAGGGAGGCTGCTTCTTGATCTCCCTTCTCACTCTCCTGTGACCTTCCACCCATCCGGGGTGCTCCTTCTAGTCAAGAACAGGCCAGGCAGGACACTTCCTGTTGCAGGCTGAGGAGTGTGACAAGCTGGGGTGCTCTCCTGCCAACTCCCCAGAAGGCTTAGGGTTGTCAGAGGCCAGCTGTTGCGCCAAGCATGGACCTGCCAACACAGGTGTCATAAGTACTTCTCACTGTGGCAGTTGGAAACCAGGCAGCCACCGTGCACCCTGGCTCTGCAGCCTTGCTCGAGGCACAGAGCCCCAGCCTCATCTGCCACGTGAGTGAGACCCTCAGGGCAGCCCCTGGGCGGCTCCATTGAGGTGCTTCCCCCTGGCACATCTCCTTCTGGTTCCTGGACACTCCATCCCATCCCCAAGGCCTTGAGTGGTGAACAATAGTGGCCGGGGCTCACAGCCTTGACCAATGTCACATCCCGGGGCCTTTCTCCACCCCTCTCTGAGGTTCTGGGGTTCCTCCCTGGTGCCCAGCTGCTCCACCCGGGGGCAGGAGGGTACCCTTCTGGGGAGGCCTGGTTTTAGTCCACTCCTGACTGACACTACCGGCAGAGCCTGGCCATACCTGACATCGGGCCCATGTGCCCGATCACTCTGGGCAGCTTGGTCTTTCTCCACCTGGACCGCAAATGTGTAGATGTCAGGACCCAAAGGTAGTACCTCGGGCTGGCACAGGACCGGCACACACGGGATGTCAAACACACGTGCTCCCCAAGCCTGGGACGCCAGCCCTTACCCCCGACTCCCACTGACTGCACAGCTTGGCGGGGCCCCTGCACACCACTGTCTCATTGCAGCTGCTCGGCTGTCATCACAGTACCCTGTTTGTACCTGAGCAAACCGAGGCCTGGTGGGGGTGGCCCTGCCCCAGGACACAGCTTAAAGACAGACCTCGGCCAGGTGAGAGCTCGGCGCTGCCAGGCGCGTGGGCAGCTCCCCACAGCGCTTGGCCTGGTGGCCCAAGGAGTGGCCATCAGGACACGTCTCTGGGCCTCCCCTCTCTCCCTGGCTGAGGCCGCCTCTGGAGCCAGCGCCAGCCTAAGCGGGAAGAGTGCAAGTCACAAGTCTGGAATTGGAGAGGCAGCACATTACACAGGGAGAAAAGCAGCACACGGGAGTGAAACTGCACAAGAGAATCACCGGTCTCTTCCTCGCAGCCCCGGGCACCGGGCGCTCAGCAGTGGACCAGAGTCAGGCCTCCCGCGAGGGCAGCGCAGCACCCGCCAACCTCCCCGCCCTCCTCCCTGAGACACCTTTAGGATCAGCGGTGCCCACAGTCAGGCAGTGACAAATTTGATCACCTTCAACATGTTGTTCTGACAGGATTGGGTTATTTTAATGTTAATGCATTACCTAATTAAACTGCAATTAATAATCCTCCTGGTCCCGCCTGGGTATGAGTTGTGATTCCCTCGTCAGAGAAGCCGGGAAAGTCACACCACAGTGTTCCTGGCTGACCCTGTCTGACCTTCGGAGCAGCCACCCTGGGAGCCCCCAGGGCAGGGGCCGCTTATCTGCTCTTGCGTCCTCGGCCCCTGGGCCCACACTGACAAAGCCCTTGGGAGAACTTCAGGGTGGTGACGTTCCCAGGTCCATGGGCAGACGTCCACGCCTCTGCGCACCCCCTCCTTCCTCCTGCTCTTCCCGGCCCCGCGTTCCCTAGATCCAGAAGACACCATCTACTGACCCCACAGATGCCAGGTGATCGGGGCACAGGGGGCTGAAGCCATCATGGAGGGACCCCAGGGACCCCCAGGACTGCTCCCTGGTGGAACACTGGGCGTCAGTCTCAGGTCACTTGGGTCTCTCCTGGCTGGCAGGAACAGGCCTGCTGACCTGCTGGCCGGAAGCCCTCACAACCCCTCCCCTGACCTCTCCTGACCCAGGGGACGCACTCTCGCCTGTGTTAGAAGTGGCCCAGGAAAGCCAGGCCGGGAGCAGCACTGGTGTCTGTGCCCTGCTCAGAGACACGCAGGATCTCCCACGCAGGGACAGGGGCAGGGGCAGGCCCAACCCGAAGGCTCAGGAATGAGGTTCACTCTGCGGAACCTGCCTGGAGGTTCTGCGATGGCAGCGTGGGTACCCCTACTCCTCTGGAGAACGGAGACGAGGGTGTCATTGCTGGCAGCAAGGGGTGGGCCCCAAGGAGGTGACGGCACAAAAGCCTGGGAGAGCCGGTCCAGCCTGGAGCTCTGGGCGCTTGCACAGCCCTGCGAGATGGGAGGTGGTGCCAGCGCAGGGCCACGATCAAGCCAGCACCACCATTGTGGTGGGCTCTGGCCCATGTTTCCTCTGGAGACATCTGATGCCCTGTGTTTTGTCTGAGGAAGCCCCGGAACCCTCTGACCGGTTCCAGCCCGTGCTGGCTGCTCCCCAAGCCCGCCGTCCCAGGCTCTTCCTTCGCCCCCTCCGAGGCTGGAGCTCTGTGTTCTGCGCGCCGCATCTGCTGTTTTGGTTTGCTCCCTTGTGTTACTGGGCCAGGTCCTCCACCAGCTTCCCCAGAAAGGGTACATGGGAGGTAAATTTTTAAGACCTTGGACACCTGAAAATGCATGTAATTCTTCTTCCAGACTCGACTGGGAGTTGGGGTGGGAGTGGGACTCGCAGTGGCAGTCACTCCGCTGGCAAGTGGAAGGTGTCACTCTGCGGCTTCCAGCTGACAGGCTGCTGCTGAGAGTATTAACTGATTTGGACCCTCATCCTTTGACAAATGACCTATTTTTTCCTTCTCTGGAAGTTTACAGGCTGCTCTTTGTTCCTGTATTCTGAGTTTCACGAGGACGTACATTTCTACAGACCCACTTCCATCCGAGGAAAGGGCCTTCTGTGGACCTTCCAAGAGGTGGAACGTCAGCTCCTCCCACCCCAGAGCTGCTCTCCGAGCACCCCACTTGTGACCCCCGTCTTCTGGAGCCCCAGCGCCCTGTTACTCAGACCTGGACCCCTGGACTGGCCCTCTGATTTTCTTATCTTTTCCCTCTTGTTTTCCATCTCATTTTCTTTTTGCTCTACTTTCAGATAAACTTTCTCAATTTTATCTTATAAAACTTGTATTTATATTTTCATTTAACTCTCAATATTTTTAACTTCTCAAAGTTCATTTTGTTCTCAGCATTGTTTAAAGGTATCTTGTTCTCGTGTCGCTGAAACGTCCTGTCTTATCCCTGAGGACATCCACAGCGCAATTCTGTGGAGGCTTTCTTCGCTCTGACGGTCTACTGCCTTCAAGTCGCATTTTTCTACTGTTTACTTTGATCTATATTTTCCATCTCGGAGGCCTTTTCTTCTTCTTTCCGGTGTCTGACAATCCTGGGTGTCTCACTGTCACGAGTGGGCGCCACAGGGCACACAGGGATCTCTGAGCGGGAGGATGAGGCTCCCCACGGAGTGACTGGGCTGAGCGGTTCCGCTGCCTCCTGGGGCCGGTCAGAGCCTCTGGCCTAGAGGCCACACCCGCCAGCAGCGCTACGGAGTGCACGGAGGGGCCCTGGGGTGGGAGGCATCTCGGGGTCTGTCGGCATCCTCTGCCTCACCTCTGTGCTCACTCCAGGCTTACATCCTAGCCTGAGCCTGTCCAGGGACCCTCTGCAGCCCCTCCCCAGAGCAGGTATTCACAAACTTGCCTGAGCACCTGAGCGTCCTGCAGGGCTGGTCAGCAGATGGCCGGGCCCAGCCCAGGACTTCTGACTCAGAGGTCTGAGACGGAGCCAAGAATCTGCATTTCCAAAATGTTCCCAGAGAGGCTGCTGCCAGCCTGGGACCACACTTTGATAAACTGCTGGCTTTTTGGTTTTTCATCTTTCCTGAGGAGAGGCAACTGCCCACTGCACACAGCTGGGGGTAAGCTCTGGGGCTCAGTCTCACAGCTGAACTCTCATCCAAGCATCCTCCATCCCCCAGGTTTCAGCCGGTTACACCTCTCCCTGCCGCCAGCTGCTGGGAGAGCTGAGGTGTGAAGGTGTGAATGAGACCCGTCTGGCTCCACCCACTGCAGCTCAGAATTCCGTCGTCACCTACTTTCCAGATTCCAAGTCGGCTGCTGCGCTTTCTCTCTGTGACTTTGGGGGTCTGGGGCAGGAGGGCGCAGACCTCGAGTCCAATCGTCATCGGGATCCAGACACTTCCCATCCACCTCACCCCCTACTGGGCTCTGCCGTGGCTCAGCCCCCGACTGGCCTGGGCCTCTGTGCACATGCCCCTTCCGTCTTCCAGGCAACCTTGGCCTTGACTCCTTGTCCCAGGCCAGATCTGAAAGCCTCTCCTGTCCCTTCCAGTGTGGTGCAGAAGCACCTCTTCCAGCCATGAACACCTGTCACGGCCATACTCCGAGTGCCCATGTGCCCATAATGGAGCACAGAGCCTGGGCGACAGGATGGATGAATAAACAAATAAATGAGCAAACAGTCAAGGGACTGATCTATTACACTAGATGCTGGTAAGGGACCCTTCCAAGAATCGTTTTGCAAATGCTCCAAGTTTGCATTTTCAGCTCTCAAATTTGCCAGGACACACAGGCAGCACAGGCAGGAGGAGGAGCCGTGGCCAGAAGGGCTGGAGGACACAGGGACTTAGGCCTTCACAGTCCCCATGGAGACCCAGGGGCAGCCCCTATGGTGGGGAAGAGCTGGGAGGAAGCCCAGGACTGCCCCCCTACCCCCCCACCTAGAGGTCGTGCGAGAGAGGCCTGCCCCTACTCTTGGCTTTTGTTTCCCACCTGGGCTACCGGGGAAGAGGGCGGACCCCTGGCCAGCCAGCCACGGAGCCACGCCCTGCCGGCAGGACACACCCCCGCTTATGGCCTGCTTTGCTGCACAGCCTGGACCTGAGTGTGGAGTCCCCGAGCCAGTACACAGGGCAGCCGACACAATCCGTTGGGCTGGCAGGAGAGGCCTCCTCGTGTAGCCCCAGGGAAGGTTATCGGGAGGTCTGTCCATGCTAGGAAGCCAGTGTCTGGGACACCCTGGTGGCTGCCCGTGGCCTACACAGCTGACAAGAACCAAGAAGCCCAAGAAGCCCTTGCACGGTGAGTAGGACACGATGGCCCCAGGAGCCTGGCATGGGGGCCTCACTCTGGTAGGCCCCACTCTGCGTCACCAGTCTCTGCTCCACCCAGGGAAGAGGGAGCGGCCCAGGAAGTAAGGCCCCTCCAGGCCTGGTTCTGTCACGTTTCTTAATGTGGCTTGATGTTCCGAGCTATAGAAAATGACATGGGATTTATTAAGGGTCGGCACAAGTCCTTGCTAAGAGGTCCCAAAAATTAATTCTGAAAATTTAGAGGGGAGAGGCGTGAGGGAGTAAAGGGTGTGTGTGCGTGAGGGTGTGCACGGCATGCACATACCCTATGCTCACTGCTCATGAGCCGACTATGGGGTCACAGAGAGAGGACTGTGCAAGCAAATGCTATCCCATAAAATGCCAAGGGGCGCAGACCCCATTGACTCCATACTGCATCGGTCACAGGTAAACCCCAGGACAAAGGACCCTGACAAACTGGAGACCTGAGGGGACGCCCAGAGACCATCTCATGCTAATGACACTCACGGGAACCAGCAACAAGACTGAGGACGACAAAATGCCATCAGTTCTCAGTGCCCACGGCGTCTAGCCCCCATGCTGAGGCTTGGCAGTACCACCCCCTGTAGTACTATTATGGCCTCGATTCGATAGCTGAGACACTGAAGCTTCGGTGTTCCACCTTGAATAAGGGCGCATCTGGCCACTCCACGCAGGCTGGCTGACCCCAGAGACCTTGACCTCACAACCACGCCAGGCACCAGCCCTTACGCCTCGGGGCTTTGGGATGCTGCCTTCGAGAGTTCTACAAAGGTCCCCGGAGAGAGCAAACGGAGGGTGGGAGGGAGGGCCCCACCTAAGACCCTCTGACAGAGGGACGACCAGAAGAACCCGCCCCACACATCAGCTGGGATTGGCACTGTGGGAAGGGCCAGCCTTTCCAGCTCCGCTCTCCAGGGAACGCCCCCAGCCTTCACCAGACACGGTGACAAACACGAGGAAAGGAAATGGGAAGGGGCTTCATCAGACAGAAGAACTCCCAGAAACAAAATCCAGACGCAGGTGTCAAGAGAACAGCAGCCCACAGCGCCCCCCAGTTGACCCTGCAAATACCCCAGGCTGAGGCAGCAAGAGTGTCGCACGCACAGGAGCGGGGGCAGGGCTGTGCTCCGGGCTGTGTGGAAGGACCCGAGGCCCAGGGTGTGGGCAGCATGCTGCGGGGGTCCAGGCTGCGCACAGCGGCTCTGGGCTCCCACGGGACCCCACTCATCTGCGTAGACGGATCTGCCTGTCCCTGCAGCTGCAGAGTGGGCACAGCCAGGGTGGGACTTGGTGGCCGCCACACTCCCTGAGGCTTCAAGTGAGCAGACTCCAGCATCACTTCACTACATCGGAGGGGACAGGTCACACACCTGAAGGCCACTGCTCTGATTTGCAGACCTGGGGGGTGCAGCCAAGGGGCGCCGATGCCCGGCTTGGCCTTGCTCCCCCCGGGACGCTGCAAAGGGCTCCTGGGCTTGTGGAGTGTGCTTAGACCAGTGAAGGATGGCCCGTTTCCATGGAGTATTGGATTTACTCGTGATTAATGGGCCACATATAAACTGATAAATGATACTAATTTATTCTAGGGGGTCTGAGAAGATTTCAGCTGCTTGTTTCTCCACCGCTGCCTAAGTTATTTCGGCTACCTGCAGACTCAGAAGACTAAACCCCATAGCCCTGCAGGGAAATGGTGCCTCTCTGCAGTCCCCGGGGCCAGGACACTGGGTCGCCACCGTCCACAAGGCTGGCTGCCTTGCAAGGGAGCACAGACCCTTTAAGGCGTGATGACCATAATGCCTCCACGTGAAGGACAGACGGGGGGACAGAGTCCACCCCGGCAGGCTGTCCAGCTGACCTACCTGCTGCATGCTGGGTGGGGACAGGGGCCTACCTGCCACCTCCTTGGACGACGGCAGACATGTGGCGGCCTCGAGGTCAGCTGGGACAGGGCCTCCTCTCTCCAGGGCACGTACCAGCCCTCGCAGCCGCTCGCACTCCGCCTGCAGCTGGTCCCGGTCCTCGCGCAGGCGCTGCCTAGCCACGCTGGCGGGGTTCAGGCTCATGTGCACCACTTTGGTCCTGCTCCGGTCATAGTCACCCTGTAGGACACACACGGCACAGGGGTCACTACACCTGGGACCAAACCCACAAGGCTTCTGTGAGCAAGAAACAAACTAGAGATGCGTTTGACACCTGGACCCTGAGCGTGAGAATCAAGAAATTCTCGGTAGGGGACCCGTGTTCTGAACCACCGAGGGTGATCTCAGCCCCTCCCTGCTCGCTGTGGGGCTCAAGCAGGCCCCACACTTCCCTGGGCTCTGCCCCCTGACACCACGGGGATTGCACTGTCACTCAATTTGAGGAGTTCCTGGAGAGCAAATGGCACTCCCCCCCTAAGTCCCCACTGGCACCACCTTGGCACAGCCCCTGCTGGCCCCCTCCCAACACACCCCACCCTGCACACCCCCCGACCTGCCCCTGGGAGGCTGCAGGTCCGCTGCACACTTGGGAATTAAAGACCAATCTTAAGAACAAATTGGGATGCATGTTTTTGTAGAGTGTGCCTCAGTTTCCCCACCCTCTGCTGGCAAACATTCCTGTGACTGGGCCCAGCTCACCCTGCACCACAGCCCCAAGAAGCCTCTTGTCACCCCCCTATCCTCGAGTCTGTAAGAGGACGGCCCACAAGCCAGGGAAGCAGGATCACAACACCACACAACACAACACAATTCTACCGCATAGAATGGCTCTAGATTTGCAGAAAGATGGCAAGGACAGCAGAGTCCCACGAGCCCCATCAGCCTGCCCACGAGTGTGGCACATCTGCAGAGTTGGAGCCCCACGCCAGGCACTGTTATCAGCTGGTGGTCCACACCCCTCCACATGTCCTCAGTTTGACCCAAGGGTTGTTTCCCGCCCCAGGGCCCCACCTGGGAACCCACGTAGCATTTGGTCGTGGCTGTGACAGTTCCTTAGACTCCCCTTGTTTTGCATGGCCCTGCCAAGTTTCAGGAGGGTGGGTCAGGTGCTCCAAGGAATGTCCCTGTACTGGTTCATCTGGCGTTTACTCCTGGTGACATGGGACCTGGGGCTGGGAGGAGGGCAGAGGTGAGGCGCCGGCACTCCCCTGGCCGCCCGCCAGCACGCCTGCTGGGCTCTCCCTGCAGCGCTGCTGCTTCCCTCTCTGTGAGCGAGTGGGGGCTGGCCCCCTCCTCGAGGGCACACTCTCTACAGACGGCATTTGGAATTCTTCCATACTGGAGATTTGTCTCTTTTCTTCCATTTGTTTCTTAAACTACTCATTGGTATCAGTATTGACTTACAGATTTTATTTCATACTTTGGGTTATAATCTGGTACTACTTCATTTTGTTGCTTATTCCAGCTTTGGCCACTGG
This sequence comes from Lemur catta, assembly GCF_020740605.2. NCBI lineage: Eukaryota > Metazoa > Chordata > Mammalia > Primates > Lemuridae > Lemur > Lemur catta. Next base: position 19,974,862 of record NC_059129.1, read on the forward strand.
GAACTTTTTTTCTTAAGAGCCAGAGTCTCACTCTGTCCCCCAGGCTGGAGCGCAATGGCGTGATCACAGCTCACTGTAACCTCCTGGCCCACAAGCGAATCTCCCACCCCAGCCAGGATGAACATCCCTGGGGTCCCTGGGGGCACCGGCTCCCTGACAGGGAAAGGGGCTGGCGCCGGGCAGGGGAGGGAGGAAGGGCAGCGCCAGAGCCCGCGGGGCCCTCCAGGGAGCACTGCTGGTGGCTGAGCCAGCCCCAGAACCCAGGGTGCACGGGCACACAGGCCCAGGGCGCGGCTCCCACCAAGCGCCCCAGGAGGCCCCACGCACTTGTGGCGCAGAGCCACTGGCAGGGCCCCTCCCTGGGGCCCAGATGTCACCAACTTTGGATGGCAAACCTGTAAGCCAGCCCGGTGCCTGTCATCCAGCTTTACACGCAGGGACTGTCCTCCCCTTGGACTTGCACAGGGACACACGGGTACCTCAGTGCGATGGCAGAAGCTGCCAGCAGGGAACTGCTGGGTTTGCAGACAGCCCCCCTCGGCCCTCTCCTCTGTGCTTCCTCAGAAAGAGGGAGGAGGGAGAGAAAGGGAGGTGGCAGCCCTGTCCGGGGCCTGGGGCAGGGGATGAGGCGCTGAGCACAGAGGGCTCCTGAGGCTCTTCACAGGTTTTCTAAGAACCTTGTAGAAACCCCAAAGGATGAAGAGACATCCTGTAACTGGAGCTGAATCACAGACTTTCAGGGTTGAAAGGGACTGTTACCTCATCCAATTTTAACAGTCTGGGTGAGATAAGCCAGCGTGTGAAATGCATCCACCCACGCCGGGCGCCCCTCTGACAGCGGCAGCGGCGGGTGGACCAGCGCTTGTTTTCTGCGGCTTTGTGGGCTGGATGCGCATCTCAGCCGCCCTCAGCACCCAGCGGAGTCTCGGGCCAGGAAGGACGCAGGAGAGGGTGAGGACTGATGTTCCCGTGAGAGCCACAGGTTCTGTCCTGACTAAAGTCCTGAGTTTGCAGCAAGAAAGCAGCCACAGAGGACAGGAGTGACTGCGTGGCCGCGTGCCCACTCACAGAAACACAAATTAGAATGTCAAAGAATTTTCATGTGTCCCAAAATATTGTTTTGATTTTTCTTCAACCCCTTAAAAACATAAAAACAATTCTTAGTTTATGGGCTATGCAGAAATGGACGGCAGGCTGATTTGGTCGGGGGCCGTAGTCTGCAGACCCCTGGCTAGCGAGAGGCAGCCCAGCAGCACACACGGCCCCTTCTGGCCCTGCTGAGGCCACAGGCTACTGCCCCTCGCCAGGACTCAGCACTGCCCACCTGGGAGCCACCCCCGAGCAGGGCATGGGGACAGGAGCACAGCGGCCATCGTGGGGGCCACCCAGCGTGGCCTTGGCCCAGCACGGCCCCTGCCCAGGCCTTAGCACCCTCCGCGCGGCAGGTGCGGGAAGCACAGGTGGGGGCAGGAAGCTCAGTGCCGCGGCACCTGGGCTGGCCTCATACCCAAGGGCGGCAAGCGCCAGGGGAATGTTGCCATGGAAACGCCCAGGCTGGCGGGCAGAAATGATCGCCATCGGCTCTCACCTGGGACAAGGGTGCCTGGTGACTGGCCCATCATTCTGGGGTGATGTTTTCCCCTTCGTGGTGACTTAAGGTTGAGGAAACACTTCTGCGTATTAGAGAGTTCAAGGGAGCAGCCAGCAGGGCTTACCAAACCCACAGGAAAAGAAGACAAAACTGAGAAACTGGGAAAGAGAAGACACTCCTGTAAAATCTATAGGTACATGAGCAGGCAGGGCACTGAAGACCCCACCCAGGGGCAACAGGGTATATAGGTGATCAGTGACCCGGCTGTCATGATTGGGAAAGCCTCCCCCAGCTTCTGGCCACAGGAGAGGAGGGTCGCCACATTTGCCCCATACAGCACAGCTGACTGAGCCTGGCCTGGCTGGACAGAGGTGAGTGAGGTCTGTGCCAAGCCACTGTGTCCAGGCTGGGACCCAGGCCCTGACCTTGTCCTCCTTAGCACCGAGCATGCACCAGGCCCAAGAGTGGGTCAGAACGCAGATTCCTGCAGCCTGGCCTCCACCTTGAGCAGGAGGTACCCGGTGTCATGGAGAGAGCACCCATCTGGGCATTGTGGCCAGGGCCAGCCCACCAGCTGTACCACTGACGACGGCCATGAGCATGCTCAGCTCCCACCTCAGGGAGACGTGGAAAACCCACCTCTCAGGAATGCTGGCTTTCAGGGCCCTCTGTGGGCTATAACTCTCTGTGCTGGCACCCACTACGTCCATAAATCGGGTGGACTTTCTTTACCCGATGCCCGGAGAAGGCAGAGCCCCTAGAAATGACACAGGGGGAACTAGGGCCAGGAAGGGCAGGGTGGGCCCCAGGCTTTGCCTCTGCCTCCTCACACTGTGACTTGGGGCCCAGTTCTTGGCCTCCCTGGGTTCATTCCTGCCATACTTCCTTTCTTCCACCTGCCTGTCCACCCCCCCGTCCATCCATTCATGCTCCACCTGCATCCATCTGGCCCATGCTCTGTAAGCACAGGTGTGCATGCCACAGGGAGCCCACCACTCAAGGCAAGTGCAGCAGAGGGGCCTGCTGGGTGAGCTCAGGGAGAGGCGGGGCACTCCTGGGCCTTCCACACCCATGTCCCCATGTGGGACCATCCCTCGGCCCAGCTGAGACAGGACTGCACCCTAAGGTGGAGGCTGAGTCCTACACCTGGTAGCAACAGCTGAACTGCCAGGCTGCTGCCATGACCACAAGCCTGGCAGCCAGGCAGGGTGGCTCTACGCATCAGCACTCCTATGTGACAAGCATTTCGTCGGACACTAAAAACAGCAGGTACTAGAGCATGCAGCCTCTCTAGTCAAAGCTCGTGGTTCAAGGAGATGTGTCTGCCTCCCTCCCTGGTCCAAACGTGTGGCCTCCACAAATCTCAAGGTCAAATGTTCCAGCTGAGCCCCCAGCTCAAGGCCCTGCAGTCACCTGACTCAGCGCGTGGTCCTATTCCCGCTGCTGAATCACTCCTCTCTCCAGCTTGAGTCAGCCCCTGGCGGATGGCCACTGTCCCCAAGCCCACTGTAGCCCCTGCCTGTGTCCACCAAGCCCATCCCAAGTCACTGGCCCCTTATGGTCTCCTGGTGTCCAGGCACCTCTCCGAGTGGTTAGGACATGGCACTGGCATTGCTTGCTTATAAACTTGTCTCCCCCACAAGGCTGTCAGCTCTCCAGAGACAACGTCTTCCCCACACAGGACAATGCCTGCCTGTCCACCCCTTGGCTCTAAACACAGCATCTGAGAGATCACAGCAGGCCACTGTAGAGATGGAGTAGGTGGGCCACGCCTCTGGCTCGCCCTCCTGCACATACGAGGGGCCCGCGGGTCGGGCATGGGAGGCCTGACACAGCCTGCTGAGTCTGGGCTGCTTGGAAGCTTCTCTGCCCAGCGAAAGTAAAACAGCATCTCGGGGGCCCGCTTATGGTATCACGGCAAGGAATGTTTCCAACCAGGCCACCCCTGCGGGGTCAGGCATGCCCTGGGGGCACAGCCTGCACTAAATCAACCCTGGAGTCAAGCCAACCTCGCTTCTATCATTTCTCTTCAAATCAAAGTGGGGCCTAAAGGAGGATCCGCCGGTGCCATCCCTGACTCCGCACTGCCTCTGCCTGGGCGACGCACAGAGGAAGGACAAGTCTGAGGCCACCAAGGGCATCTGGTCCAGGGCTGCAGCTCCTCGGTCCGCCACTCAACATGTCCTAGGGCCCTCCTCCTCCAGGTCAGAAGAGGGTTGAGGGGATCGCAATGGTAAGGGACAGCCACACGGTGAACCCAGCACTGTCCTGTTTACAGCAGTTATTCATGGGAACTGGGAAGTTTCACGTGGCCTCCAGCCCTGTGAGCCACATGGTCTCTGTGGCTGTACCCATCTCTGCCACTGTGGTGTGAAAGCAGCCATAGATGAGACACAAACGAATGAGCACTGCTCTGCTCCAATAAAACTTTATTTACAAATCAAGCAGTGGGCTAGACTGGCTCTAGTTTGCTGATCCCTGGAACTGGGAGAGAGGAGGAATGGCCCCAAGTCCTACAACAAATGGCACCCACTCCTGTGCCCAGCTGCCCCCAAATGATACAGAGCACTCTTCAAAAATGCAACAAAACACGGTTGGAAAAAATTAAACAAGATCTAAATAATTGGGAAAACATCCCATGCTCATGGACTGGAAGACTTAACATTGGTAAGATGGCAATGCTACCAAAGCCGGTCTGCACGGTCAACACAATCGCCACCAGCTGACCTTGCAAAACCGACAAGCTGATTCTAAAGTGCACACGGAATTGCAAGGGGCTGGGAATAGCCAAAGCAACCTGGAAAAGGGAGAACAAAGCAGGAAGACTCACACTTCCTGATTTCAGAACTTACCACAGTATCAAGACAGTCTGGGCATGAGCCTAAGGACAGACAGACCAATGGAATGGAACTGAAAGTCCCAAAATAAACCCTTACGTCTGTGGTTGAGTGATTCCAACAACAGTGCCAAGATCACGCAATAGGGAAAAATGGTCCTCTCAGCAAGTGACTAAACTGCACATCCACATGTAGAAGAATGAACCTGGACCCCTGCCTCACACGATATACAAAATTTAATTAAAAATGGGTCAAAGACTCACACGTAAGAGCAAAAACTATAAAACTTGTAAAAGAAAATATAGGGGTAAACCTTCATGACCTTGGATTTGGCTAAAGATTCTTAGACATGACTCTAAAACATGAGGAACAACGAAAAACCCCAGATAAATTGAACTTTATCCAAACTAATAACTTCTATGTTTCGAAAAATACCATTGAGAAAGTGACAACCCACTGAATGGGAGAAAAATGTTTGTTAATCTATATCCAAGGGACTTATATCCATAATATATAAATAACTCTTACAACTCAATAATAAAAAACCAAATAATCCAATTAAAAAATCGTCAAAGGATCTGAATAAATATTTACAAGGCCAACAAGCACACGAAAAGACGATCAACATCATTTGTCATCAGCGAAATCGGAAAACAAAATCACAATGAGACATCACTTCATACCTACCAGGATGGCTAGCAGGGAAAGGTCAGGTTGGTGTTGTGTTGGTGAGGATGCAGAAAAACTGAAACCTTCATACGCTGCTGGTAGGAATGCAAAAGTCTGACATTCCTCAAATGACTAAACAGAGTTATCATGTGATCCAGCAAATCCTCTCCTAGGTATTATATATACCCAAGAAGATTGAAAATGTATATCCTGGCAGGGTACAGTGGCTTGTGTCTGTAATCCCAGCACTCTGGGAGGCTGAGGCAGGAGGATTACTTGAGGCCAGGAGTTTGACACAAGCTTCGGCAACATGGCGAGACCTGGTCTCTGCAAAAAATTAAAAAAAAAATTAGCCAAGCGTGGTGGTGTGTTCCTATTGTCCCAGCTACTGGGGAGGCTCAGGTGAGAGGATAGTTAAGCCTGGAGTTCAAGGGTGCAATGGGCTATGATTGCATCACTACACTTTTGCCTGGGCGACAGAGCAGGGCCCTGTCTCTAGAAAAGAAAACATACATCCACACAAAGCCTCAAAAGTGACTGTCCATAGCAGCTTTATTCATAATAGTAAAAAAGTGGGAAAAACCCAAATGTCTAAACTCATGAATAGACAGTATGTGGCATATCCATGTAATGAAGCATCATTTAGTCACACAAAGGAATAAACTACTGACGTGCCAATGAACCTTGAACATGGTAAGTGAGAAAAGGCAATCACAAAAGACCACATATCACACAAGTCCACTCACATGAAATGTTCAGAATAGGCAAATTGATGGAGACAGAAAGTGGATTTGTGGTTGCTGAGGGTGGGGTCGGGGGTGGCAGGTGATAACTGAAGGGTTCAAGCTTCTTTTTGAGGTGATAAAAATGTTCTAAAATTGAGCGTGGCAACAGTTGTGGGTATCTGCGAGTGTAACCATAAACCACCGAACTGCACGCTCTAAATGGGTGAGCTACAGGGCATGAGCCCTATCTCAGTAACAAGTTAAAATGGGTGGGGAGGGAGAAAGGTGAAAAACAAAAGGAAGTTGTGGACGCTGCAGTCGTGGGCTCTCGCCCAGTGCCTGCTGTGCTGGAACAAACCCTCTTCCTTTTAATAGACCAGGATTTCAACGTCAAGTCCAAGTTTACAAGAGAGACCAGGGCCAGGTGGGCCTGGCTGGGGAGACACCCCACCCAGATGAAAGAGAAACACAGAGGGGTCAATGAGGAAATGGGGCCTTGCCTGGGCCGAGGGCCTCGGGGCTGGAGGGGTCCCAGCCCCCGGACACTCCCCCTCCAGAGCCAGGAGGGCCTCCTATGCACAGTGGCCTATGGGGCAACCTCCAGGAGACTCTGCTGCCAGCCAGACCTGAACCCTGAGTGCAGTGACCACAGGCCACCCTCCCGGGCCGGCAGTCTCCAGGACCAGGTGACCTCAGGTGTTTCCACCTGCCCTGCTGTGGCAGCTTCTCAGAGCTCCCTGTGGCCACGCTCCTCACCCTCTCCGGGCATCCAATGCCTCTGGCCACTCTGGGGAAACACCCTGCCTGGACCTGCCTGCCCTGTGACCTATGTGCCATCAGACCCTTGCCCTATAAGACCTCAGCCACCTGCTTCTGATCAGCTGCCCTCCCTAAAGCACTCAGCAGGAGCCAGGCTGCCCTTGGTCAGGCCTCCGTCTCCTGGGCCCTGGACAGGGACCTTCTGTGATCACACCCGGGCACCTTGCCCTTTCCAGCCAGCCCAAAGGCACAGTCCAGCCTGGTCCCAGGGCCCCCGGGAGGTGGCTCCTCCGCAGGCGTGATGCTGGACGGATAGGGCAGTGCTGAGATGAGACTTTGGAGTCCCGTGGGGCCTAGTGTCTGCCACACACACCTGCCAACTGAAACCCTCCACTCTGTGCTCAAAAAGCCAGGGGCTGGAACGCCATCCTGGTCACATGAGGGCCGCCCCACAAGAGGAAGTGAGAGAGCAGGAAGCAGAAGGTCCCAGGCCCCAGAGTCTGACCCACCTTGGAACACTGTGCCAGGGCCAGGCAAGGAGTCTCACACGCTGTCTCATGAGACACAAATGCTTCTGTCTTCTAGATGAGAAACTGAGCAGTGCAGGGCTCCAGTGTATCACCTGCGTGGGTGCAGCAGGAGGCCGTGAACCTGGTGCTCCCTGGCATGCGCTCAGCAGCGAGCCAGGTGCCCCCAAGGCCTGGTTCTGGCTCTGTGTGGTGAGGCTGTGGCTGGGGACGCAGAGGGGCCTGGAGCCCGGCCTGAGCAGCGGGGTTGGGGTTAGCAGGTCCGCAGGCCTGTGCAACCACAAGACCCTCCCAGGGGAAAACGCAGGCGCTGCCCACCACCGGACACACCTGTCCCCATCCCAGAGGAAGGGCCAGTATCGCTGTGCCCGGGGGTGGGAAGGCCAGTGGATGAGGGGTGGGTGGGCTCTACAGCCCAGAGCTTGAGACTTCCCCAGAGACTGCGTCTGTCCACCTGCTCAGGGGGCTCTCTTCGAGGACGCCCACCGCTGCCCCGCTGCGCGATAGCTCAAGGAGAGAGACACCCGCCCTGCCCCTCCCATGCCCAGCCCCCACACACCCCGCCTGCCGCGGCGCGGAGCGGTGTTTATGCCAACATGAAGCAGCGCCGTCGGGGGGCTGGCGCCGCTCAAGACAAGCAGATGGGAGAGATCGAACAACTCTGCTGAAATCTGCTGCTAGATGACAGCTTTGAGGAAGAAAGGGGAAAAATGGCTATAATCTTCTGCTAAAATTTGTTGCCTTGTTTGATTCGCAGCTGAGAAAACTGTGGAGACACTGACAAGAATCTCAAAAGGAAAAGTTTTGAACCTTCCTTTGATGCGATGGTGCAATTATTGACTAAACAGAAATCTTTCACTTGCCAAGCGAGCAGGCTACCTGCCGCTTCCTGTTCTTTGAGGGTAGCCGGCGGGCGCGGGGCACCGGCAGGAAAGTGCTGGGTGGACAGGGCAGTCTCCAAGTCCCCAGCCACTCCCAGGTCCACCGTCCAAGCTCTCTTTGGGGCTGGGCCTGGAGCTACAGAGAAAGCAGAGCCCCGGCAGACAGCAGTCACTGAGGGGCCTGCGCGGGGCTCAGGGGGCGTTGACCACGTGTCTCTGGGAGCTGAGCGGTCCAGAGAGAGCAAGGCTCCTCCAAGGTCTCTGTGTGAACTCCCAGGGACTGAACCCCTGCAGCCCACCCGTCCCTGCCCCCGGGGAGGCCTGAGGCTTTCTCCTGCCTCCTCCCTGTCCTTGGATTTCCACCTGTTGTTCCAGTTCTGGGCAGGCTGAGACGGGCCATCTCCCTCTGCATTCAGGGAACCGACCTCTCGCATCCTGAGCCCTGTGGGGAAGTGGCTGGGCAGGGACTGGCATGGGCTTCATTCTGCCCCAACAGTAAGGTCTGCCCCTGGCTTGCTGGTGAGCTTGACCAGGCCTCCTGTCCCCTCTGGGCCTCAGTTTCCCATCTTTGGAAGAGTAAGAGTGGCAAGCTTGGTCTCTAAGGAACTTCCTTCAGACCCCGTCACCCCTCGAGCCCCTGCACCAGCCTGTGCTTGGGCCTGCCTCGGTACCCATGCCTGCTATCCTCCCCGAGAGCCCTGCCAGGGAGGTGGTTGCTCCCAGGCCTGGCTGCCCCTGGGGAGGGAGGGCCGGCTGCCAGCCTGTGCCTGACTCGCATGCCGAGAGAGGAGAAAGAGCTGGAAAGAGGCAGCCACGCGAGGGGAATGGAAAGCGCAGTTAAATAATCGCCAGCCCTCATGCATATTTATGGTTCACCCGGCCCCACAGCCAAATCAGTGCCTCTTCTGGCTAAAAGCAACGCAGCTTGGGAGGAGGAGGGAGGCAGTCCTGGGGGCCCGCTGGGCTTGGGGCAGGGCGGAGCCGGACCCCAGCCCTCCCGGCCTCCTGGCCACTGATGCAACACATGGCCCGGCCTGCAGAATCTGCCTCCGCGACAAGCCCAGGCCAGGTGACATCTCCTCAGCAGCAACATGACCTTGGGCAAGCCCTCAGGCACCCCAAGCCTCAGTTTCCTACATTCTGCAGGGTGCTGGCGACAGGGGCCTGGGGTACACGCGTGTGGCTGAGAGGGCATTTGGGACACGTCTGGCCTCCCCCCAGGCAGGCGGAATGCACAGGGACGGGGCAGCTTGGAGTAGCCATGAGGGGAGGGTGGGGGCTCCTGGGGCTGGCCCACCTCCTCGCCCACAGTCCCATTAGCCAAGGCCCACACAGCCTGTGCTGGTCACCGAAGGGCGAAGACAGGGAGGAAGAGCCCCCTGGGACCTGCCTCTTGTCACCAAATGTTTCCCTAAGGGGGAAACAGGTGCCCCAGGCCTTGAGTGCCCCTAGTCTATGTTGCCCACAGGTGGGAGAGGCCGATGGCAACATGGCCGGAGCCCCACAACCTAGCTCACAGTGTGCCACCTCCCAACACGCTGCGAGGCCTGGACAAAGCCTGGCCCCTCTGCGCTGCGCTCCATGCGTGGCACCCTGCCCGGAGGCTGAGCCCAGGGCCCCTGCCGGCCAGAGCCTGACGGAGCCTAGAGGCTCTTCCCACGAGACCCCCAACAGTCTCTGCAGCTCCCCACGGCCAGGCAGGACGGAACGTGAAACAGGCCATATTTGTCCAATGATGACCTGTGCGGGGACCCGGGCAGGGGCCGGAGGAGGGCTGCCCAGCCAGGACCCCGACCACCAGGCCTCCTGCGACAGCCTAGGAAAGGCTTCGCCCAGCCAGGTCCCGCCTCCAGCTCAGGCTCTCGGGCAACCCCCAGGCCTGGTCTGAGCGCGCCTCAGCAGCAAGTGAGGGTCCCCGAGGAAAAGGCAGGAGCCTGGTGCCAGCAACTCTCCACTAGTCAACAGGCAGGGACAGAGGGTCTCCTTCAGATTTGGCAGAGCTGAGAATGGGTTCAGAGCTAACTCCAGACCTCCCAGACTTCAGGGGGAGGGAGGGTCACCATCCTGACAGCATCTGCAGGACCCACAGCAACAGCTTCCCCACCGTAGGCGGCGTCACAGTGGGACGCCCCTCCCACACACAACCTGGGAGGAAGGACAGACGGCTGCCATCCCAGGACGTCACATGGGGCTTGCTTGGCTCTGAAGCAGAGGCCCAGCCTGGCTCAGCCTCAGCCATACTGCCTGGACCCCGCTCCTGGAGGCCTAGGTAGGGCCCAGGGTGTGGCCTTGGAGCTGGCATTCTGCTGCTCTAAACACGTACCAATGTGCTACTTTTGAGACTTGAACGAGTCACTTTCTCTCTGAGCCTCAGTTTGGTCATCTGTAAAATGGGACGCTACCAATCCTTGGAAAGACCAAATGAGTTAATAATACATGTGAAAATGGTCTTAAATTATGAGCAGTTTTGCTGGGTGTGCCATTATTGCCTATGGTGGTGACTGTCAGAGCAAAACCCAAAGACGCGGCTCTCTTCCCCTTGCCAGATGTGCCCAGGTTGCTACGTCCCTCCGGTCCTCAGTCCATCTTCAATTCACCTGAGGACCTGAGACATCTCTGAGAACCAGGGGGTGTCTGGCAGTCTGGGCCACAGGAAAGCACCAGGTGCAAACCTAATGCCCTGAGAGAGAGACGGCAAAGAACCTCCTCTTCCCCAGATCATGGCGGGGGTCCCAGGAAGCAGAGATGTGGCAGGTGGGTGCAGGGGGACACACCTATTCCCCAGCCCCCGGGGCAACCATGGCCAGGGCCTGTCCTGGACAAAGCTCTCGCTGCCCCAGGAAGGACCCCTCTCATCCATTTCACACTTTCGTCTTCCCCCAATTTCCTGAGTACCTGAGCTCACCTGCATTCCCTTTGTCCTCCCTCATTAAACAAAGAGCTGGGTCTGATCTGTGCACCCTCCAAAGAGGCTCAGGAACCAAGAGAGTATCAGAGCTGGCCAAGCCCAGGAGGCCTGAGACCCCGAGACAGAGGCAGTACCCATCTAGGACACAAGCATCGCGCTTCGAGCTGGGCTAAGAGCCACATGGGGACTGTCACTGCAGGCACCTGCAAGCAGGGCAGCCACAGTCCCCATTTCCTAGGGGAGCAGCCCGGGCCTCTGAGAGGCTGACACAGGGCGGTCGGCTGCACAGAACCAGAGGAGCCGCCAGGACCAGGCTCCCCGTTGCTGGCCCAGCGCCCCTTCTTGCCCACAACAGCTGGTCACCTGAAAGTAGATGCCACCCACCGCCCTGTGAATTTGGTTTCCTACTGAAGTGCACGCCACGGCTTCAGTCCAAGGGGTAGCTCAGGGACAGGTAGGTGGAAGATCAAGACGTTCAGCGGCTGGTCCCTGGGCACGTCTGACCTTGGGGTCTAGCAGAGACTACTGGGTAGTTTCTGCATGGACACACCAAGGTCCCGCCGCCATGCAGGTGTACATGCCCAGGTGGCAAATGCAAGGGACCTGGCAGAGCCCTGAGGACCTCAACCTCAGTCTCGTGTCAGCCAGAGGTGAGGAGGACAACCTTTCATTGGACAGCAGGCCTGGCCAGTGGTGACAGCGGCCATCGGCCCACAGTCCACTTTGCAGGGCACTGCCTGCACGGGTGGGGACTCACGCCGTCTGACACGTTGGCAGAGGAAGGACTCAGCAAAGCCAACTATGCGATGCTGGTGTCACCAGAGTCCTTCAGAAGGTGATCTGGTGCTGAGAGTGGCTTGTAAACAATTTGGAGGGAAAGGGTGAAAAAAATAATCTGTCAGCAAGAGCGGAACGGCAGTCATTGGGCTGGGGATAGTTCCGATGCCCCAGATCTGACCCTGCCCAGGGCCCCTCAGCGCCTCCGGCCCCACCACGGCTCTGCTTCCTCCGCAGGACCGAGGCCCTCTGTGGCCCCCGGGGCTACCTGCAGGCCCCTCAAGGTAGGGTTGCTCTGGCAGGCCCTTGGAAAACTCTGGGTGGGGGCAGCCAACGTGGGTGAGGGGGAAGCCAGAGCCAGAGCCCAGTGACAACCGTGAGGGGTCCCAGGTCAGCCCCTAGCCCCATCTGCAGACGTGGCTTCTCCCTAAGCTTCCATCACACCAGCAGTTAGTGCACCCAAAAAGGCACACAGGGCACCCGCCAGCTACCATCCTGGTCACCAAGGCCAATGTATCTCAGGAGGAGACCGCGGAGGAGGAGCAGGAGGAGGGACATGTCCCTGTGTTTGGGTTTGGCTGGACGCAGCCCGGAGGCTGCTCTCTGGCCTGCCCAGTGAGTGACCCAGGGCAGCCTTGGGAGTCAGGGAGTTGTCTCTCCCTAAACCACCGGCCTGACCCCTCGGCAGGAGCTGGCAAGAGCCTCAGGGAACCAGGCGGCAGCTGCAGATCGGCTGGTGGGCTCGGGGCCTGGGGGAAGTGTGAGCACCGCGCCTCGTTTGGACGCCTCGTGCTGATGCGGAGCTTCACTCCCCCTTGTCAGGGGTCTCTGAGTCGTCCCAGGAGCTGCTAAGCAAAGCTGCTTGTTTTTCTACTGCTGTGGTCAGGGGCAAGGGTCATAGGCACAGCTGTCCCAGTGCTGAGGGTGTCAACTGGCATCCACTGGGCAGAACCTGTCCTCTGTGCTGCCCCTCCAACACTGCCCACCCGGGAAAGCTGGGGCTGGGGGCGATGCCCTCGAGGACGGCAGCTCAGTGGCTGGGGCACCACCCCTGAGCCCTCGCTAGTGAGGGGCGTTCTGCATGGAGTCCAGTCCAGGCAGCCACTCTGAAACAATTCAACCTGCCTAATCCTAATTACATATGATTTTTCATCATGCGTAATTTCTAGGTTTACATGTGTTGAGCTCTTAACTTTTTCACCTAAAAACTTCGCAAGGATCACATGGAGATGAAGAAAGAGAGGGGAGGACACCAGGGCTGGAGACCTTAGGCAGCACGGAGCGATGGGGGTGTCCAGGCCACTGGGACGGGGAACGTGCCTGGCTGCACCATTCACCGTGTCACATGCCTTCTGGGTCTTGCGTGTGGCTGGCAGTGAAGCAGGCTGGCCCTGGGTCTCCTGGTGGTCCCAACGTGAAGACACCAAGCTGCCACACGGTGGGACCCGCAGGCACTGTGTGCCCTTGTCGGGGCACCGCCCGTCTCCTCTCCAGCCTGCCAGTCTGTGAGGGAGGGGCCTGCCCGGCAACCTGGGGGCTGAGGACCCTACAACCCGGGCCAGGCGGGACTGTGACGACGCCAGGGGGCACGGGATCCAGCCAACACAAAGACCGTGGAAGTTGGTGCCCCAGGGGCTGGTGGCCCGAGGGACTGAGCTCCCAGGAAAGTGAAACCTGGGCAGGAGAAGGGGCTTAATATTCAGGGTGCATCATTCTTCTCATAAAAAAATCAAAAGAAATCAGTGCCAGTGGAAATTTCACCACACAAATGCACATCAGCAGGCGGCTGTTTTTAGTCCTCGGCGTTAATAAACATGAGCAGCCGGCATGCCGCCTCGGTGGGGCTGGGCTTCTTCCTTGTCATTAAGTGTCTTATTTTACTTACCACACTCGGGCCTGGGCAGCAGGGCCCAGGACTCACCAGCCCCGGGGTGCAGGGCCTGAGGCCTGGCAGGGCAGAGTGGGATTCGCAGCGTGTGCCTCGTGCTCCTACAGACTGGCAGGCACGTACACAGCCCCCGTAAAGGAACCCAGTCTACATGCGGCAGCACCCTCCGGAAGGAGAAGTAACAGGGCGAGACCCACTGGCAATAAAAACTGAGAAGGCTCAATGCCTAGCAGTAAACTCAACAAGAAATGTGCAAGATTAAAAATACATCTATAAAACGTTGCATGGGAACACAAAGGAGGACCTCGACAAACGGAGAGACATACCGGTGCTCTTGAATAAGAGTCAGCTCCCATAGACGCACAATTTCCAAAGTCTGCGTGCAAACCTCACGAGGTCCTAGTAAAAATTCTAAGCTGACAGGGTCAGTGGAAGAACTGGAAGCGCTAAGTCCCTATGAAAAATAAACAGGAGCTGCCAGGAACATTCTGACAGCCCAGACTCATGGGGGCGCAGACAGAAACCTAAAAGCATCAATAACCAGAACCGTCTGGAACTGATCCTGACACGTGCACTGAGAGAGCAAAGACAGAGCAGCACAGGCCTACCCACAGCGTGCTCGAGAGGGAGGGACAGGTTTGCAACCAGTGGGTTTGGGGTTACTGGGTAGAGCCGTCTTTAAAAATAAAATTGGTTGAATCCATGCTTCATACCTCATAAAAAACAAAACCAAAACTGAATCCAAACCAAAGACTTAAATGTAAAAGCCGTAAGAAAACTAGAAGAAATAAGAGAATTCTCTTATGACATGAGAAAGGTCCACACAGGACCCAAGCCCAGGAAAGGTGGATAAATGCAGCTACATAGACATTTAAAAACCAAAACCTTCTGCTTGGTTAAAAAACATATATGAAGCAAAGTCAAAGAACTAATGACAAATTGGGAGAGCATACTTAAAATCTATAACAAAAGATTTAAATTCCTTCATATGCAAAGAGCTCCCAGAAATCAGCAGGAAAAAAGGACCAACAAGCCACTTGAAAAATGGATCAAGGGACATGAACACACATAAACACACTAAAAATCCTCTCTCTCATAGCCAGTACAAGGAATGAAGGCTAAAACTACACTGAGATATGCCTTTTTACTTTTCAGACTAGGAAAACATTCTAAGAATCTGAGGGCACACTCCGTGGCGAGGCTGTGGGAACCACACCAGTGTGTTGCTGGCATGAAGGTCCTGTGCACTGCTCGAGGTTCCAACTGGTCCAGCTCTGTGAAGGGCCATTTGGGGCCATCTACTAAAACAGAAGCAGACACCCTTGGGTCCTGTCCCTCTCCCCTGGAAATTTATCCTACACACTGGAAACGTGGACCTGGGGGCCGCTCCCGCAGACCTATCTGTGACCTGGTCACAGGTTACACAGCCCGTCTGCCAATGAAGCCCCTGGCATGGCGCAAAAAGACCCCCCAAAATGCTTTTGGTGGAAAAGGCACAGTGCAGAATCGTTTCAAAATAAGCTATCATTGGAGTTAAAAGGGGAGGGAGAGTAAGACTCATGTTAGAAAAAAAAAATAACTGCTGAGTTCAAAGAAGTCACCACATGGGAGGAATTAACCACACGTTACACATACAAGCCCCAGGAGGCAGGTCGCATCACCCTCGTCTTTCACATGAGGGCACTGAGGCTCCGAGGTGGAGTGACTCCCCAGGGCCGACACTCCCAGGCCACCCCCAGAGCCCTTGCCACGTCCAGGTATGCCACGTCCAGGCATCCCCGCTCCATGGGCTCGGCTGTCAGCGGGCCAGGCATGCTCACTCCTCACAGACCCAAAAACAGAGGTGCAGTGCAGGGCAGGGCGGGGCGGGGCGGGGTGGGTGCTGGGTTGGGCCTCACACAGGGACCAGCAAAGGCACAGAGAGGAGTGACGCCTGGCTGGGCCAGGCAGACCGCGGAGACACCACAGTAGGCGGGGCAAGCTGGCAGTGTGGGGCACAGCAAGAACCAGCTGGCCAGGCGGGGAAGAATGTGCCCAAGAGCTGGGCACCAGAGCGTGACAACCAGAGGTGCCAGGGCTTCCGAGAAGAGTCCGGCTGAAGCCGCAGCGAGAAAGGTTCGGTGGGGTGGGGCAGCCGGGACAGAGGCAGGCACAGGCCAATGGCACACCCGTGCGAGCGGACCAGCCGGGCTCCAGGAGGGGCCGTGGCTCTGGGTGGCTCCCGGGCTGCAAGGAAGGTGGACTCAGGTCCCGGGGGATCTTGGGAACTAGGTAGGTGGCCGCCACGGGAGAGAGAGCAAGGAGGTCTGAAGAGGGGTGAGGGTTATCCCACCCCCGTGCTGGGGATGAAGTGAGGAGGCAGCCGAGACCAGCCGAGCTGTGATCAGACAGTGCTGCCTGCCTGGTGACGCAGACAGGAGCAGGGACAGTCTCCAGGCACCATGAGCTTTCCGCTCACTGGGAACGGGCAATTTTCTACCCACTCCATTTCCAAAAAAGATGCACTTATTTTAAATGTCACTGGGCTGTTCCTCTGGTCTCTTTCCTGAGCAGCAGTTGGGTGGGCTTCGAGGCCCCTGGTGGGGAGGAGCAAGGAGGCTGGGCCTGGGGGTGCCCACGGAGGCGGCAGTGCACGGGCGGTCGCTCGGGGCCTGGCTCTGGAGGGCAGGCAGGGAAGCGGGGCAGGGCCACCAGCCTGCCAGAGTAGGCACCGTGATTAGGCCACGCTGAGAAACGCTGGAGCAGGGCTCCAAACCCCCGAGATGAATTCCACTTAATTACACGCACGCTGAAGTAGTTAGAGAAAAGTATACAGATGTTTGCAATTTACTTTAAAATGCCATCAAAAAAATAAAATGCCCTGGTGGACGGAAGAGGGGTGGACAGACAAGCCAGGAGACACCACAGTGAGACATCGTGGCGGAGTCTGGGTGCTGAGTAAGTGGGGGTCACGTAAGATTCTTTCAACTTTGCTGTATGTTTGAAAAATGTTCATAATAAAATGTCATGAAAAATCCAACAGGACTGAGTTTGAATGCTGGCTCCGCCATCACTACCCAGTATACAGGGGACCCGACAGGACACCAGAACCTGGCCACTCCTCATTACCCGGCGGGCACCATCATGTGGAGATGCGGCCCACCCCACAAGGCCAGTGTCCAGTGGTCAGACTAACAGACTGGCCTCGCTGTGCGTCTGGCCTTTCTTTCGTGCCCTCACAGTCCCCAGATTAGGTCCATCAGAACCACAAATGTGGAAAGCCCTGTACCTTTTCACAGGGTAAGGCAGTGAGAACGATGGTGTCACAACAGGTAGTAGCATGGGTGAGCATGGATGAGGCTCACCAGGTGTGTGTCCTAGGAACAGCCACCTGCGGTTCTAGGCCTCCTAAAGATGGCCTTTGGGAAGGCACGGAGACCAGGGTGGCAGCTGGGAGAGACAGAGCCATGGCCCAGCCAGGCTCTGGAGTCTTAGCCCACAAGGCCCAGGCCCACCGTGAGGGGCCATAGGAGGCCTGTGGGGACAAACAGCGTAAGGCCCCTTTGCTGGTGCTTCACCACTCTGTGGCTTGTGGTTCTAGGCCAGTGGAGGGTGCCTGGGGCAGGGTGGGGGTGGGGGCCATGGGTTGCAGCCAGGGACAGGGACTGTGCCTGCCACCTGCCTCGACTCCTGCAGCTGTGCCAACAGCCGCGGAACTCCCTCTGCTGCCGGATCTGGAGTCCCACGGGGTGTGCCCAATCTCCGTCTTCACTGAGCCGTTGTGTCTCTAGAGCACGGAGCATGTGAGCTTGCCCTCGAATGCAGGCTAACTGCGGGCCTGTTTCCCCATCTCTGGGAGATTGTTCTGTGGCTGGGACAACCTCAGTGGAGGGCTCCGAGCTCCCCCGCCCACCTGACCAGCTGGGTGAGAGGTCCCGCTATGCAGGCAGGCCCTGACTGCCACTTCCTACCCCCCAACAATGTGAGGAATGCATGCAGGTCCCCCCCAGGTGCAAACAGCCCAGGACCCTCAGGGAGACCCAGAAAACACAGCGTCACAGTGGGGGCCACACAGGGAGCCTCCCACTGAGGCCGGCGAGACGGCTTCCCAGGCCTGTCCCCCAGCCAGGTACCGCATGCGAACACGCACACACATACCGCCCCCCCAGCCCTAAGCGGTAACTGGAGTTCTGTTTCCTCACCAGCCAGCTGTGAACTAATTACAAAAAGTTCTAACTAGTCGAGCCCCTCTCCAAGCATATGTTCCCAATTAAGTCAAACTACAGCTGATTTTAATCAATCTTTCTTGAAGCGGCTCAACTTGAAGACTCTCCCCCCGCAGAGGAAGAGTGAGCAGGGAGGCAGTGAGAGGACATTTGCATAGGGACACTCCCGCAGCGCCACCAGCACCGCTCGGTGACCAAATGCCCTCAGGCCTCCTCAGAGCCGCCCAGTTGCGCGGCCCTGGCCCGTCTGGAGCTAGGCAGAAGCGCGGGGCTTCGGGAATGGTCCCCTGGGGAGGCTCTGAAGGTCCAGCGTGACCAGGACAGCCTCACACTGTCGACCCCTCCTGAGCAGGCACTGGGGTGGTGAGGGTGGGCTTTGCCCTCTATGATGGAAAAGGCGGGAAGAGCCTCCAGACAGACGTGAACATTTGATCCCCAACAATGCCCATAGGGGCATCTGCACCCCAATTTCATCAAGGGGGTTCTGGGGGCTCAGATGGAAAAACCAACACACCCAACACTACACCTGGCAGAGGCAGAGACAGGATCCTGCTGAGAGCAGCGGGCTCGGACGCGGGCGGGCTGGCTGGCGGCACTCTGATTCCTCGTGTTTAAACTGCCTTCAGACCCGTTTCAAACACCACCTGGGCTCTGGCTCCTCCATTCTGCCAGTTATGCTGTGTCCTGGCCTTTGTCCCCTTCTGCGCGGTGGGACCCGCCTGCCTTCCCACATCATCGACGCTCAGCCCCCGGTGTCAGTCACAGGCCTTCGCACACGGAGTGAATGGAGAACTGGGGTACAAGCTCCAGTGCAGGGGCCGGACAGAAACAGTCCCTTATGATGGGGTGACCAGCACCACCTGGAACAGCCAGCTCAGCCTTTGGGGTGCAAACCTCTGCTGCCCCAGACACAGTTGCCGCTGGGATCACCCAGAGCAGCTCCCGTGTGGGGGCGGGCCCACTGCTGCCCAGCCGGCCTAGGAGGTGGGCCCGTGGCCACACGCGGGTGTGCTCAGAGCCCAGGTCTGTCACCCCATGAGCTGTTCTCACAGAGGCCTAGGAGGAAGAGGGAGGAAGAGCAGACCAGGAGTACAGGGGGAGAAACAGGCTCGAGTGATGACACACCTGGGTTCAAATCCCAGCTCTGCTCTCCGGCCAGGTGCCCTGGACCACATTACTGACCTCTGAGTGGAAGTTTCCTGGCCAGTTAATCGGGGCTGCGCTGCCCATCTCAGGAGGAAGTAGTGGGCCTGGGTGTGGCACAGAGCCAGCTCGTGGTCCTCACCCCCAGAGATGGCTAATGAGGGAAGCCAGGTTCAGGCCGCCCCAGGCTCCCTCCATCATGCTGACCTTCCTGGAACGAGGCCCATTTTCAGGGCAGAAATGGCCCAAAGAGCCTTCTGGATTCAAGCTGGACCTGCAGTGCTGGTGGGTGCAGGCGGCAGCTGGGGGCTTGGGATGCAGCAGTCGGAGCTTCCTGCTGCTTACAGGCCCCAGCGATCCTGGCTGAAGCACGTGAGAGCAAGTCATGCAGCCCTGTGGGTCCAGTGCCAAGGGGCAACCTGAGCCACGCACAGGGGCTGTGCAGCCTCCCCATCCCCGGGCTCAGCGCAGGGCTGTCTGGAAGCATCCACGCCCAGAGGCCCAACCTACAGCTGCTCCCCCACCTCACTCCTCCAGGCTTGTTTCTCCCATGCCCAGTTAGCCTAGCCCAGGGTGGTGGTCGGTTCCGTGAATCCTGGGCTGGACTCATCATCACATCACAGCACAAACATCTGCCCCCCCAGACCACAGGCCCAGCCCTACACTCTCCCGCTGGGCAAGCTGTGGGCACTCGCACTCCAGGCGGCTAGCCCAGCCCCTCAGCTCTGAGCAGCTCCAGGACACACCCCTGCACAAGGGGCCCCACCCCACAAAGGGCCCCAAGGAGCTCAGCAGGAGGGTCCTAGGAACCATTGCTAATCCCAGCCTCATGCTAACCAAGGTGGAGCATGGAGAGCCCTTGGCATTTCCTGCCAGATCTCCTGTTCCCGCAACTCCTACATAGGAGCACTCGATTTGAGAACATACTGTCTGCACAGGACATTGGCCGCGGGCAGCCCCTGCCTGGCGTTCGCCTGTCCTCCAGTCTCACTCGCTCCTCAACCACCTCTCCAAAAGCAAGCGAGGACGTCTTGTGAGGGACCAGAAGCCCAGAGGCAGGAAAGCTGCGATGCGGGGTTCCCGGGGGATGCACTGCACCCATCAGCAGGGTTTGGGAAGTTCGGGCTCTGCACATCCTGACAGGGCACCGCTGCTGGCCGCCGGTACTCGCCTGACAACGGCCCAGCAATCCCCACCCGAGGCCTGCAGCCCACATGAAACACCACAAGACAGCAGGTTCCAGGCCGAGCACAGTCCAGCTGCAGGCCAGAGGTCACTTCTATTGTAATAAAAAAGATTTGCATTGCCTCTAATAGGTGCCAAGATAAAATCAATGGCCTGTCTAAAAGCTGGGTAATCTCAACCCTGGGAGCCTCTGCCATGGAACAATTTAGAACAGGACAAGAAAACTAAAAACAAAGTGAAATTAAAAGACGGCAAACAGCAGTCCAACTTCACACTGGCAGGTGGATGGGGACAGGCCTGCACACCACCACCACCTAGAACCACACGGTGGGCTCCACCGGCCTCCCTGCCCAAGAGCCCGCTGCCATCACATCAGACACCTGTGGGCAGCGCAGGGAGAAGGGAAGGGAGGTCACCGGAGCACGGTGGACTCCAGGCAGAGGAGGCAGGCGGCCCCACAGGCCCGTGGGCGGGAATGTCTCCCAGGTCGCTGGGTTCTGGGACGCACCCAACCAGGGCTGCCCCGGCACTCACCTGCAGGACACCTCTCTCCAGCTGCACCTCCAGCACCCTCTTCTCTTCTTCCAGGCGCCTGCGGTCCCCCTCCAGCTCCTCGACCTTTAACCTGCAAGAAGAGTGAGACCATGACAAGGCCTCGTGGCAGCCCCACGTGTACAAGCAGAGGGGATGGTGGTTGCCAGGGCCAGAGGGAGGTCCAGTTGGGCAGGAGTGTGTTCGAGGGGCCTGTTGCATATCACCGTGATGGCAGTTAATAATAATATATGGATTTTAAGTGTTCGCACCACAAAATCACGTGAGGTGATATGTTAATTTGTTTGAACAAATCATTCCACCATGTATATATATTTCCAAATACCACATTGTGTACCATAAATGTATCCAATTTTTACTTGTCAATTAAACACTAAAATAATAAAAGCCCACATATACATTTTAAAACTATGGTACATCCATACAGTGGAATATTACCTAGGAATAAAAAAAAGTGCACTGCACCAGGCAGAAGTCCAGGCAGGAAGCAGGGGGCTTGACAACACTCTAAACCAGCAGGACCCCCATGGCATACACGACAGCAGATGCACACTCTCTCCAGGTGTACATGGAAT
The DNA here is from genome assembly GCF_020740605.2 of Lemur catta. Lineage (NCBI taxonomy): Eukaryota > Metazoa > Chordata > Mammalia > Primates > Lemuridae > Lemur > Lemur catta. The sequence goes on from NC_059129.1 coordinate 19,996,084, forward strand.
ATTCTCCAGAACAGACCAGAGGTTAAGCTACAAGTCTTAAAAAGTTAAATTTATTAATTTAATGGAATTAATTCAGTGGAATGAAATTAGAAATCAATAACAGAAGGAAACTAGAAAACTCACATATATGTGGAAGGTAAATAGCACACTCTTAAATGACCAGTGGCTCAAAGAGGAAATCACAAGGGGATTATAAAATACCTGGAAAAACTTATACCTGTAAATGTCTACATTAAAAACAAAACATCTAGGCCAGGCACAGTGGCTCAAGCGTGTAATCCTAGCACTCTGAGAGGCCGAAGCGGGTGGATCGCTCAAGGTCAGGAGTTCAAGACCAGCCTGAGCAAGAGCGAGACCCCGTCTCTACTAAAAAAATAGAAAGAAATTATCTGGCCAACTAAAATATATATAGCAAAAATTAGCTGGGCATGGTGGCACATGTCTGTAGTCCCAGCTACCCGGGAGGCTGAGGCAGTAGGATCGCTGAAGCCCAGGAGTTTGAGGTTGCTGTGAGCTAGGCTGATGCCACGGCACTCACTCTAGCCCGAGCAACAAAGTGAGACTCTGTCTCAAAAAAAAAAACCAAAAAAACAAAAAAACAAAACATCCAAATCAATAACTCACTTGTGCACCATAAGAAACTAGAGAAGGAAGAGCAAATTAAACTCAAAGCTACCAAAATGAAGGAAATAACAAAGATTAGAGCAGAGATAAGTGAGAGAGAATCTAAAAACAATACTGAAAAGACCAACAAAATTGACAAATCTTTACCTAGAGCAACTAATAACTCAAATTATAAAATTCAGAAATGAAAAAGGGTATATTACTACTGATTTTACAGAAATAACAAGAATTATGAGAGAATACTACAAACAACTGTGCACAAAACTGGATAATCTAGATGAAATAAATTCCTATAAACACACAAACTACAAAAGCTGACTCAGGAAGAAACAGAAATTATAAATAGACCTATGATAAACAAGACTGCGTCAGTATTCAAAACCCCACCAGAGACAAGAGCCCAGTCAGCTGACCTCACTAGGGAATTCTAGCAAACATGTAAAGAAGAATTAACACCTGTCTTTCCCAAACTCTTCCAAAAAGCTGACGAGGAGGGAACATGTCTTAATTCACTGTAGGAGACCAGTGTCATATGCTGACTCAGGCCAGACAAAGACACTACCTGATAACTAGAGACCCTTATGAAGGTAAATATAAAAATCCTCACCAAGGTACCAGCAAACTGAACCCAGCCCTTGTTAGTATTATACATCATGATCAAGGGGTTTATGCCAGGAATGCAAGGCTGTTTCAACATATGAAATTAATCTATGTAATACACCAAAGTTAACAGAACGTAGGAAAACAGCCCACACGATCCTCTCCACCAAGGCAAAGAAAGCATTTTACAAATCACCCTTTCGTGATAAACACTCAACAAACTAGGAACAGAAAGGAACTTCCTAAACATGATAAAGGGCATCTTTCAAAAAAAATTGTCAACCGACATTAAGGCTGTTGAGGCAGAAATAATTTGATAAAGGTTTACTGGAAGCTCAGTGTGAGGATGCACCAGGGAAGACACAACAGAGCTGGCAGCTCCAAGGTCTGTCCCAAGTTGAAAGGTAATGGCAGAACCAGTCCAAGCTGGTTCCACTTTGTAACAAAATGACTAGTTGTTTCTAGTAGCAAAGGACTGGGGTTGCATACCACATACCCAGAGCATGCCCAGATAAACGGAGCCCAATTTACCACCCAAGCCGGCCAGAATAGAAAAGTCAACCACAGGTGGCACCCAAGTAGCTGCAGCGTTGTGACCCAGTCAGGCCATGCCCGTTGTGTTTTTGTCTCCCTCACTGGTGCTCTCTGCCTATGAAACCTGCCCCCAGGCCCTAGCTCAGGGAGGCAGATTTGAGCGTTGCCTCCTGCCTCCTTGCCAGCCAACTCACAATCGAGTTTTCCCTTTCCCCAGAAGCCGGTGCCCCAGTGTTGGCTTCTACGTGAGTCAGGCAGTGAGCCCACTGCTCAGTAACACACGTCACAGTTGCCTTCTTTCGTTGGAGGGTACAATACAGAAGTTGCAAACACTGGCTACAGGATAAAACATTCTATATGCAAGACAATCAGTAAGATTGCACGATTCAGAAATAAATCAGCAAAACTTCATGATTCAGAAACAAGTCAGTGTCCTTTTCAATGTCAGTAAGTTACATATTAATCAGTACCGTCAACAGTTTGAGGAACTCAGGATGAGATTCTTCACGTAGGGACAGAATGTAGGCTGGGAATCTTAAGACTTTCCCCAGACAGTTTATCTGGAAGCTGCCAAATGAGACCTGTAGGTTATTAAACCCATAGCTGATGCTAGCACCAACGGTGAAGGACTGGAAGCTTTTCCCCTAAGATCAGTAACAAGATGAGAAGGCTGGCATTCGCTACTTCCATTCAACACAGACAGAGGAATTAGGTGAGAAAAGAAAAAAACATCAAAATTGGAAAAAAAGAAGTAAAAATACCCCTACTTACAGATGCCATGATAAAGAAAACCCTAAAGAATATGCAAAAAATGTGTTACAGCCAATAACAAATTCAGCAACATCACAAGATACAAAATCAGCATGCAAAATATCAGTTGTATTTCTATATACTAGGAATGAACAATCTGAAAAGGAAAATAAGAAAACAATTCCATTTAAAATAGTATCAAAAAGAACAAAACACTTAGGACTAAATTTACCCAAGGAGGTGTAAGATTTGTATCCTAAAATCTGCCAAACACTGCTAGAAGAAATTAAGGAAAACCTAAATAAACATACAGACATCCATGTTAAAGGACAGGAAGATGTAATATTGTTTAGACATCAGAGGAGTCAAAATCTTGGAAAAAACAAAAACAAAAAAGTTAGGAGACTCATATTTCCTGATCTCAAAATTTACTACAAAGCTACAGCAATCAAAAAGGAATTGACTTTTTTCTTTCTTTCTTTCTTCTTTCTTTCTTTCTTTCTTTCCCTCTCTCTCTCTCTCTCTCTCTCTCTCTCTCTCTCTCTCTCTCTTCTTTCTTTCTTTTTTTTTTAAAGAAGAGACAGAATCTTACTCTATCACCCAGGCTTGAGTGCAGTAGCACAATCATGGCTCACTGCAGCCTCGAACTCCTCAAGAGATCCTCCCATCTCAGCCCCGAGTAGCTGGGACTACAGGCACGCACCACTACAACTGGCTCATTTTTTTTAAGAGATTAGGTCGTGCTATGTTGCCCAGGCTGGTCTTGAACTCCTGGCCTCAAGCAGTCCTTTTGCCTTGGCCTCCAAGTAGCTTGGATTCCAGGCGGGAGCCATTGCGCCTGGCGAGGAATTGACTTTTACGCACACAACAACTTGGACGAATCTCAAAGACATTATGCTGAATGAAAGAAGCCAGTCTCAAAAGATCACACATTGTAGGATTTGATTTATAGAACACTCTTGGAATAAACAAAACCCTAGGGATGGAGACCCGTGGCTGCCAAGGGGTATGAGTATATGTGGACAGCAGCGGGCGGACTTGGGGGTTGAACCTATTTTGTACCCAGATTATGGAGTGATTAAAATCCATAGAATTCACACCATGAAAAAAATATAATTTTACTATATAGTAATTTAAAAGGTAAAAAATAACCAGTCTTCTAGGATATGTCTTATATCTGACTGTGGTGGGGATCACATGCTAAGTGTACATTGGCCAACACATTACCCTGGCATCTGGTGGGGGATGGTGGTCCGTGTCTCATTACTGACATTCTTTAGAGCCGCAGGCACGTGGAGATAACCAAATGCAGACTTGGATTTCCTCTACTCGTTGTTTTGGAACTCGGAACATCACGCACACTCTCAACCTGCTCCTAGATGGAAGCTACTGCCCTGACCTGGGCATTCCTCTTGCACTGAACTGCAGACTGATGGTGGGTGCGTTCCTGTGTTGCCCACAGGCAACACAGAAGTGTGGTTAATTTCCACATGTTTGCAGATTTTCCTGCTGTTTTTCTGTTACTGGCTGCTAGTTTGAGTTCATTCTGATCGGAGGACTCAGGCTGTGAAGGTGAGTCCTTCAAGTTTGTGGAGGTCTGTCTTGGCGAATGCCCCAGGTCAGCCAGGAGGCGCGAGCGCTGCACTGTGGCTGGGAAGAGCGCTACACAGCATCAGTCAGGGCCTGTGGGCTGACAGGGACATTCAGTTCCATGTCTTCGCTGCCTTGGTCTAGTCGTTCTATCGATTGCTGGGGGTGATGAATCAGAGTCCTCTACTCTAAACGTAGATTTGTCTATTTCTCCATTCAGTTCTATCTGTTTCTGGGTCATAACGCTTTGATGTCCTGCTGTTTGGCACATGTACACCTAGGAGTGCCAGACCCAGGGGGCAGGGTGGAGGTTCTGCTACTGGGTGGCCTTGTGGACACCATGCTGGCAATGTGGAGACAGGTGGGGTGCAAGCTCAGTGCCCCCACGTCCCACTGACACCAGGATGGGGAAATGATGGGACCTTCCTATCACCTTGTTGCTGTGGTGGCCGGAGGGGGAGCTTACGGCTGGGCCTGTGACCTGGGGACACGGAGGGGTGTGGTGAGGAGAGCCCCCATCTCACTCTGCCTCTCTGACGTGGGGTGGGGTGGAGGCCCAGCTTCCTGCTCAGCACTGCTGACATTGCCGAGCGGGGAGAAGGTCCACTCCCGCCCAGCCCTGCCAGCATGGGAACCGGAGCGCTGGCTGCTTCCAGAGGCTGGGCCAGGGGCTGAGCTCCCTGCTCTGCCCAGCTGACGCTGCGGGCGAGGATGGGGGCACTGCTGCCTTGTTCTGCTTCTGTGGGTGGAGGCTGGGAACCCGTGTTCCGCATGGTCAACCCCGTACCTTGGCAGAACTCTAGAGAGAGAAGACAGAAGATCTCTAGGCTGAGAGCAGAGCCAGCCCACTGCGAGAGGAACTCGAGGGGGACTGAGGACCCCACAGTGGCACTAAGCTGCCAGCACGGTGCCCTACATGGTGCCCTGAAGCTGGCAGGACAGGCCTACGCCCTACAGACCCGAGTCTTCTCCAGAGACACAACAGGCGAAGGGAAAAGGCCAGAAGACGCTGATCTCAAAGGCTCCTATGGACTGGCCCGGCCAGGCCCCAGCGGGGTAGCTGCAGTGACAGCCCGCCAGGCCCTGGCACTTCCAACCAGCTGTGGGTGCTCACGGTGCGCAGGTCACGCAGCTCTCAGGAAACCTCCAGAACGAAACAGCCAGCAAAGGCCAAACCACCAAGCTGACAGATTATACAGGGAGAAGAAAACTTCAAAAAGTACCATATTAACATCAAAGAAACAGTGAACATACTATATTCATAAAACATTGATGGGATGTTTAATATATAAAAGAATATTCAGAGAACAAAAAAAAAAAAATACCCAAACTCTCAGGAAACTAAAAGTACGATAACAGCAATAAGAGCAAGTTGATAAAGTTGAGAAAATATTATAGAAAGTAGAACAAAAAGATGGAAAATAGGATCAAAAAGATTGAAAAGAGAAAGAGAGAACTATTCGGGAAATCTAACATCCAAGTAATAGTAGGTTCAGAGAGGAGGAGGAGAGAAAACAGAAGCGAGGAAGTAACCACTGAATGACAGCACAGAGCTTTCAGGAACTCAGGGAGAAGCTGCCAGCGCCCAGCACAGCACACGAGGCAGACCCAGGTCAAGCGCACCCTGGTGGGAAGCAGAAGGTTCTTTGGGCTACGCAGGTGGCCTGCAGGGGACCCAGACCTGAGTGGCTCTGCTCCTCCTACCCGTAGCAGCGAGAGGACCCAGCCTGCCGCACCAAAGCTGGACGGGCCTGCCTTCCACCAACGTGGTCACCAGCTCCACCCTTGGAGCCAGGTGGGACGTGCCATTGCCACTAGCAGCTTTGGAGGTCTCGGCATTACAGACGGGGCATCCACAGCTGGGCAGGGGGCTCACTGCCCTTGAGCTCAGAGCCTTGCCGACCACGGTTTCAGCCTCCCGATGGAGCTACTGGGGGGAGTACCAGGCCACGGAGGTGCCTAAGGTTCCCCCTGGACTCCCGGTACCTGCCTGGGTAGCTCATGCCCCAGCACCCATGGGGCCACGCCCTCCTAGGAGCCCTGGGTTTAAGGGCTGCCTCACCCTGGCTACAGCTGCCATTCAAGTGGGATCAGCGGCTCAGGCCCACTCTGTCCATGGCAGAGGGGAAGTCGGCAGGGTTAAACAGGACGGGACACATGGAAGCTGTAGCCTCCAAGGCCGAACGTCAGTGGCAGTCTAGGCTGAGCTCTCAGAGATCGACTGACCAGCCACCCTGGGCGCTCCCAGGCAGGGACTGTCTTCCTGATCACATATACATGGGGTCATGAGTGGACGTACAGCACTGTAGTAGAGATTTGTTCAATGAAAGCTAATTTGTTTAAAAGAACATTAAGAGCCAACACCTGCTGTGTGGAAAGGACATGGGCCTGGGTGTCAGGTCCCTGGAGTGTGGGTGGGGGGGTCACACAGCACCATGCTATCCCCTGAGGAGTGGGGACCCTCGGGTGGAGGTCACAGAGCACCATGCCGTCCCCCGAGGAGTGGGGACCCTCAGGGGTGGGTGGGGAGTCACCAAGCTGTCCCCTGAGGTGGGCTGATATCTCCAGTGCCCCCAGCAACAAAGGTGTCCCTCAGCCCCCAGAACTGGGGCTTCAGCATGGGCTGGGCTGGCACTCGCAGGACCCAGAAGGCAGCGAGTGTGGCGGGAAATGAGGGGGCTCCCGGAGTGTGACTAACAGGCGTTGGCACAGAAACTCGAGTCTCTGGAATCACTGAACGTCTACCAGTTGCTAAATCCACAGACAACATTTAGGATTTGCCAGAGCTGCTAGTTGACAGCAGAAAAGCGCGAGCTCAGATTTGTTCCAGTTGAAAGGGCTCTTCAGCTGCTGCCTCTTAAATCTTCACCAGTGCTCTCCCTGGCTCTCCACATTGGAAAAACACGCAATGTGATACATGTAATTTATATATAAGGAATATACAGCTGCCTGCCTTTTATATTGTAACATATCTAAGTAAAACACATACATGTGTGTATGTACGCGTGTGTGTGTGTGTGTGCATGTGTGTGGGAACCACCCCTAGTCTCCCCATAGTCACTGTGAAGGGCTGGCTGGCCGTGGGGAGGAGGAGGGGGAAGGGGAGGAAGCGGAGAATGAGGAAACAGGGAAGGGGGAGGAGGAGGGGAAGGAGGGAGTAGGGAGGGGGAGGAAGAAGAGTAAAAGGAGAAAGGGGCTCACCCAGAGGGAAGCCTTTCATGCTCCTGTGCTCTCCCTGTCTCCAATGGCTGGGGGTGAGGCTGGGGGTGAGGAAGACAAAGACGCCGTGGGGCTGCCACCCAGGCACTATAGCACCTGCTTGGGACATGCAGGGGTCTGACTGCCGTCTGGGGACGGCTCTCCCCAGGGGAGAGGTCTGCAGCTTGCTGAGCCCCATCAGCCAGAAGGGACGCCTGAGGTAGTCCCAGCGGGTTTCCCAGCAAAGCAAAGCAGATGCCATGAGGCCCCTCATCCAATACAACAGTGAGCTGCAGACACAGATGTCTCCCCAGGACGCATTGAACCCCAACAACACAACCCTCCGGGTACTTAACATGTGTCTGCCATGAGCCTGCCGTGGGCGGGGTTCACAGCAGGGAAGCTCCAGAAGGGAGGAGGCCTGAAGTCCAGAGGCATAGCCCTGCTGCGGAGGAACCGGGCCTCGGGGGCAGGCGCTGCGACCGTGGACCGTAGTGAGGCAGTCTGGGCCACACCTGGCCAGCTGGGGATCACCTGCACGCTCAGTCCAGCCTAAGCACCTCGTCCCCCTAAGAAGCAGATGAGTCAGCATGGGCTGCATGAGCCCCCGTTTTCCACCCATGGTCCCAACTGCGTCCCTCACGAAAGGTAGGGTCAGCTGGGCTCTTTGTCACTGCAGGTTCCATGGCCTTGCCCGGGGCTCCCAGCAAACCCATCGGCTCCCAAACCTGGACCATGCTCTGCTGCACCGGCTGGGGAGTCCCAAATGGGACCTGGAAGGGTAGGCAGCCGAGGATGATGCCCGCCACCAGCCCCGGCTCTCAGCCACCCCCTGCAAGGCGAAGTGCTCTAGAGCTGAGGGTGACCTGCTGGCACCTCCCGGCAAAGCCTTCTAAACAGGCGCTGACCCGATTTCTATTAATTAGCCACAAAGACTCTTCTTTCCACAGCTGCATTCTCCAAATGAGACACTTTGATCTGGATATAAAAGATAGCAGTGATAAAGGCCTTTTTTTAAATTGTAAAAATAAATAAATCTAAAGTGTGCCAGCCCACATAAACCTGGCACACGCCCGGCCTTCCTCCCGCCGTCGGCAGGCGAGAGACTCCGGGTACTGAAAGGCCTGGCAGAACAACACCTGTCTCTGCGAGGGCAGCTGCAGCTCGGTGCTGGGCTGGGGGCAGCCAGTTCTCTGCAGCCTCAGCAATCACCCTGATGCCTGGGGGCCACACCTACTGACTCCCCAGATTTCACCACCCTACTCCAGCACGGCTCCCACAGGGCCACCTGCCTCCCGTGGCATCCAGGACCATGTAGAGTCAGGTGCCAACCACGCAGCCAGCCAGCCCTTCACAACACTCCACTACATGGGGCCCCTCCCAGCACCCCCGAGGCCCTGGATGCCTTCTCAGAGACAGCAACAGGCAGCCTGCTCCGGGCAGCAGACACACACGGGACCTGTCTGGCTGCTCACCCAGCCTTGGTCTCGAGGCTCTTACCAGGCTAGACGGCCCCCTGTGCCGCTCCTCCAAGCCCACTCGCACGCCACCTGCTCTCGAGGCCCCCAGCCCGCCCTCTGTGCCATGAGCGTCTTTATCACGGCACTGGGGCTGCTCCTGCACGTCGGGGTGTGTGCAGGAGGCACGCTTTACTGCTCTCTGCATGGCAACAGCCAGCTTCAGCCCACAGGGGGCTGACCACAGCAACGCTTGACCAGCACTTGGCTGGGGGACAGCTGCACACCCCTGCCAAGTCCCTCTTCCCTCTTGCCAGCCCGGCAGCCAGTGATGCTGGAGCTGCACATCGGGCCATGTGCTCCTCCACCATAGAGCCCCTCACGCTGGCAGGATAGACACTAAAGCCCTCCCCACGGCCCGTGCCTGGTCTCCAGCTTCCCTGCCGTCCTGTCCCTGTGATGGCATGGGCATCCTCCCACGCCCACCCTCCCACATGGCTCCCACACCTGCCCATCAACCCAAGGACGGCACACAAGATGCACTTCCTGGGGGAGCCCCTCCTGACGCCTGACACCACCCACTCCCGCGGCTCTGCAGTGCACCCCTCAGCCAGTAACCACACAGCCATGATCCCACACGCAGTCCCCAGCACACTGTAAAACGAGTGCGGGCAGAGAACGGGCATCTGTGCTCGCCGCTCTGCAGCCTTGGTGCTCCCCGAGGGTGCCCCCAGCACGCAGCGTCTGAACAACTGAACGACCGAACGAAGGCAACACGAGCACCTCAGAACCCGGTGGGCCCCCAGAGGGCTATTTACAATGCCAGGGTCCATGCATGAGAAACAATTTGGAGAAAATCTCAAACCTAGAAGAAACCAGAGCTGCCACTTGCCGGACACTTGTTGGGCCAGGGCTCAGCCTGGTCTGCTGGGAAAGCCTGCCCGCCAAACTGCTGCGGGCCTGAGAGAGCTGCTCTCCCTCCACCTCCACACCTTACTGGGGCTGTTCTGTGCCCATTGGGGCTGTCTGGGCCCCAAGGCTAGTCTCTGCTGTGCCACCAGGAGAAACCCTGGACACCCGGCACCCGGCCCGTAGCAGATGCTCAGAGCAGAGGGGTGGCTGCTACACTGAAGCCCCCAGAGCCAGGCCGCCCTGCCATACTCAGTCTGTGTCCACAGCCGCCACCTCCATAAGAGCTTCCAGAGGACATGTGTGACCTACCCAACAGTCACTTCCAATCACAAGCCGGAGCAGCAGGGCCAACCTGGGCACCGGAGGCCAGGAGTTCTGCCCACACCTCCCCTGGAAGTCTCCTACTGAAGCCGCCTGGTAAGGCTCAGGGCAGAGGGAAGCGTGAAGAGTGCTAGGAAAGAGGCCAGCCCTCGGCCTCTGCTCAGCCAGTGCTGCCTCACGGCAAGGACTGACGGGTCCCGCCTGACACATGGGCAGAGGTCTCGTCCAGCCACTGCCTTTGTGAGCGACTCTCTTCTGAACACGCTTGCTGGGCCCCTCTCCAAAACCATAGCCCACAGACCCCCCCGCTGCCTCTAGCCTTGTGTCACTGCTTTGTTGGCAAAAAAAGGCAGGTCCCACCGGGCAGCTCTGGGACAGGAGCTCTGCTCTCTCCTGCACGCTGGGGACAAGGGTCTCTGCAGAGAGGAACCTAAGTGGATGAAATGGGATTAAAAAGAAAATGCCTTCCAGGAAGGCAACGCTGGAAAGAGACGCCCACAGGCACCAAGTGGTAGCAAAGCACAAAAGGGAACAAAGTGCCAAGGCCGCAGCTCCAGAGCGGGGGACAGAGGCTGCTGGAGGGCGGGCCTGGGTGTGCTCCCTCCTCCCCGGGACATACCTGAGTGTGTCCATCTCCTCCTTGGAGAACAGGAAGCTCTGCTCAGCGGAGCTCGACTGGGCCTTCAGCATCTTCAGCTCCATCTCCAGCTACGAGGAAACACAGGACCAGAAGTCAGTCGGACTCGGGGCACCAGAGGCTGCGAGAACTTCCGCTCGGCCCTGTCTGTGCCCCACCCAGGGCTGGCGCTGCCAGGCCACGGAGCATCTGGCTTGTGGAAACATGAGTCTCCTTTGTGTTGGAGCTTCTGTCTGCAGATTAGCAACAGACCACACCGTCCTCTGGGGCACTGGAGTCCCTGGGGAAGGGGACATACGACTGGGGAGAGCATTACCTTACCTTGCTGTTGCTTTAACAGCCACAATATTTTTATTTTGCTACCTCAAATTTCTCTACAGAATAGCATGAGATGCCGACAAGGCCCAGGAGGGAATGTGGATCTTAACTGGCTCGACACCTGGGTGGGGGAGACCTGAGGAGAAGTAGGGAGGACACGGACATGGCAGGCAGGCGGCCGCCGGCTGGGGGGCTGCATGGGCTCGGGCTACACAGGCGCCAGCCCGGGCTTGGGTGCTGGATACTCACCCAGAGCAGCCTCTCGGCACCCCTGGTGTCCCCTCCCTTCACCCAGGCACACTCTCAGGGGACATGTGGCTACAGCCTGGCAGAAACATGGAGAAGGCCCAGCCGCCACTGCAGCTCAGGGTCAGTGTCCTTGGACTGGGCTCTGGCTGGCCTCAGGCCAGCCCACAGGTCCTGCCCTTGTGCCCACTGAGGCTTCAAGGCTTCAGGGGCCAGAGCACAGAACAGAGAATTCGCAAGGACTGGGGGAGGAACCCCAGTGTCTCCATGCTCTCTGCTACTTGCTGTCCTTGCAAACTCAGGACATGACATCACCTCTCTGATCCTGAGATTCCACTTCCTGCCAACACAGGGAGAATCTAGCAGGTGCCCCTTGGACAAGCGCACAGCCCTGATACCCTCCTGGGGTCACCACACTCCCCTAGACATTCACTGCCCTCAGGGCCAGCTGAGGTCCTGTGATGGACAATGGTCCTGCCCCATCCCCCACACCGTCCCGCCCTGGCCCCCGCGCATCCACTCTGCCCGACCTTTCCTTCTCCCCACCCCAGAGGATCACGCTCTCCCTTCTGTCCCAGCGGAATGCTGAGTCTTTCGCTGGCCCAGGGCTCCCATGTGAGCTCTGAGGGCACCTATCGAGTGTCCTCAGGGCACTGCCCCAGGGTCTTGCGCCTCTGGATCTGAGGATGGTCCGTCTCCCATGCGGGGCCGCAAGCCCAAAGGAGTGCAGAGCCCTCTGCTGTCTGGCTTCCCCTGTGTGCCCAGGGGCCTGGCCAGAACAGGCACTGGGCAGAGGCACCGCCATGTGAGAGGCAGGCACAGTGCCAGGGCTGGAGACATGGAAGGCAGGCCCTCGCCTCCACTAGCTCTGTGGCACAGGCCAAAGACACTCGCCCAGGGGTGACCTCTGCTACTGCACAGACTTGGGTTTCCAGGTTCCATCACGCAAATCTCAAATCTCAGGGGTTGTTTTCTGGCTCTCTCACAGGCGGTCAGAGATGCTGAATGATCCCGGATTTCTCCGGAAGGTGAGGAGCGACATGGCAGGTCGGCCCTCCCTGTGCGTGGCTTCCCGGGAAGGCGCAGCTGCCAAGGGGCAGCATACCACCAGGAACACAGGCGCCCAGCTGTTGGCATCCGGACACAGCACTGGCCACAGGGATATTTAGGAAACAAAAGAAGTCCTGCATGCAAACACCCTTGGATAGATCTTTTCTAACAAAAGCCACAAATCGAGAATTATCTCAGTCAACGCCACCAGATCTAAGAGGGAACGGAACGTGCACATTCACATTCACAGGAAGCTAACAAGCCCCTGCACAGGCCAACGAGCACACGACAGTGTGCTGATCTGGACGGACGCAGAAGAGCCAGGAGCCCGGCCGGCCCCTCAGGGAGGAGGCGTGGACCCTCTTCACGGACCCTATGTGGGTCCTGACCGTGCCCTGGCGCGTGCACAGCATGGCTGGCCTGCATGACAGATGATGACAGAGGCACTGCCTATGCAGTGGGGCCAGAGCCTGCCCCCGGCTCACCTTCCGGGTACCTGCTGTGTCCACAACTCACCTCTATCAAAAAAAGAAAAAACGCCTCCACGTAAAGGTTGGGACTGCGTTAGATTTAAGGACTGGCGTGGGGAGAATCAGCACCTGTGGAGGCTGAGGCCCCCGGTCAGGGACAACGTCTTCTCATTCGCACATCGTGGTTTATGACCGTCAAGTGCTTGTAAAAATTTTCTTCACACAGATTTTGCTTGTCGCCTACAAGCCTTAGTCCTGGGTATTTTATTTTATTACCTTTTTGTTGCTGCTGTCAATGGGGGTATTTTCTTCTATTACCTAACTTATTTTTGTACATACGACTTTAAAACTTTGTTTCCACCCCTTTCCTCGATTCTGGTTGACGGCAGCATTTTCGGTTGATTCTCATGGCACACAATGGTACCAGCTGCAGAGTGACAGTTTTCCCGTTTCCCTCCTTCCCGAGATTTTTACCTCTGATTTCTCTCCCTTGTCTAACTCAGCATCTCCAGAGTGACAGTAGGTGACACTTGTGATACTGGACATCCTTAAGTTGTCTGTGGCTCCCAGAACCGGATCTAATAGTTCCTTATTTACAGCATGTCAGCTTTTGGTTGAAATAGATATATCTTATTATGCTAAAAATTACCCATATTTCACATTTTATCGAGAGTTTTTAATCAAGACTGAATCTGGGATTTTGTTAAATGCTTTTCCAGCAAATGTGGAAAGGAATTCACACAAAGTAAAACCCTAAAATCAAGCTAACGGGTCAATACTGGAATAAACGCTACCGCATATGGTACATTCCTAATACCAGGTCTGTCCGGAAAGCATCCAGCCATGTAATAGGCAAAATAGAGACATTTGCTGAAAAGGATACAAGAAACATTGTACACAGGACAATGATGCCTCAGTCCCCTTCAAAGTAGGCACGTAGGGACCTCACACAGTTCTCCCAGCGTCTCTTAACATGCACACGTTCAACACTCTCGGGTGTTCTGCTTGATGCAGACCTTCCAGAGCATGGATCACTTTCAACAGATTCTCAATCATATTTGAAGCGTTTGTGTCACAACTTTATTTGCACTGCACTCATTGCATCGTCCCCGAAAGCCTTCTAAGTCATCCAAATAGCTTCCGCAGAGGTATGTTCAAGCTTAATGCAGAATTTGATGCAGATTCATTGCTCTACCCCGCTCAGTCATTTTGAACGCGACGGCCACAGGGTACACACGCTCGCTCACTCAGCAGCGTTGGCGCCCCACTGACTGCCAGTACAGTGCGTGTGAGGACAGGCACACGAGCACACACAGGCCTGAGAGATCTCTGCAGCTGTGGGTGTCAATGCAATGCTCTCTCCCCAAAGCAGCTGCCCTCTTCTCTCCACACTCCACAAGTTTATATATTTTTCAATGTGTCTGTACTTTGAAGATCTGGTAGAATTTGTGAAGAGCTAGCGATTTTGTGACAACTTTATTCTACAATAATTGGTCTGTTTAAAATTTCTCTCTTTTGGTGTCAATACTGATAGATTACATTTTCCTAAAAATTATTCACTTCATACAGATTTGTAAATTTATTTAAATGCAGTTCTGATATAATTCATAATTCTTTTTATAGAATTAAGGTAGACCTCAATTCTTTTTAGATTTTTCTTTTTTATTTTTGCTTTTAGTGATTTCCCGTCCCACTGAGGCACAACTCACACACAGTAAAGTGCCAAAATCTCACGTGCAGCCTGGTGACTTTTCACACGTCTACACCCGTGTAACCACCACTGAAGTCAAGACAGAATTCTAAGCACGCACAAAAGCTCTCTCCTGCCCCCTTCCAGTCAAGAACTCCAAGGTAATTAGTCTTATTTCTTATTTTGGGTGGCAATGCTTTCTATTAATTTTTTATTAGAATTGTGAATAATTCATATGTTTTATTGGTTTTATTTCAAACAACAGGCATCTTTGACTTATTATTTCTACCATTTTTCACTTTCCTATTAAATTCAGCTTTGATCTTTACAAATTCCTCCCTTTTGTTTTACTAAGGTGTATTTTACTTTCATTCTCTGACTTCTTGAGCCAGAGGTTTAATCCATATATATTCATGCTTTCTTATTCAATGATATAAATATTTAAACTCTTGAATTTAGATGTCCCCCACAGGCTCTGATGAGAAGTGTTTTCATTACAATTATTTTGTAGATTCTGCACTTTTGAATTGCATTTCTTCTTTGAACCAAGAATTGTTTAAGATAGAGTCTTTTGCTCTGTTTTTTGTTTTGTGTTTTAATTTCTATGTGTTAGGAGCCTTTTTCTGGTTTTGTTCTTGACTTAAAATTTTATGACATCAAAGAGAAGTTGTATTAGTTCTACTTACCTGACTTCTAAAGGTTTTCTTTATTACCTAATATTTGATTAATCTTTTTGCATGTTTATGAGCACTTTTTAAATAGAGTATGTTCTCTAGTTTGGGGGATAAGAGTTTCGACGCTCTCCCTCGACGTCTCTTCATTCTTGCTCTTCTGAGCAGCAGCGCCACGTTACTGGACACCTCGGTACTGAAAATCGCCTGCCTTTGTTTTCTGTGACGCTTTCCGGCTTGAACTCAAACTCAACTGCATCAGGGTTACAGCTTCTGCTATTACATGTCTGCAACCCCCAGACTGTCTTCACAACTTGTATTTTCTAACGTTTTTGGTTTTGTTTTGCAATCCAATCAGAAAGACTTTTCCTTTGAGTAAGAGAGTTTAGTCCATTTGCATTTTGACATATGTTTGTATTTATTTCTATTATCTTATGTTGTTATGCATTCTGTGTATAGCTTTCAAAACTATATCATGATGTGGCCTTTTTCATTCATCGTGTTTGCTTTCTTATATGTAATTCTCTTGCTATTTAGTAAAGTTTGTGCTTTCTGTTCTGGTTGCTTTTATAACTCCAGCTCTATGTCGTACTTATCCTTTCCCGTTTGAGACAGCACCTGTTACAGCTCCTATGTCGAGTGCCTGACTATGAACTACAGCATCCTTCTTACTGGTCACCTTTGTACAGTTTGTGACCGGATGGGGATGCCCAGCGTGAACACTGTCCCTGGGTGTATCTGTGAGGATGTTTCTGGAAGCATCAGTGGGCTTGGCAGACCGCCCTCCTCACGTGGGCAGGCTCCGCCCGATCCCTTGAGGGCCTGAACGGAACAAGCAGCAGAGGGGTGAGGATCCCTCCTCTGCGGACTCACTGTCTGAGCTGGGGCACCTCACCTCGTCCCATGCTTGACAGGGCCTTCCGACATCAGCCGCTCTGCCTCTCAGGCCTGCAGACTTGGACTGAGCTGCACCACCAGCTTTTCTGGGTCTCAGTTTTCAGATGCAGATCGCAGGACTTCTCAGCCTCCATGATTACGTTAGCCAATTCCTCATAATCAATCAGTCCATCTCTCTCGACAGACGCATGAATAGATAGATCAATCCCACTGATTCTGTTTCTCTAGAGAACCCAACACACGGTTCGATATACTTTTACTACTTGATGTTATCTTTGAAAGGCTGTTTTCGTTTTCAGCCATTAACAATGACAAAACCATTTTTGTCTTCTCTCCCTTCTCCTATCTCAACCTTTTTATTAAATATGTAAACTCTCTATTACCAGAACACACAACATTGCATTGACATTGTCTTCCTAACTTCTGTGCTGGTTTAATCTCCCACTTAAACACATGAACCTCCTGCTGGTCCTTCCCAGTCGATTTTTCAGTCATCACATCCTGTGCCCCTTCCGATTCGCGGTCCTCCCTGGTTTTGTCTTCTTCTCCTGTCCTGAGATCTCCCTGTTCTGTCCCCTCTTTGGGTCTTACCATCTCTTCCCTTGCTTGTACTTTGCTAAAGCTTCACAGATTCCACTTCTATTTCTTGCAGAATGTTTGGATACCATTTTCATCAGCTCAATGTCAGTTGCTGTTTCTGCCAAACTTTCCCACCATTTGTTTTCCTACTTCTCTCCTTTGACCTTATACAAATGTGCAGTTTTACCTGTCTTCATTACTCACCCTTGAAGGCGAGTTTTATTAAGTCCAGCTTTATGCACAAGGTTCACAGTCGGGAAAGGATAGGCCATTTTCTTGTTTCTAAGAAATCTAATCAGATGGTTGTGTTGCAAGTCCAACAGGCCCCTCCAGCAGGAAGGACAGGGAGCTGTGAGCCTGCATCACAGCAAACATCCTCCTTTCCTCTGTTGGAGACACAGCTTCACACACGCCTGACTCCTCACTTGGCTCCAAAGTCTGCTGCCCCAGCAATGCCCCGGCCCCCTGCTGCAAACTCAAGATTCAAGATTCCCCTCTCCCAGAGAAGGGGGCTCTGCCAGCGAGGAAAACAGGGCTCCCTCCCCAGGGCGTCCCATCTCGGCTCAACCTGCATGCACATCTACCCACTGTGGGGACCACCTGTGCTGGGGGCCACCTGCCTCCCATTTGGGGCTTGGGTTTCAGCTGTACTTCTATCCTGCCAAAATTTAAGTGTGCCATTTTGGTTTTCATGCTTCTTGTTATTTTGGGGTGATTTCCAAGAAATGAGGAGGAAATGCTGACATATGTATGCCACAATGTTCAAGGCAAAAATCAAGTCCTTTTATTTTAATTGGTAATTGCAGACTCATAACTAACAAATTCTCAACTGTATTCTTACAGGGTTGATTCTTGCCACCCTTTGAGCCTGTACCTAACACCCTGCCCAGACATGCCAGCAGGTCCACCTGCTGGGGGCTGCCTCATGGCCCGTCTCAGCCCTGCCCCATCCTCTCCTCACCTTCACCACCCTCCCGCCTGCAGGCCCAAAGATAGGGCAGTGGCTGCAAAAGGGCAGGTGCACAGTCCACACGTGCAGGCTGAATGTTCATCTGCATTGACTCCTCACCACCTTTCAGATTAGGCTGAAATGTCACCTTCTCCATTGATCCTTCCCCTATGACTCCGAATGCTCCCTCCCCTCCCCTGTCCGAACTGCCAGCTCCCACTCCTCTGGCCTCTCCAGCCCCCACCTCTCCTCCATGAACGCACACTCCACACTGCCTCACGACGATAACAGAGGTGCCTGGCTCTCTTCCCACCAGACTAGGAATTCCCTGGGGGCTCACACAGCAACTTTCTAGTCCCCTGTTCCCGGCACAGAACTTGGCACACAGTAGGCGCCTCGTGCATGCACGCAGGCAGGGGTGCACTCGGGTGCGGATGGCCAACGTGGACGTGATGACTGCTGTTTCCCCAGCACGTGCAGCCCAGTGCGCCGCAGAGCTCGGGCCCCAGAGAAAGCCCAGAGACAACACAGGGTGGGGTGGGAAACTCGAGTGGTTTCCCAGAGGCCAGAACAAATACAAAGGGAGTTAAGTCGATGCTGAAAGAAAAAGATCCAGAATTTATTTATCCGCTGGTCACCCAAGTTAAGAAACTATTTAAAGATATTAATATTTGAAAGGAGGAGAACCCTGCTCAGTAAGAGGCAGGCTGTGGGAAGATGAGAACTGAGTGGGGGTCCCGGGGTGGCCTTGGCAACAGCCTCAGCAGCCACCGCATCGACCCCCACCCCCAGGCCCTGGAGGCTCTGACCTGGCCCTGTGACCTCTCCTTTCTAGCTGTTCTGAGACCTGGCAGCAACATGCCAGGGGTGCCCACATGGAGGGTCGGTGTGCAGGGCGGGGACACAACACCTGGGCACTCGGGGACGAGAGAGATACCTGTGATCCCTGGCACCCAGACTATGTCCCCATCCCTCACCTGTAAGAGGGATGATACCACCGGCCCTGAGGTTTCCACCTGAGTCTGGAAACCCAGATTAAAAGCCCAGCCCAGGCACGGCCCAGAGCAGGGGCTCCACAAGCACTGGACCCTGCCCTGCCCAGGCCTGTTCCCGGGCCCTTCTCCACCCACACACAGCTTCTCCCCCACTCACAGTCTCACACTCGCTTTCTCGCACTCACTCTCACCTACAGGTGTCTACACACTCGCCGTCTCTCGCACACACACCTGCTCAGTGTCCCACCTCTCTCAGGCCCAGTTCCCCCATGTGTCGTGAGGGCTGGACGGGGCCTCGGGGACCTGCCCCTGTTCCCGCAGGCCGGCCAGGCCTGCTCTGTGCTAGGAGGAGAGGTACTTGTACCAGCTCCGTGCCAGCCAACATAAGCCTGTCCACGTGCTGCTCGTTGGCACGGGGAGTGAAGAGAGAATTGGAAATGCACTAATATTGCTGTCTGCGACTACCTATTTCATACTTCACTGAGAAAAATCCGTATTTAGAGTTGGTTTAAGAAAAAAAAAAAAAAGAACACAAGGAATAATTGGATTGCATCTTCTGAGAGACCCCTAAATGCCTTAAAACCATGACGTCCCCATTTTAACACACACTTAGCTCCTGACAGAAAGGATTCCAAAGACAATGACTTTTGCGGGGCTTGGCTGCCACGGGCGTCACGGGTCCCACACACACCTCGCTGGGGGGAGCGCGGTGAGGCCCGTGGGGGCACACTGGGCCGGGCCCTGACTGCCACTGCTGAACAGCAGGTTTTCAGTCAGCCTGAATGCCTGCCCCCCGTTTCATTTGAATGTTGTCTCCCAGAGAGGGTTGTTCTGCCCATTCCCTATCTCTGAAATGAATACACAAGTTCATGGTCCTTTCTCTGGCTCACCCTCCGGAAGGAAGAGGCACAACTACCAGCAGTGCCTGCTCCAGGCAAACAGAGCACCAGAGAAGAGGCTTTCTGCGTGGTCCTGTGAGCCTGACCGTGCCCTCCCCTTGTGCTGGGGGTGGACGGGAGCACTGAGGCCCCCCACCCCGGAGATCCTGCAGTTCCCGAGGCTCTGCTGCAGGAGGCAGGCTGGCTGTTCTGCAGGGGAGAAGGCTGAAGCCAAGGCGGGTTAAACACCCTCCCGAGGCCGTGTGGGCACCGTGGCAGTCTGCACCCCCTGCCTCCAGCCACACATGCTGCGGGGGGCTCCACAGCTGAGGGCCCCCCAGTCGTGCAGGCAGGAGGGGTGAGGAGGAACGTGCCGTCCCTAGAGGGCTGCGGCGCCTGGCCCCGTCCCACTGAGGGCAACGCACAGTGGGAAGAGCTCAGGCCACAGTGTCACAGAGACCTGGGTTGAGTCCCAGCCCCATCACTTGTCCTGTATAAATCTACAAACTACATAAAACTCTCTGAGCCATTGTTTCTCCACTTCCACACAGGGGTAATAATGTCTACACCACTGGACTGCTCAAGGAAGAAATTAGTTCTGCTCTGGGATCCTGGCCTGGACATCTTATGGGGCAAAGTTCTTGCCCTGGGTGGCCTCACAAGCTCAGCCTCTTCCCCAGCCGTGGGCCCTGAGGACACCACGCAGGGAGGGGCCTCCAGCAGAGTCCTGTGGCACCTGGGCATCTGCCACACAACTGGGATGCAGCAAAGGCCTCCTGCCAGCCTACATGGCGGTCCCAGCTGTGGCAGATGCGGGGGCCATGCCAGCTCGCCTACACCAGGACTTTGGGGGTCCCGAGGCCCTGCTGTGCACTGTGGTGAGGAGGCTAGCAGTGCCGGGTCAGGGCCTGGGGCCTGCAACTCAGGGAACTGCAGCAAAGGGTGCGGAGCTTTGGGTTCTAGTTTCAGACACCCGAAGCCAGGCCTCCCCAGGTTTGGATCAAGCCCAGGAATTGAGGGGTGACACTGCCTTTATTTATTAATTTGTTTATTAAATGAGACAAGTTCTCTCTCTGTTGCCCAGGCCAGAGTGCAGTGGCATCATCACAGCTCACTGCAGCCTCCAACTCCTGGGCTCAAGTGATCCTCCTGCCTCAGCCTCCCAAGTAGCTGGGGCTACAGATGCACACCACCATGTCCAGATAATTTTCCTATTTTTTTTTTAGAAGAGACAGGGTCTCACTATGTTACTCAATCTGGTCTCGAACTCCTGGTGATCTTCCCACCTCAGCCTCCCACAGTGCTGGGATTGCAGGTGTGAGACATTGCACCCAGATGACGCTACCTTTAAATATCACCTATACCTGGGGTCAGGGCCAGGAAGCCACCTGGCCTCCACAGGGCAGCACAGCAGCCATAGGCAACAAACACATGGGCATGGCTGGATGCCAGCACAGTCTCACTCACACAAACCCGCTGTGGGCTGAAGTCTGCCCACCCCGACCTAGACCAGACCACACTGTTACTGTACTGACGAGGAACAGAGCAGCTGGGGACAAAGACCAGAAAGCTGAAGAGCAGATCAAAGTCACCCTGAAATCACAGCCCAGCAGCACTCACTCAGGCCTGCTCCGTGTCACTGCAGCCTTCCTGTCCCATATGCCTCTGTTCTCACCACCAGGGAGGGGAGACACCCAGGAGCCTGTGCCAAACAGGACTCGGCTTCACCCTACCCAAGGGGGCAAGTGGCTACAGACCAGACGCCCAGGTCAGGGTGCAGTGTCCACCCCTGCCCTGTCCCGCCCGTCAGGGTGCAGTGTCCACCCCTGCCCTGTCCCGCCCGTCAGGGTGCAGTGTCCACCCCTGCCCTGTCCCGCCCGTCAGGGTGCAGTGTCCACCCCTGCCCTGTCCCGCCCGTCAGGGTGCAGTGTCCACCCCTGCCCTGCCCTGTCCCGCCCGTCAGGGTGCAGTGTCCACCCCTGCCCTGTCCCGCCCGTCAGGGTGCAGTGTCCACCCCTGCCCTGCCCCGCCCGTCAGGGTGCAGTGTCCACCCCTGCCCTGCCCCGCCCGTCAGGGTGCAGTGTCCACCCCTGCCCTGTCCCGCCCGTCAGGGTGCAGTGTCCACCCCTGCCCTGTCCCGCCCGTCAGGGTGCAGTGTCCACCCCTGCCCTGTCCCGCCCGTCAGGGTGCAGTGTCCACCCCTGCCCTGTCCCGCCCGTCAGGGTGCAGTGTCCACCCCTGCCCTGTCCCGCCCGTCAGGGTGCAGTGTCCACCCCTGCCCTGCCCTGTCCCGCCCGTCAGGGTGCAGTGTCCACCCCTGCCCTGTCCCTGCCCGTCAGGGTGCAGTGTCCACCCCTGCCCTGTCCCTGCCCGTCAGGGTGCAGTGTCCACCCCTGCCCTGTCCTGCCCGTCAGGGTGCAGTGTCCACCCCTGCCCTGTCCTGCCCGTCAGGGTGCAGTGTCCACCCCTGCCCTGTCCTGCCCGTCAGGGTGCAGTGTCCACCCCTGCCCTGTCCTGCCCGTCAGGGTGCAGTGTCCACCCCTGCCCTGTCCTGCCCGTCAGGGTGCAGTGTCCACCCCTGCCCTGTCCTGCCCGTCAGGGTGCAGTGTCCACCCCTGCCCTGCCCTGCCCGTCAGGGTGCAGTGTCCACCCCTGCCCTGCCCTGTCCCGCCCGTCAGGGTGCAGTGTCCACCCCTGCCCTGCCCTGCCCGTCAGGGTGCAGTGTCCACCCCTGCCCTGCCCTGTCCCGCCCGTCAGGGTGCAGTGTCCACCCCTGCCCTGCCCTGCCCTGCCCTGCCCGTCAGGGTGCAGTGTCCACCCCTGCCCTGTCCCGCCCGTCAGGGTGCAGTGTCCACCCCTGCCCTGCCCTGCCCGTCAGGGTGCAGTGTCCACCCCTGCCCTGTCCCGCCCGTCAGGGTGCAGTGTCCACCCCTGCCCTGTCCCGCCCGTCAGGGTGCAGTGTCCACCCCTGCCCTGTCCCGCCCGTCAGGGTGCAGTGTCCACCCCTGCCCTGCCCTGCCCTGCCCTGCCCTGCCCGTCAGGGTGCAGTGTCCACCCCTGCCCTGCCCTGCCCGTCAGGGTGCAGTGTCCACCCCTGCCCTGTCCCGCCCGTCAGGGTGCAGTGTCCACCCCTGCCCTGTCCCGCCCGTCAGGGTGCAGTGTCCACCCCTGCCCTGTCCCGCCCGTCAGGGTGCAGTGTCCACCCCTGCCCTGTCCCGCCCGTCAGGGTGCAGTGTCCACCCCTGCCCTGTCCCGCCCGTCAGGGTGCAGTGTCCACCCCTGCCCTGCCCTGCCCTGCCCTGCCCTGCCCGTCAGGGTGCAGTGTCCACCCCTGCCCTGCCCTGCCCGTCAGGGTGCAGTGTCCACCCCTGCCCTGTCCCGCCCGTCAGGGTGCAGTGTCCACCCCTGCCCTGTCCCGCCCGTCAGGGTGCAGTGTCCACCCCTGCCCTGTCCCGCCCGTCAGGGTGCAGTGTCCACCCCTGCCCTGTCCCGCCCGTCAGGGTGCAGTGTCCACCCCTGCCCTGCCCTGCCCTGCCCTGCCCTGCCCGTCAGGGTGCAGTGTCCACCCCTGCCCTGTCCCGCCCGTCAGGGTGCAGTGTCCACCCCTGCCCTGTCCCGCCCGTCAGGGTGCAGTGTCCACCCCTGCCCTGTCCCGCCCGTCAGGGTGCAGTGTCCACCCCTGCCCTGCCCTGCCCGTCAGGGTGCAGTGTCCACCCCTGCCCTGTCCCGCCCGTCAGGGTGCAGTGTCCACCCCTGCCCTGTCCCGCCCGTCAGGGTGCAGTGTCCACCCCTGCCCTGTCCCGCCCGTCAGGGTGCAGTGTCCACCCCTGCCCTGCCCTGCCCTGCCCTGCCCTGCCCGTCAGGGTGCAGTGTCCACCCCTGCCCTGCCCTGCCCGTCAGGGTGCAGTGTCCACCCCTGCCCTGCCCTGTCCCGCCCGTCAGGGTGCAGTGTCCACCCCTGCCCTGCCCTGCCCGTCAGGGTGCAGTGTCCACCTCTGCCCTGCCCTGCCCGTCAGGGTGCAGTGTCCACCCCTGCCCTGCCCTGTCCCGCCCGTCAGGGTGCAGTGTCCACCCCTGCCCTGCCCTGCCCTGCCCGTCAGGGTGCAGTGTCCACCCCTGCCCTGCCCTGCCCTGCCCTGCCCGTCAGGGTGCAGTGTCCACCCCTGCCCTGTCCCGCCCGTCAGGGTGCAGTGTCCACCCCTGCCCTGCCCTGCCCTGCCCTGCCCGTCAGGGTGCAGTGTCCACCCCTGCCCTGCCCTGTCCTGCCCGTCAGGGTGCAGTGTCCACCCCTGCCCTGCCCCGCCCGTCAGGGTGCAGTGTCCACCCCTGCCCTGTCCCGCCCGTCAGGGTGCAGTGTCCACCCCTGCCCTGCCCTGCCCGTCAGGGTGCAGTGTCCACCTCTGCCCTGCCCTGCCCGTCAGGGTGCAGTGTCCACCTCTGCCCTGCCCTGCCCGTCAGGGTGCAGTGTCCACCCCTGCCCTGCCCTGTCCCGCCCGTCAGGGTGCAGTGTCCACCCCTGCCCTGCCCTGTCCCGCCCGTCAGGGTGCAGTGTCCACCCCTGCCCTGTCCCGCCCGTCAGGGTGCAGTGTCGACCCCTGCCCTGCCCTGCCCTGCCCGTCAGGGTGCAGTGTCCACCCCTGCCCTGTCCTGTCCCGCCCGTCAGGGTGCAGTGTCCACCCCTGCCCTGCCCTGCCCTGCCCTGCCCGTCAGGGTGCAGTGTCCACCCCTGCCCTGCCCTGCCCTGTCCTGCCCGTCAGGGTGCAGTGTCCACCCCTGCCCTGCCCTGTCCTGCCCGTCAGGGTGCAGTGTCCACCCCTGCCCTGCCCTGTCCTGCCCGTCAGGGTGCAGTGTCGACCCCTGCCCTGCCCTGTCCTGCCCGTCAGGGTGCAGTGTCCACCCCTGCCCTGCCCTGTCCTGCCCGTCAGGGTGCAGTGTCCACTCAGGCTCCATCAGGGGCCCAGTACTTCTGGGTCACCAGCCTCCAGACACAGTCTTCCACTAAGAGATGGAAGAAGAATTTTACTCCCAAGGCCAGCTCCTCCCTTCTTCTCACTGGGGAGGGGAGGGTCCTCCTTTGAGCCTCAAGCAGCCTGGCAGGGGCTGAGAAGGCCACCAAAGGGGACACACCCAGCCTCCACAAGCCCTGGCTTGCTGGCCCCCAGTGGAGCCAGCCTGCTGAGTTCCTGGCTGTGTAGAGACGCTACTCTCTGGACTCCTCACTGCAGGATCCTCCCCCAGGGCCACAGGATGAGCTCGGCTCAGCCTAACTCCCATGCTTGCATCTGGCATGTCCCACTACCCAGTCCCAGGCTGCTCAGACTTCACATGGTCCTTGAAGGCCAGCTTTTCACTGAAGAATGGTGCTGACAGCAGCCAGCATAGTGGTTTTGAAGGGTGAGGCAGTACTTCACCCTTGGGGACACTTTTTGGTTACCAATGCTGAGGGGGACTCCAGCAGCACTTGGTGAGCAGGGATGCAACATCCTGCAGTGTGCAGGACGGGTATTCAGGTGGGAGGACACTCTTGCATGCTGCACGACCTCCAAACGTCCTGCCAACGTTTATGCAGGTGTAAAAGCTATTTATAGTGATCTGAGCCCAGCAGTAGAAACTAGCGCCTTTGATAAGGAAGCACGAAGTAATTTGGACACTTCTAGTATCAATGAATTCCTTAGGAAGGCAGCTACAGTTATATGGAGGGAAGGGCACAGTTTCTGTTGTTCAGAACTCAACCACTGTCCATCATTTAAGAAACCTGCCTTGCTGGTGGTGCCAAGGCACTGGCACCCCCCACACAGCCCACCTGTGCCACTTAGAGCAGCCACCTTACAGCCATTCCACAGAGACGCAGGATAATCGCCATAACGTCCAGTGTCCTCATGCCCCCAGGTTTGTACACTGAATATGTAGTATGTTAGTATAAATTTCTTTCCTTTGTTTGCCCTGTATCTAACACTAACACTTGAGACATTTCTGTACATCTCTTTTTCCTTCTCCCTCCCTCATTCCCTCCCTTCCTTCTCTCTCTCTCTCTCTCTCTCTCTCTCTCTCAACGGGTCTCACTCTGTCACCCAGGCTGGAGTGCAGTGGCGAGATCACAGCTCACTGCAGCCTCCAACTCCCAGGCTCAAGTGATCCTGCTGCTTGGCCTCCCAAGTAGCTGGGACTCCGGGCGTGCGCCCAGCTACATATGCTGATATTTCTAAAGCTCTGTGTGCAGACAGTGAGGAAGGGGTCATTACAAATTACTTGTTATCAAATGAGTGGTGGGGCTGGTGGCTAAGAGCCACCCTGGCGGGCCACAATGTCACTCAGGGAACAGAGCCATCAAGGAGGCAAACAAACAAAATCCATGTGGCTGTACTTCCTCCTTCAGCTAGACTATCCCCTGAGAAAGAACCTCAGGAACAAAACCTACAATGTCCCCACAGGCTGAGCAATGAACAGTCCGTTTACACCCTCTGGGGGTCCTAGCTACAAACCCGCAGCCCCTCAGAGGACACGCCAAAGCCCCACACCTTCCACCACAGCTGAGGTCTCTGGGGGCTGCTAAGAAGCAAAAGGTCCCTGAGTGAAGGTTCTCATCAGCGCCCGAGGGACACTCGGGTTGGCCCTGGCCGCAATCTCTGGCGGGGCTGGGCCACAGGGCAGTGTCTGAGGACCAAATGCCAGCCGGAGGCTTTTCCCTTGGAGAGGGCCCTGTGCACATTTTGGGCATTCCTAGCGCTAAGGCTGTCTCTGGAAGATCAATCTCTCTGCTCAAATCCTGCGCCCACACTGGGCTCCAGAGGGCCAGGCCATGGTAAGTGCAGATCAAGTGTGTGCCTGGGCCCCCTGCTCCTCTTCACCTGGCCCACAGACAGCCACCTCCTCCCTGACGTGGCCCTGACACCAGGCAAGAGCGAGAGCCCTGCCTCGACTGCCCAGAGGGGCCATTCCACCATGACCGCCGTGACTCCTGCCCAGGGTCCCCTAAGGGACCCTCTCTGTGCCCTCCTTGAACAAGGATGAAACTGAACCTCCTGACTGAAATAAACAATCACAGACAAAACACAGAAAACAAGGCTTTTAAAGTCACTGGACAGCAGCAAAGAACAGCAAAAGGTGGAAAGCAGCAAGGTGAGCCCTGGTCCCGGCTCAGCACCTTGAGTGAGTTCCAGGAGGCAGCACAGCCCCGCATGGAGGAGCCGCGGCCAGGAAGACAGGGAGGCCGAAGCCACCAGCATGCACGGTGCAGAGCCCCTCCCCCCCCCCAGGAGCATGCCTTGGGGACACAGCGCAGCCCTCTCAAGTACTTAGCAGAACAGGGATTAACACACATGGTGAGGAAGGTCCCCAGGGCTGAGGACTGCACCACGTGGAACAACCAGAAAAGCCCACAGGGCCTGTCCTTGTCCACCAGCCCAATAGCATAACCTCATAATCCACAAGGATTGAGCAGAGCAATCAGGAATGTGGTGCCATTAGCCCTGGATAAGAACTGCTCCAGGATAGCCTGGCATAACATAAAAACACCACCTGAAAGGCCCAACCATTTCCAAGTAACTTAACTGCACACCTGAACAAAGTGCAAGAATATTTACAGGAGAACAAAAGCATCTAGCACTTAATACAATAAAATGCACAATGTATGGTATCAAATCAAAACATAAAGAGGCAAAAAAAAAAGGCACATAATGAGAAAAAAAATCAATCAAAAGCAACTTCAAACCTATACAGGTGTTAGAATTAGCAATTAATGTAGCTAAAATCCATATTTTACAAAGTTCAAAAGAGACATGGAAGAAAAATAAAAAGACCCAACCAAATTTATGTAAATAGAAACTACAATGTCTGAAGTTTAAAAACACATGGCTTATTTTAATGGCCTATTAGATTTTATTAAAGAAAAAAACCAAGGAACTTGAAGACACAGCAATAGATACTATTCAGCACGAAAAAAGGGAGGAAAAAATCATTTTTAAAAATGAATTCAAGCATCCTAATGAGGTTAACTGGAGTCTCTGAAGGAGCACTTTCCAAAATGATAGCAACAAAAAAATTCACAGATCTAAGAAACTCAAAAAGCCCCAAGCACAAGAAACATGAAGAAAAATCTGAAGCACATCCTAATCAAATGCTCAAAACCAGTGATAAAGGAACAGTCTTAAAAGCAGTCAGAGAAATAGACATGTTAAGCAAGAGAGGTAGGACAGTGACGATGACAGCAGACTTGCTGTCGGAAACAATGCAAGCAGGAAGTCAGTGGAACAACGTTTTTGAAGTCCTGGAAAAAAACACAAAACAAAACTGTCAACCAAGAAGTGAAGATTAACAAAACTGACACATCTTTAGCAAGACTATGAAAAGAAGGGAAAAGAATAAATTTACCAAAATCAGAAATGAGAGTGGGGACATTACTGCCAACCTTACTGAAACAGAAAGGATTATGAGAGGAAACTAGGAGCAACTGCACGCCTGTTAGACATTAGACACCCAGATGAAAAGGACAGATTCCTAAGACCACAACAATTACTTCAAGAAGACACAGAGAATATCTCCAGACCTAACAACAAGATTCTAAATCAGTAGTCTAAGATTTCCCACCCCCCCCTAAAAATATTACATATATACCCAGGACCATACGGCTTCACTGGTGATTCTATCAAACATTTAAAGAAGAAAGGCTGTGCACGCTGGCTCACGGCTGTAATCCTAGCATATTGGGAGGCCCAGGCATGAGGACCACTTGAGCCCAGGAGTTTGAGACCTGGCTGAGCAACATAGCAAGACCCTGTCTCTACAAAAAATAAAAAAAATTAGCCAAGCACGGTGGTGTGCACCTGTACTTCCAGCTCCTCAGGAGGTTGAGGCAAGAAGATAACGTGACCCCAGGAGTTTGAGGCTGCAGTGAGCTATGATGATGCCACTGCATTCCAGCCTGGGTGACAAAGCAAGACTCTGTCTGAAAACAAACAAACAAACAACAATAAAAGAACTAATAGCCCTGATGAATATAGAAGTAAACATCCTCAGCAAGATACTAGCAAATTGAATCTAACAGGATCTTAAAAGAATTATACACCAAGACTAGGTGGGATTTATATCAGGAATGCAAGGGTGGCTGAATATAGAAAAATCCATTAATGTAATACATCACATCAACAGAGTGAAGGAAAAACTGGCATGATCATGGCAAGTGACACGGAAAAGGTATAAAACAAATCCAATGCTCCCTCGTGATAAAACACGCATAAGCCAGGATGCAAAGGAACTCCCGCAACAGGTTAAAGAGTATGTAAGAAACACTCACAGCTAAGATCACACTGAATGATGAAAAATGAAAGCTTTCCCCTGAAATCAGGATCAAGATACAAATGTTCAACTTTACCCCTGCTATTCAACATTGCACAGGAATTTCTAGCCAGGGCAATTACTTAAGAACAAGAAATAAAAAGCATCCAAACTGGAAAGGAAGAGGTAAAACTACCTCTATACACAGATGACATGTTATATACAGAAAATCCTAAACAATGAAAAAAATTCTATTAGAGCTAATAAAAAAGTCAGCAAAGTTGCTGGAGACAAGATAAACATGAAAAAAATAAGTGGCATTTCTATATACTAGCAATGAACAATCCAACAAAGAAATCAAGAAAACAATTTCATTCACAATAGCTATCAAGGAGAATAAAATACTCACAAACAAGTTTAACCAAGGAGATAAAAGACTTGTATCCTGAAAACAATAAAACATTGCTCAAAGAAATTAAAGAAAACTTAAATAAATGGAAAGACTTTCTGTGTTCATGGGTTGGAAGACTTAATATTGTTAAGATGACAATACTCCCCCAAAATGATCTAAGATTTAATACAATCACTGTTAAAATCCGAGGTGTCTTTTTTGTAGAAATGGGAAAGTTGATCTTAAAATTCATATGAAACTGCAAGAGACCCTGAATAGCAAGCCAGTCTTGGGGAGAAAAAAAGAGGAAGTTGAAAGATTCACACCCAGTTCAAAATCTACTACAAAGCTACAGTAATCAAAGCAGCGCAGTACCAGCGTGAGGACAGACACACATTCATGGAATAGAATTAACAATCCAGAAATAAACCCACACATCTATGGTCAGCTGGTTTTCCACAAGGGCGTCACAATCACTGAATAGGGAAAGAACAGTCTCTTCCACAAACAGTTTTGAGACAAACAAAAGTCCACATGCAGAAGAATGAAGTTGGGCCCTTATCTAACACTATTCAAAAACTAACACAAAATAGATCAAAACCTTAGAGCTAAAATCATAAAATTCATAGAAGGCAACATCAGAGTGAATGATCTTGACCTTGGATCTGGCAATGGTTTCTTAGATATGCCACCAAAATTATAACAATAACAAAATAGATAAAATGTACTCCAACAAAACTTTTATGCTCTTTGGCATGTAAGCTTTTGTACACCAAAGAGCATTATCACTAGATGAAAAGACAATCCACAGACTGGGGAAAATATCTGCAAGTCATCTATCTGATAAGGGTCTAGTATCTGGAATATATAAAGAACTCTTCCATCTAAACAACAAAAAGACAACCCAATTTAAAAATGGGCAAGGTCTTTGAACAGACGTTTCCTCCAAAGCAGGTATGCAAATGGCCAACAAGCACACGAAGAGAAGCTCAGCATCACTTGCCATCAGGGATACAAACCAAAACGGCACTGAGATGCCACCTCACGCCCGCTAGGATGGCTCTAATGAAAACAAACAAACAGAAAATAACAAGTGTTACTGTCATTTCTCTCAGTCCTAATACTGGTAAGTTGTATCTTCTTTCTTTTTTTCTTCTTTTTACTCTGACTAGAAGTTTATTAATTGTGTTGATCTCAGAGAACCAAATTTTGGTCTCATTTATAGAACTGAATGATGTGACCAAGATAAAACATCATCTTGATTTTGGGTGGGGGCCACATGCAGTTTTCCTGAGAAGGGAGCAAAAACCAGTGCACAGGTTCAGTGAGTGCAGAGACCCCAGGGGGTGGGAGCCACCTGCCACTGAAACACAGGGCTCTCATGCCACTCGTGGACGGCCCAGACTCCCAGAATGGAACAGAAGGCAGCAGACAGGGCTCTCTGGCACAGCCCCAGCTTCAGTGTGGACCAGCCTCTTGAGGCCACCCCATCCCTCCACCCACCCTCCCAAGGGTGCCCCATGTCTCTCTGGCCACCTTCTGAGGGCGCCTGCGCTCCTCTGCCAACAAGGTCCCGCCAGAGCTTCATGAAACTGTAACATTAACGGTGCTTGTGGCTCACCCTCTAGTACGGCATAAGCTTTCGATAGAGGCCTCGTGCTCTGGTTTAGTTTGAGAGGATGCAGGGTTGATCCAGGGCCTTACCTAATTCCACACAGTTGTACTCCCTTCTCCCCAGCAGCAATCGTAGCGCTGCCGAGCTCTAGAGTGAGGACGCCACGTGAGCACACGAGCCATGCTGTCACTCACATGCCACACATCTGAGCCTCAGTCTGTGCCAAGGAACACAGATGGTGGTGATGGAGCCGAGGGCCAGGGCCAGAGAGCTCAAGGCACAAGGCAGGGGCCTGCATCTCAGGGATTCGGGTCTCTTTAGTACCCAATCTTGGTGGATGTTTCAGGTCTCCAAGAAAAGAAATGATGCTGAAATTAGAACTGGGAATCCCGGTCACAGGTCACCTTTCTGCTCAGCCCTGAACCCGCTATCACCCAGGAAGGTCTCTGCAGCGGCCGTTGCTTCTTGGTGAGGGGTGGGAGGGACCTCAAGTCAATTCACCTCCCCCATCTCCACTCCAGCTGGAGGGAGATGCCAGGTGCAGTGGGCCACGGGCAGCCACCGACACCCAGGTGTTTCCTCATGAGCACAGCTGGGCACCTGACCTGGGACATTCCTTCTCCTCAGGAAGGGCAGCCCAGCTGGAGCACACATACCAGAAGGCCGGCTTGTCATTTCTTACGCTGACACATTTGCCAAGGAAAATAACTCTAGCAGCACCCTCAGGTGCCCACCCCAGGGAACTGGCTGCAGGAGATTCACAGCTCCAGAGGGACGGGGCAGCTGGACAGCAGGTGACAGGTGAGAAGTGAGCAAGCTGCACCTCAGCTCTAAGCAGCAGGGGCAGGGAGGCCCCAGAGGGAATTGGAGGAATCCAGTGTTTCAGCAGAAAATGCCAGAAACAAAGCTGGAGCGGCAGAGGCAACTCACCCCTGCAGGGCATGTGGAGGGGCACCAACCACGCTAACAGTGTTTTCTGCCACCCAAGACCCCTCCCCACCTCCACGAAGTGGAAGCGGGTCCCATTTACACTTGAGGAGATATGCTGGGGACCTGGTGAGGGGGTGCCTGTGTGCATGTCCTTCCAGAGGGCTCTAGAACCTTCACTGGGCTCAAACAGGCTGCATCCTCTAAGAGAGCAGTTGTTGACACTGGGGAGGGGAGGCAGGTGTCAGAAACCCTTTGAGAACCCAATGAAACTGCAACCCCTCTCTCCAGAAAAACACACGCATATAACAAAAATTTGTACACAGCTGCAAGGGCTTCACGGGTAACTTACGGCCTGGCCCGAGTGCTGGATAAAGAAGCCCTGCTTGGAAGAAACACCTGAGTCTGAAGGGCCTGCCTACAGAAAGGGCCTTTCTCCCCACAGTCCCACTCCTGCCTCTGCCTTTCCAGTCCATCTGCAGCTACCTCGTCCCTGTGGAGACCCCTTGCGTGGCCCCTGGCCCTCCTGGGAATGTGATAGGGTGCTGGCGGCTGCCTACTGACCACAGGTGAACACAGGTCCCCAGGCTTCCCAGTCAAGGGTCAGTCCAAGTGTCCAGAGGACAGGGCAGACACAGTGGCAGTGTGAGCTTCCACAAGCAGGGAGGCAGCAGGGCACGCGGCGTGCCACAGGGAAAGCCACAGGGAGAGGCGAGGATCCTGCCCCAGAGCAGACACTGAAGCTCCTGCCTCCTCCAGGGACACCATGAGGGACAACGCCATGCAGGGGAGGACACCGTGGATCTTAGTGACTCAGCGAGGGGCAGGAGCACCGAACGTGGCCAGAGTAAGAAACCAGCAGCTGAGAACACTCTAAGCCAGAGAGGGCCACTGCAGAGACGTGAGAGGTTTGGGTTGGGGGAAAAACAAGGATGAGGGTAGGACTGTTCCCCTATATGGAATGACTGTCATCATTTTTAAAGATAAATTAACCAATTTCCTTTCTTGTGGTTATTATAGACCATATCTTTTTGTCCTGTGGGGTGGAGTCCTCAGGGTTTTCCCTGCTCCAAGTCCAAAGTGCCCCCGTTCTCTTCACCCTGCCCCTCACCCCCAAAGAGGCCCACGAGTCACATGGTGGATGTGCAGATAGAGCTAGATGAAAAAGCAGCACGCACGTAACCGGAATTATAAAATACCCAGGACCAAACCTAACGAGAAATGCGTAAGTTTTGCCAGAAGAAAGCGACCACCCAAGTAAAGGCCAGAGGAGGAGACCTTGACACGGGGCCTCACACGCTCCCCGGGGGCGGACGCTGCAAAGAGCCGCTGTTCCGTGTTTGCCTATAAACCAAGGCGATTCCAAGGGGGCTTCTGTGGAACTTGGTAAGCTAACTCTAAAGACTACCTTGGAGAAAAGAGACAAAAATATCTGAGATAATTCTGAGAAAGAAAATAATAAAAAGGTCACGCCACATCAAACACACCATGAGGCTCTGTTGGCTCTTCTACGTGAGCTTGTACCTGTCCAGATAAAAGCAGGCTTACTCTGCCCTGGGATTTTTCTTCTGTCTTGTGGAAGGGGAGTGGGGAATGCAAATATTTTCTACAACCAAGGGCCACAAATTACACCATTAGAAATTCATTTTATGGGCTAAGAAAACTCCTTTTCAATAGCCAAAGTAATCCTAAGCAAAAAGAACAAAACTGGAGGCATCACATTACCTGACTTCAAATTATACTACAGGGCTACAGGAACCCAAACAGCATGGTACTGGTGGAAAAGCAGAGACATAGACCAATGGAACAGAATGGAGAACCCAGAAATACAACCATATAGCTACAAAGCAGACAACAACATACACTGGGAAAGGACACACTATTCAATAAATAGTCCTGGGAAAATTAGCCATATGCAGAAGAATGAAACTGGATTCCTATTGCTCGCCATATATAAAAATTAACTTAAGATGGATTAAAGACTTAAATGTAAGACCTGAAACAATAAAAATCCTAGAAGAAAACCTAGGAAAAATTCTTCTGGATGTTGGCCTAAGCAAAGAATTCATGACTAAGACCCCAAAATCAAACACGACAAAAACAAAATTAGACAAATGGGACTTAATTAAACTAAAAAGCGTCTGCACAGTAAACGAAATAATCAAAAGAGTAAACAGACAACCAGAGTAGGAGAAAATATTTGCACAAGGCAGATGGGAAGAGTGCATCTGCCTCCCAGAGGGTAGCACCGGGGTGAGCTGGGGGAAACGGCCAGCCTGGTTTCCAGGGGGAGCGAGGCTCTGAGAGACTGAGGATGTTCTAGGAGCAGGAACAGCACAAGGAACCACAGACGGGCACAAGAGGATGATGTGGTCAGACTGGCAAGGGGGGCTTCGGTGGAGAGGATGTCGCCAGCGTGTGAGGGGCAGGCCCCCCCTCAGGCGCTTAGGGACTAGGTGAAGATCTAAGTACCTGCAGTAAGAAGGAAAGGCAGGGGTCACAGACTGACAGTGCCCCCATCCACACGCTGAAATCCTGGGAGGCCATGAGGGCGGAGCCCAGACAGCTCTCTCACCCCTTCCCCTGCTGAGGGAGCAGCAAGAAAGCACTGCGTAGAACCAGGAAGCCTTGCAGGACGCCAAACCAGCCAGCCCGTTCATCGTGGACTCCCAGCCTCCAGAACTGTGAGCACCAAATCTGTTCTGTTACAGCAGCTGAACAAACTGAGACACACGGCCAGAGTCTGTTCCCTCAGCACGATGGCCAAGAGGAGGTGCCTGGTAAATATTTGCTGAATTAGACACATTTACCTCAAATGCAAGGGGCATTTAAGGCCAACCAGTTCAATGCGATGCCCGCCTTGGTCTGTGCCAGCACGCACTGAGAATGCGCCTGAAAACAGGGAAACTTCAACCAGGTACATGCAGAGGGCCCTGAACCAGCCTCCACTGGGGCCAGCTGGAGAAAGGGCAGGCCTATATCCTCACTCAGCAACACTTCACTGCAAAGCCTGGATCTTTTCAAATACATGAACTCATCTAGACTTGCAAGGCTGCCGAGGAATTGTCATTCTCTCTCCACCCTCAGGATGAGGTGGTGGGCCTGTCTGTGGTCACACAGCAGGTGAGTCAGCAGGTGTGGCTTAGGACAGGGGGACCGGGCCCCAGCCCGTGTGGGATGAAGAGTAGGTACAGAAGCTCCAAGGTGGGGTGCAGGAGAGGCTGTATCCAGGGGCTGGGAGACAAAGACAGTGACATGAGGCCACGGGCCCAGACTTTGGGGCATTCCCCAGACCTGCTCTGGACATATTCCTGGCCCGAAGAGCCTCTCCAAGCTCAGGACACTCACACCAGGGCACATGGGGACAGGCATGCTGGTGGGGCATGAACTGAACTGGATGCCCGAAATCACAAGGCTGCCACTAGCCCGTGAAGAGGCTGTGCCTCCTTACCCCAGGGCTTGTCTCCCCCAGCAAGCCCAGTATGCACGAGGCTGTCCAGTCATAGAGGTGCTTAGTCATGTGGTGGGACAGATCCGGAAAGAGAAATGAGGCACGATCAGTCACTGAACCAGCAGGTTTTTATAACAATTTACCAGGAGGCGGTTGGCCATGCTGGAGGACTGTGATAAGACCAGACTGCGGGCGGGGGAGCAGAATGATGATGATTAGCGAGCACGGAGGAACACTCACTTCTGCTCCACCCACCACCCTCAGCACCAGCCATGCGTGCCTCCTCGGGTGGGTGCGTCCCCGCACATCTCCACGCAGCCCCACGGATCTCACACAGCCTTGCAGATCTCCACACGGCCCTGCACATCTCCGCACAGTCCTGGGGTGGGCACAGCCCCGCAGATCTATGTGCAGTCCTGGGGTGGGCACAGCCCCGCAGATCTATGTGCAGTCCTGGGGTGGGCACAGCCCCGCAGATCTATGTGCAGTCCTGGGGTGGGCACAGCCCCGCAGATCTATGTGCAGTCCTGGGGTGGGCACAGCCCCGCAGATCTATGTGCAGTCCTGGGGTGGGCACAGCCCCGCAGATCTATGTGCAGTCCTGGGGTGGGCACAGCCCCGCAGATCTATGTGCAGTCCTGGGGTGCGCACAGCCCCGCAGATCTATGTGCAGTCATGGGGTGGGCACAGCCCCGCAGATCTATGTGCAGTCCTGGGGTGGGCACAGCCCCGCAGATCTCCGCACAGCCATCACTGCAGTCTCTTCAGAGCAAGAGCTCCTTGTGTCCTCACCTTCCCACAAGAAGCCTGAGGCTCCGGAGGCCGAGTGGCTGCCAGAGAAGAGGTCCACAGAGCACTGGGCCCTGGGGACCTGCCCTGCTGATGGCCGCCAGGTTTCAACATCTGCCCGTAAAGCCTGTGCCATCAGGACACAGAGCAGGACCCGACACCCTGCCCGTTTTAGAGATGAAACAAGGAAGGGTGAGTGACAGGAAGTGTGTGGCCAGGCCTGGTGCCCCTTCTGTGGGGCTGACCCACCTCAGATGCCCCTGGGGGTAAGGGGTGGGCCAAGGAGGAACTGCTGAGGCAACACGGAATTCAAGGAAGATGACTGCTTAATCACACAGAGGTATGAGCACTGCAAATCCTCTAAATCAGAAAATAAATCTTCAACCCTCACTCCCTGAAGTATATAAAATATTAGAGGATTTTTTTATGGTTGTAATCTAAAGACTCATTTCTCCAGCCACTGCTGGCCATATCTAATTAGGGTGAGGTATGTTAATGATACAACTATGGACCAGGACATCTTTCCTTGTGATAGTAATTGCATTTAAAGGAAAAAGCATGAATTGTACTTATGCTTACTAATTAGTATGGGTTTCCTGATTAATAATAGAAAGTCAAACTGCCTTTGTCTTGTCATCTGCAATTAGCTAAAGATGTTTAAATTTTTCTTTCTTCTCTCCTAAACAGCAAACTGACTTTGGGTCAGAAGACAGTGGGTAAAGGAGCTGCAGGCTGGCAGACGGTGCACACACCAGGCTGCGTCCCCACCGGCCAAGGATGGAGAGTGTGAGGGACGCAGTCGGCGATGCCCTGGACGTGGGTTGTTCTAGCTATCCCAGGGGCTAGGGTGCCTCTTTCCCAGACATAGCCACTGCCAAGGCTGACACTGGGAATGGGATGGCAAAGGCCTCAGAGCCAGACCCGAGGCCAGCTCCAGCCCTCCCGTCTCACGGTGAGCCCCGGCCGCTCGCTTGTCCTCACTCTCTGGTTCCTCCACCATAAAATGAATAGCTGGTCGGGTCAGCAGTGTACGTCAGCAGCAGGAACTTCCCCCACGCAGAATCACTTGAGTTTTACTGGTAACCCCAGGAGAGAACACCAGTGACACTGAGGGGCTCTGATTTACATAGAGGAAGGAGACCTGCAGCCCACGCTAAACAGCCGAGGGGGGCGGGCGGCCGGGCCCAGGCCAGCGCCCATCACAGCTCCCATGGCCGTGCACTCACTGGGCACCTCTCTACCCGATCCCTCCCCTGAAGGTATGGTGTGAGGCAAAAGGGATACAGAGCCAAGGAGACATCTCGAATCCTCGGGAGCCAGTCTGCGGGGACTTCAACTCAGGACAAAAGGACGAGGCCAGGAACACAAGCTTAAAGCTGAAAAAGAAGTCCAATGAGCCAGCAGCAAACAGCCTGAGTGTGGAAGAGGAAAGGTGGAGAGAACATGCCAGGGGTCTGGAGGAGAAAGAACATGGAATGTTCTAGGAGCTGATTACCCAGCCATATGTGGCTACTAAAAGTGATTAAAATCAAGCCATTAAGATTTTCGGCTGTCCTAGCCACAATTACATCAGTGACCAGTGGCTACTGTGCTGGCTGGGCTGGACAGAGAACATTCCCACTGGGCAGAGTGCTCTGCCAGACGGCCCTGCCTAGCCTCGGGCTCTGTCATGCTCTGCCCAAACCTCCTTCAATGAGTTGCGATGGTGTCAGGAGGTCCCCCAGCCAGGTGAGAGGTCTGGGGTTGGCCAAAGCCACACAGGTAATTCGTGGCAGAGCCAGAACTGGAACACAATTTGCTGGCCCCAGCCTTCCCACACCCAGGATGACCATCCCCATGGTCAAGGCAAGGGCTTCCTGGGGCAGCAGAAGACACCCCGGCCCAGGAGGCTCACACCCCTGTGAGCACTCTGAGCACTGCCATTTCCTAGTTTCCTTTTAACTGGGAGAAAGGAGAGAGAAGTGAAATAAACAACGGGAAGTAAGCTAAGGACTGGACAGGTACAGGCGAAGATTACACACTTGTCTGAGGAGGCAGCTCCAGGCCTGAAGACAACCAGCAGGAGGGGCTGCAGAGCCCGTCTGTCTACTCCGAGGCCTGGAATCGGCGATGCTGAGAACCCACACGGAGCCCCAGGTCCTACCCATTGTGCGAGGCTGCAGGAGTGACCCCAGGGAGCTCACATCCACCAGCAGCTCCCCGCTGACCACCAGCCCCAAGGTTCCCTGGTGCAGGGGGTGGGGGCCTCTGAACTGAGGTGCCAGCCCTGCTGACATCAGAGGCCCCCCGGGGAGAAGTACTGTCATGACCTCCCTGTGAGTCCCCAGGAGACCCGTGCTGCATTGTGCCCACCCCACCCTCGGCATCCAAGGCCAGGTCCTGTCCTCCCTACTCCTCGAGGAGGGACCTGGATTAGCAGTTTCCCCAAAACCACCCTGGCACTGGGGAGAAGGGTTGACATCAAGGTCAAGGTGTCAGCTCCGAGGCAGCCAGGCTTCTGTGGAAAAGGGGGTCCAGATGCAAGGACAGCCACGGGCTCAGCCTCGATGCCCAGGCTTGGCGTATGCTGGGCACAACTCCATCTCTAATGCCTCCCGGCCTCGTGCACAGCCGGAAACACAGCCCCGGGCACGTTCCAGTTCAGGTCAACACCAAGGAAACCCGGCATGTCTACACACAGGACAGCATGGCTCCCAGGGCTTCCCCCACCCTGCCCCAGCTTCTCAAAGTCAACGGGAAACACCCTTTTTTCAAGAGCCTGGACGCTCAGTGAATGGGAAGGAAGCACTAATAGTCCACAGGCTTGGAAAGCAGGAAGGCCACGCTGGCTGGTCCCACCGCCACGAAACACGCACAGAGCTGGGAAGGCTACAGCGTCCCCGTTAACCACCTACACGCTCAGTCACCAGACTCCACAGTGTGCAGAGCTGCCCGTCACCCACCATGCACTGCTGCTGGTGCGTCAGACTCCACAGTCTACTCAGCTCTCCCGCCAGGGAGCATTCTGAACCACCCTCGCTGAAGGTTGGGGGCTTAGCCAACAATTATGATGGGTTCCCCCTCAAATTGCCTTATCAGTGACTGCTCACTGCAGAAAACACATGGAAAAAACAAAACCACCACTCACGGGTATTTCTACAGTTTAAAGGTAAACGTGGCTCACACTCAAATTTAAGAAGCACACACAATAAACACTGCACTGCGACGCTGCCTGAGAACTGCTTTCCCTCTCTCTGGAAGGGCATCACCTCACTGCCTCTCCTGCGCGCTTCTCACCTGCACACCTAGCCCTGGTTAAGGCCATGAACCAACGATCGGTTGAGCACAGCAGACAAACGACTGACCAGCCCTGCTCCCAGCTCACCCGTACATCTCAGAGGGGCCCAAGGGCTCCGGACCAGCCAGCCCCTCCCAACAGACCCCTTCCCGGCCTGCCTGACACTGGGCTTCAGACCAGCAGAGGTAAGAACCAGCACTAGTGCCTGCGGTGCGTGTGCCTCCCACCTGCTCCCACAGGGCTCCCACGGCCGTCAGGTGGAATAAATCTCTCTCTACCCAGCTCCAGCCGCCCTTCGGGCCCTTCGAGCAAACCCCTCACAAGTGCTATCAGTGCTACAGCTCCCGGCCTCCCTGGAAACAGCTCCCACGGAGATCATCAATCACCTGGCGCCAACCTTCTGCTTCTCTCTCAGGTCCTTGTGGCAGGGTCTGATGGAGTTTGTCACTCTCCACTCAAACATTTCCTGCTCCAGGGCTCTGTGAATGATCTGCCCTCCCCCGAGTGCCCTGACTCACCCTGCTCCCCCGGACCAGATGCGGGATGCTGGAGCTGGGCCCAGAGGCTCGAGCCTCAGGTGCTGCCTTCTCTGCTACCTTCTCACTCCTGAGGATGGAAATGTGCAGGCCTCACCTGGAGGGCCCAGGCGGGGCCGTCTGCCCAGCAGCAGATGCCCCAGGCTGCTGGGCCTTCCCTCTAGCCCCCACCCCACACCATGACCCCACCGAAGCCAGAGCACCGCAGTCCTCCTGGATTCCCGGCCCTCATGCTCCACCTCACTGCATCTGCCTGCAGTGCAGCCGAACTGACCACACCACTGCGGTGTGTGCTGGACACCTGCACCCCCAGCCACCACCTCTCCACAGCGGCCAGGCTCCCCCATAAAGATGGGAACGAGGTCTCACCCCTGCCACGTCCAGCCCCATGAAATCATGTCCTCACCACAGCTACAGGCCTGCCCAGCTTGAGCCCCAACAGCCCGCTGGCACTCGCTTCCGAGTCCCCAACCCCCGCTGTCCCAGGGCACGCTGGCCCCTTCCAGTCCCAGGGCCCAGCTCCCCGGCTGTGTGGCCACAGACACACTGTCAGGGCCCTGAGCACAGCCAACCCAGGCTCCAGGTGCTGGGCCCAGCCTCACCCCCACCCTCGCTCCAGTGCCCTGACTCCTGAGGGGGCAGGTTTCTGACCCTCCCAACTCTGCCCCACAGGAAGGACCAACGATAATAACCACAGCCGCAACCACGGCAGGCTACGTGGCTGTCTCCACAACTTAAAAAGCAAGTTCATTTCAACTGACCCTCGCCATGCCCCTGCCAAGTGCGGGATGAAGGCTCTGAGTCAGAGAGCCAGGACACCTGCCCAGGGCTCAGGCTGGCAAGGAAGGACACGGAACAGGAGCCTCAACCTGAGACGCCGGTCCTGAGCCCGCCCCAATGCTGACAGTGCCTCCCTGGTAGCACACGTGGCCTGGAGCCTCCCTGTGTCCTGCCCAGACAAGGCCAAGGCCAGGGAAGGATGGTGTGGGCTTACATCTGGTTTAGGCCAAATAGCTTCAAAAGCAAAACCCATTTGTTCCCTGAAATGGTCAGAAAGCCTTTTAATACTGGAGATTGAGAAACCCAAGGAGAGTTCCGGCCGAGGTCACCAGTGAGCTTGTGCCGCATGAGCTCGGCCATAGCCAAAATAAGTGGGCACAGGGCTGACGCGTTCTGGGGAGAAAACACACCTTCAAAGCACGCCTGCACAATCAGTGGAGAAATAAAAGTGCACATGGCAAATAAACACACGCTAACGAAGACCCTACATCTTTGGGCGCACACAGAGTGAAGCCCAAGCCCAGGCTGAGGCAGGTGTCCCTGCTGGTGACAGACCCTGTGTGGACTAGGCGGGGGCCAGGGATGCCGTGGCACTGACATCACTTCAGCAGCCCCAGGCTCCTCGCAGCCCACACAGTGTTCAAATCTGCTTTGTCTCAACAGCATGACTTTGTATGGCACACGGTTCCAGGCAGTGGAGGCTCTACCCAGGCCACGCACACTCTGCTATTGGGAGAGAAGGGACCTACAGCCTTATGCCTGCAGGATAAGTCCTGATGGGGACAGGACGGGACAAGTTCCTGCTGGGGACCTAGGATCCAAGGTGTCCTAAACCGGGACTTCCCTCTGTCACAGAGTCAGCAAACAAGCGCCGTGTCAGGACTTACCATGTCCGCTCTTTGCTTCTGGCCTCCCAGCTCCTCCAGGGCCTGTGACAGCTGAGCCTGTAAGAGGAGACAGAAAGTGGGTCAGAGGCTGTAGGCCACCCAAGCCTCTGCTCTGGCCTGTAGTGGACGTACCTCCCACCACCCCGTGACCTCTGCTCCCTGCTGAGCAAATGGGGTCCCAGGGGTTGGGCAGCGGGCAGCTGGCATGGTGGGCAGGGCCAGAACTGCTGCCCAGGTAACTAGGTGGGCAGCAGGTGGCACAGCAAAATGCAAAGTCTACCCCTAAGACCTGTCTCTGAAAACTGACTATGAGTGGCAGGTGGACATGAGGTGTCCTGAGACGGACCACGGGACTGTGGAGGACAGGCGAGGTGTCCAGGACGGGTTCCAGCACCCAAGGGAGAGGGGAAACAGCTCACTTCCTTCTGCAGGTTCACGCTCTGGAAGAACTGATTAAGGCGACCTTCCTGACAGAGGCCACGTCTCGGAAAGTCTCTGAAGCTGCCCACCCATGGCCAGCACCACATAGGACCCCAGAGTAGAGAGACCCACCCCCCAACACTGCCCCCAAGGATGTCTGGCCTACCCTTTGCTAAAAGTTGAGACTCAAGGGCAGCCTGGACTGTCTGAGCCAACAGGGCCATGCTGGGGCCTGAGAACCTGGCAGTCTTTTCTGACCAGGGGGCCTCACCGAATACCTAGTTTGCGCCACGGAGCTAGATCCTCACACCTACAACCTTGACAGGCTGCCCTGGCTTTTGCAGGAGAAGTCCCAGTTACAGGGTGCACGATCCCAGGACCACGTGCAGGAGCTCGCAGGCAGCCGGGCTCAGGCCTGGGCCAGTCTCACTGGCGTGAAAGCCAAGGGGAACAAGTGCTGAGCATGCCCCAGAGCAGGAACATGGGTGCCAATCAGGCACACTGTCCTCTGCCCCCCAGCCTCTCCTAGAGAGGCCTTGACCTTGAAGCTCAGCAATGAGGTTGGCCTCCAGAGTCACAGACTCAAAAAATGAGAATAGATCATGCACTTTTCCCAGAAAATAATGCAAACTAAACCTACCCAGTGAGCTGCACAGCCACTGCTGGGAAACTGTGGCAGGTGCCTACACCAGCCATGATGCAGAAGCACTCTCCATTTCTCACTCTCACGGGGTCTGAGTGGCCACATGGCACTGAGCATGGGTATCTATCTCCCAGAGGGGACCAGCCCTGCCCAGGGAAGGCTGGACTCAAACTTATCCCTATAAACGTTCTGTCGCTCTCCTGCAACATCCCCCTGGGCAGGGTGACAGATCATCAACAGCGAAATACACGTCATGCATATGGTCACCTCTTCCAGGGACCCTCCAAAGGCACCCCCACATCAGCTCCTGAAGGCCTGCAGGAAGGAGAAACTCGAATGCTGCCGCCCTGGGGCTGTCGGGGAAGGTCCCTCTGCACAACTACGTCTTTCTAAAGCCCAGCCAAACTCCAGACACCGGGCATTTACTTCCTGGGCACAGGTCCCCATGTGCTAGGCCAGGGTGTGGGGAAGGCACATCGCCTCTCTGTGGCCCTGTGTGAGCCGATGCTCATAGGACTGAGGCTCAACAGAAGGGAGGCACTGACAACCCTGGGAAAAATCATTACCGTGACAACGCAGCCTCCTGGAACAAGATTTCCAAAACCAAGTCAAACAACAACAAAAACCAAAACCCACCCGTGAAGAAGCCAGTACCAAGGCTGAGTTCTTATGGACAAGTGAGGACATTCCTCAAAGTCGACTACTTCAACCCCACCTCTGCCCAAGTGTCAGGGGTTTGGCACGGCTGCCAGGTGAGCTGGGGAGAGGCAGGGGCATGGCGACTTCACCAGGCAGGAAGTGATGTGCTCCGTAAATGCTCCAAGACCCACAAGCTAACGGCACACAAATACTTAAACCGAGAGGACGAGATCAACCGAGCAGAGCCAGGAGCAGCCTGGCCTGGAGCACCACAGCCTCCTGCCGCGGGCCGGTGGCAAGAAGTGAGGGGACGCCTTCGGGAGGCAGCGCCAGCCCAGACCACCTCCTCTGGGACCCGCTGCAGTCAGAGGCACCGAGGGCAGACCAGTTGTCTGTAGAAGGCTCCCCGCGTGGCACCAGGCCACCTTACTGCTGACGTGCTCACTGGCCCACCTGCCCACCTGCCCACCAGTTTTCTTACTGGTCTTCCTTCAGGAAGGAAGAAACCGAGGCTCGGAAATGAAGCCACACCCAATCCTGCCCAGCAGTCAGTGACGGGAGCAGGATTGGGGCCCAGAGCTCTCTCTTTCCAACACACTCAAACTGGTGAGAGCAGCACTGCCGGAGCCCCTGCCGCTCTCCCCCTGCCCCCAGCAACACTCCCATACCGTGCCGGACACCACACTCTCCCTCCCCGATCAGAACCATGAAAACACAGCACAACAGAAACACGGGCACAAGATGCGAACAGACATTTCCCAGAAAAGGAAACACATATGGCTGGGAAACACATGACAAGGTAATCAACATTGTCATTAATTAGGAAAATGCAAATCAAGATCAACAATAAAATACCACTTTGCATGCATTTGACTGGCAAAAATTAAGTATCTTGGAAATACTAAGAGTTAGTAAGTATATAAATCAATTGAATCTTATATACATCGATGGTGGGAGTGAAAACTATTAATAGTAAATTACTTTGTAAAATAGCTTGCCATTTCCTTAGTGTTTAACATTTGCATGCGCTGTAACTCAGTGACCCCATCCCGAGGTACACATTCAGAGACACTGTTACACGTGCCCGCAGCAGGTCCGCACCAAGCTCTCCTCACCTGCTCTGTGAGAGAAAAAACCTGAAACACTCACGACGCCCATCAGCAAGAGAACGAGTAAGAAGCTGAATGTGCTTATGCAGCGGGACACTCTGCCACAGGCCATAGCCACGTGCAACACCCGCGCGTGACAAAGTAGAGAGCACGAATCTCAGACAACAAGAGCGTTACTCTTTCTGTGAAGTTCAGAATCTAAACAATGTAGCACTTAGGCATTCACATATGTACAATTAAGCTATGTTTTTTAAAGCAAGGCAATAATGCACACAGAATTCGGTGCAGCGCTACCTGCTGGGGGAGGGGTGGGGCAGGGGTGGGGCAGGGGCTGGACAGGGCACATGGCAGGTGAGACACCAGCCATAGGGGCATCATCAGCTCCTGGGACCCGAGAGCCCCTGAGCTGGGGGCAAGCTCCCATATGTTCCTTAAACAAACAAAATTCAAGACCCTAACAGAAGGCTACACATGGACCGATGACAGTGTGTGTTCCGAATCCAGGTTAGGCCTAACCCATCCTGGGACCTGCAGTACAGGAGCAGGAGGCCAGTGTGACGTCCTGCACAGAGGGCCCCTCCGTTCCCACGAGGCCCAGGCCATGCCCTCAGCCCGCCTGACCCGGGTCCCACTCTCACGTGAGTCTGTCCCTGGCCTGCTCTGCACCACACACAGTGGTCTCCTGCTGGCCCTGCGCAGCCCTCCCTGGGCCTTTGCACCCG
This sequence comes from Lemur catta, assembly GCF_020740605.2. NCBI lineage: Eukaryota > Metazoa > Chordata > Mammalia > Primates > Lemuridae > Lemur > Lemur catta. The sequence goes on from NC_059129.1 coordinate 20,040,909, forward strand.
AGGCCCTTCCTCCTCCCAGACCCTCTCGCTTTGCCCCACACCCTCGTTCTCTGCTCAGAGAGGCCTCAAGGCCGTCATCCTCCTGAGCTGTGCCCCACGCCCTGGCTCTTATCCTCTTGTCCTTGGAATCCAGATACTACTTGCTTTGCCAAGCTGCACACCTGCGTGCTTCTGGGGCACACCATGCAGACCGGCAGAGCCCTGGCACTCAGAAAGCAACCCTGGTCCACGCTCGCTCAAGCTCTGCCTGTGAGCTGCTGTGTGAGGGCCAGCGGCCTTGAGACCCAGCACCTCTCCCAGATCAAACTGCACCTGCAGGTCACTAGGCCACAGAGACCACCCCAAACATACGGGCATCAGGACGGTACTGAGCTGGGCCAAGCAGCAAAGCCGCAACCACAGAATGTGCATCTGCGTTAGAGCCGCCCATGAGGCCCCTGTGACCACAGCGCACACCAGGTCTGGCACAGTGCCCCAGGCCCAAAGGTGGTCGTTGTGGTCATCAGCCTTCAGGTGACACCCACAGTGCACCAGGTGTGATACATCATCACCTGAATTTACACCGGCCCACACAGCAACCCTGCAAGGCTGGGGCCCCCAGCACTTTAGAGACGCAGCGCAGAAAAGGCCAGGGACTGTCAGGAAGCAGCAGGGCTGAAAGCGGGTCTGTGCCAGGCTCAGCCCCACCCTGCTGCGGCTCCCGCACAGACCTGGCGAGCGAGTGCAAAGCCATGCAAGAGCTGCGCAATGGAGACAGGACCATGGCGGGCGTCCCAGCTCGTGGTGGGAACAAGTCAGGCCACAACGGCTGCAGGCAGCCAGGCAAGACAGTGCTGCAGGTGTTCCCAGGGTGTTCCAACAAGGGGTCTGCAGGGACACGACTGAGCAACTGGGGCCCAAAGGTGAGTTTATTTACGACTGGCTGGTTAACCTGGAGCAAGGACATCTGACTAACAGGCGTCCATTTAAAGAGCCCGACTCTGCCCCGGGCCCCATCCTGCCCACCGCCTCTAATCAGTGACTTAAGAAACAGAAAGCACGCCCCTCAAATTCACACAGGGCCCGGGCTTGGAAAGAGAGCAAACACGATGGAGACCGATGGGATTTTAGAGAGATCCCAACTTCAGAATCGTGGCAGAAACCTGACTTGGAGCAAAGTCAAGCCCCGCACTCTGACCCGAGCATCTGCCTGCACCTGCCTGCCTAGAGCGGCTCCCGGGAAACACGCAACCCTGGGATGGAGGCGGCTGCCATCACGGGCCGTGGTCGCTCGGCCTGCGCTCAACTAACGCTGCGCAGGTCCTGGGTCTCCCAGAGGGACGGAGCCTGAGATCAGGAGGGCAGATGCAGACAAGCTGAAGTGTTCCCAGAGGTGACCAGGACAGCGAGGGCATCACCCTCAGCTATTCAGCCGTGAGGAAGGAAGACTTGCAGAGATCGCAAGAGCTGTCTTCAACCACGGACCGAGTATGCAAAGACATCACTCGTCGCACAGGGAGCGACCCACTGGGTCCTAAGGATGTCTGCTTCTCCACCCGGGTGGTGCTGAACACAGATGCACTCGAGTTGCGATAACTCATGGACCCGCACGCTTATCATCTGGGCATGTCTGTCTATGAATGTTATACTTTCATTAAAAAGGTATACTTTTAAAATACATACTCCAGCACTCTGGAGGACAAATTAGGGAGGAAGACAGGGACAGTTCTGCCACTATACAAAGCAGCTGTTTCTAACAGTGGGGAGCTCACCATCCCTGGAAGTGACCCACAACCTGCTGCTTCTTCCCTGTTGGGCCCCAGGTGGGCCCAGGCTGGGGACTCTCAGCAGAGCAGGTCCCCAGACAAAAGGGCGGGCAGGGAGGCAGGAGGGAGCTTCCTCGGGGCAAAGCTTGTGGGTAGAGGACGAACGTCGGTCACCTTTGGCTCCAGACTTGACAGGTTGGGAAGTGTGTGCTCCTGAGCACAGCTGCAGAGGACAAATATTTACTGAAAGTCCGTGACCATCCAGGAAACACATCACTGATCGTGACAGCCGGGATGAGTGGTCACAGGTGACGTTTCCAATAATAATAATAAAAAAACCCATGTTTTTGAAAATGAGGGTGGGCATGGACAGAGCAGGAGCTCGGGGGAGTGGGATGGCTGTGGCTGGGACTGGGATGTTCTGCAGCCTGTGCCACGAGCTTGGCCTCGGCCACCCAAGTGTGCCGACTGCTTGCTGGGACCAGCAGAGGGAAGGTGTCAGACGCACGAGCAGAGCCCAGCACAGTAGTCATTCCCGCCTCGCCTTATCATTCAATGAACACTAACTGGGGGAGGAAAATCAAAGGAAACACCAAAACATCCCCAGGCTGCTACCTGGAGAGGTGAGACCAGGGTCCTGCTACCAGGAGAGGACAGCAGGGTCCCAAAAGAGTCTGGAGAAGGAGGGGTCTCCCAGACGGGGTATGGGGAAACTTCAGAAGGAGGGGTTCCCATGGTTCCAAAAATGCTCCAGAACTTCCACTGCTGGACAAGCCAGAGGAGCCAGCAGCCCGTCTACCCTCCCACCTCAGCCAGCCAGAACAGCAGGCACAAGCCAAGGAACAATGGCTTTCTGACAGGCACAGGTGGTGCAGACCCTTGAGAGAAGGAAGTGGCTGGAGGCCAAGCCCGGCTCACAGCCCCAAGGGCCCCAGGGCCCAGGACAGGGAAGCGTCACAGACAGAGCCCAGAGCTGAGGAGCAGAAAGCTCGAACTTGTAGGACAGAGCACCAGAGAGAAGGAAGAAAAGAGCCCAGCAGACTTTCACCAGAGAAGATTTGCAAAGGGCAAAGCAGCTCACTAACAGCTGCATGTTAGTAGTCACTAGGGAAAAGCGAGTTTAAACCACAGTGAAATATGCTGTTGCCCACTGGAAACAATTAAAAAGGAGGAGGACACCCGGCCTGCAGTGTGAGCAGGCGGCAGGACCAGGCACGCGCCTCGCTGGCGGGTGCACAATGGCACAGCCACTCTGGAAAGCCATTTGGCAACTGCTCATAAAAGTTAAACCCAACAATCCCACTCCTCGATATACATCCCAGAAAAATGAACACATGTTCACACAAAGAAGGATACTCAAATACTCATAGCAGCCTTGGCCACAACGTCTGTTGGCTGGTGCGTGAGCTGCGGGAATCAGGTGGGACGTAGAGAGGGGCTTCCCAAGGGCCAGGGGTGGGGCTGGGCAGAGGCAGGAAGGCCAGGGTGCCCAGGCTCCTGGGCAAGTTGGGAGCTTCGCCGTCCCTCAATCGCCCTCCGTGGCCACAAGGGCCTCTGAAAAGGGACTGACCCCACAGCTAGACCCCACCTTAGGCCAAGCCCTGAGGGGGAAGCCGGGCCCAGGACCAAAGCAGACTGGCAGAGCAAGGCCGTGGAGGAAGGCAGGAAGGAAGGAAACCGGCTCCATCCCAAGAGAGGCCAAGCCCACTCAGAGGTGGGCTTCCAGGGAACACACCCAGGTGCAGCGGGAGGTGGAAGGGCAGTGGGGAGAAGGCTCCACCACACAGCTCAGAAAAATCAGCATAAGCAGCCCCATGGTGAAGCCACTCCCCCCCCCACCGCACCCTGGGGCTTAGTGACCACAGAGCTGCAGAGCTGCCTTAGCCTCAGCCGTCGAGCCACGCATGTCTCTTGCTGGTTCTCCAGCCGGCTCGGTTGGCTACGTGTGCTCAGACACGAGCCCCAGGCCTGAGCTCTGTCTGCAACACGTAGGTGCTGCTCGGAGACCTTGGCCAGGCTATTTTTACCCTGAGGTGAGAAGCTGCTGCCTGAAGAGATACGCCCGCCCGTGCGCTGCGAACACAGCGGGGAGTGGGAGAATACGCAGGATGGCCAGGCCAGGGAGAACTGACAGCATCGAGCACAAATCCCGCAGAGCCTCACAGTGGAGAGGCTGGGGCCCCAGGAAGGAGCCCCCCAAGGTCACAGTTAGGGAGAGGATGGGCCTGGAGCCCCAGGCCTCCTCACCTCCCCACCAGCTGAGTACCTCCTCCTGGGTAGCGGCCCTGTAGGTGTGGCCTGCGGATGCAAAAATGCCGTCCCGAGTGGATGGAGGCCAAAGACCACCGTAAGTCCACCTTCTCCTGGCTGCAGAGCAAGTGCCAGGCGGCAGGCAGTGCACAGGGCCAGGTGCAGGCCTGGGGCGGAGGCTCAGGCCCACAGAGACACTGTGGGGACAGCAGGGGGTCCCTGAGGTAGAGGGGCCAGGCAGTGGGCCTAGCACACAGCGTGCAGTGGTTCTCAAAGTGCTGGCCACTAGGGGCATAGCCAGCATCTCACATGAGGGCTGCTCTCAGCAGCCATGTGGCTCTGACCCCTACGCAGACGCTGGGGATCAGGCTGTCTGGCCACATCCCCTCTGGTGTTTGCTTGCTCCCAAGTTCACGTACTGTGGTCCAACACAGAGAGTGCCCAGCCCAGACTGCTGGCATTACTTTATTTATCCCTTTGAACACTTTTCTGTAATACATTGCTTATCTTTGAACTGTTCCAAGATTTTTCATTTTATCTGTGCTCTGTGCAGTAGTTATCTCAAGTTCTTTATATAAGAAGAACAGTAAATAAACCCACACGAAGTACGAAAGAACGGTACTTCGGACCCGGGGAACCTCCTGGGCTCTGCAGACAGTGCTCCTGCTCTGCTCTTGCGAAGCCCAACCATCCATGGCAAAGAGATGATGATGGCAAACGGCCGCCTGAGCCAGGTGACAGAGGAGGAAGGGGGTGGAGACATTGGTGTCCGTTTTTTCCTACGTTGGAAGTCAGAAAAGATTTCAGATCCACTGCAACCTGAAATTGGGATTTTCCACATACCTCCATGCAGCCAGCAGCACCATAATCGGTTTTAATTAAATAAACTGGAAACACAAATCTGGGTGATACGTTGAATTGAGGTGGCACGCGCTGCATATTGATAGCTCCTTTGACAGAGGATGCGTGACATATGCTACCAACTCCTACAGCCGCTTTATTAAACGGAATAAATAAAAGCCGTGTAAAATGGCATAAACTTCACCAGCGAGGGGAGACTGGGATTCTCCTAACTCAACATTTCAGTTTGTTTTAGTGAAATGTTTTTGCTGGAATCAAAACGTGCTCCCCATCAGAGCAGACTTAGCTAATCGGGTGGAATGGAAGTTCTCCGTGCTTGGGCCACACCCCCAGCCCGAAGCCTGTGTCCCCAGGGCGCCTGCCACAGGTCACCCCCTGCAGACAAGATCACAGGAAAAGACTGCTGACCCAAGGGGAGGTAGAAGAAATGGGGGCAGGGCGGTGACAGACGGGGGTGGAGAGAGGTCCAGGGAGAGGAAGGGTCAGAGACAGACAAATGTGTAGAGAGAACAGAAGGACAAAGGGAGAGGGAAGAGAAGATAACAGGAAGCAAGAAGAAAACATGGAGGGGGTGAGGGGGAGCTGGGGCAAGATGGCACCACCCCACAGCCCAGGCCCACCCTGAATCCCAGCAGCAAGGGAATCTGTCCACCGTTCCCCCACCCTTCCTCCCAGGCCAGTACTGCACTGGCACAAGGGGCTTCTGTGGCTAATCAGCTGCATAATCAGACCCTGGGGGGCCATGGGGGTGTCCCCTCCCTGCCTGCACCAGCTACTGGGCTCCCCAGACAACTGAGCAACAGAAGTGATTCGGGGGGGCCCACAGCGAGGGCACACTCTCTGCTGTGTGTCACCCAGAGGGTGCTTGCATCTCAGGGCGAGCGACTGATAGCTTGTCTGGGAGGCTCTAAGGACCCGTTAATGAGGGAGTTCTATAAAGTTACATAACTTTTTACTGTTTGTCAACAAATAATGCTCAAATAATAAACTCCTGGCAGCCAGCAAAACAGCTTTAAGCGCTTTAAGGGCTCCAAGTGTGGGCGGCTTACGGAGTCTTTGATATATAAAAAGTTACTACTTAATAAAAGAAATGGAGGCCAGGTGCAGTGGCACACGCCCATAATCCCAGCACTTTGGGAGGTTGAGGCAGGGGATCACTTGAGCACAGGAGTTTGACACCAGCCTGGACAACACAGCGAGACCCCATCTCTACAAAAAATTTAAAAATTAGCTGGGTGTGGTGGCACACACCTATAGTCCCAGCTACTTGGGAGGCTGAGGCGGGAGGATGGTTGAGCCCAGGAGTTTGAGGTTGCAGTGAGCTAGCATGACACCACTGCTCTCCAGCTGAGGTGACAGAGAGACACCTTGTCTCTTAAAAAAAAAAAACCATGGAAAGCCCACCTACCCATGAAAGCCTCTAGTGCAGCAGTCCTACTGCCTGCAGTTGAGTCTGGTGTCTGGCCTCTGTGAACTGGAGGGTGAGGTCAAAGTTGAGGCCCCCTTCCAATGTGAGGAGTTTCCTGGGCTCACAGCTGCCACGGGGGCCTGCTCTGGCCCCCCAAGGCACTCTGAGCCAGGTTAACAGCAGTGACGAGGACAGGCCAAGATGGCCACCAGGGCTCAAAGAGCAGTTGCTCAGCCCCACCCTGCCAGGACCAGCCGTGTGAACTCCCACAGCAATGACCACGGAGAAAGGACCAGCCAGTGCCGGTGATGGCCACCTGCACTCTGGCACCACTGGGCACCTGACTCCTTTGTCCATGGAGTCTCCCGTAACTCCAGGAGATGGACAAGAAGGGGACTAACCTGCCTACTGCATGTCCCACCACAGGAAGTGGGGGAAGGGGCCCCCAACTCACACCCTATTAGCGGGGTGATGGCTGAGGCCCACCGAGCTGCCCTGGTGAAGCACTGATTCCGTGACGGTGTTTGGTCAATGTGTTCTGAGGCCACTGAACCCCGGATCACCCAGACACACAGAACACCAGAACATTCGGCATCACGTGTGCCCACACTGTTAGGCTCACAAATAACAGACCAGAGTGTGTGTGGCATGCACGGACATAGAGATCTCTCGACATAAAAAACAGTGGGAGGACAGGGGTGTCAGAGAGCCCTCCCCACGAGCCTCTCTTCATTATTATTTCACGTAGAGCCAAACATGTTATATCAGAACTGCTGTCAACTCAGGACTGGAGGTCCATGTGTGGCACTCAGCAGTGGGCCCTGCACTTCCAGGGCTGCCGGGTATGGACAGGACAGCCAGGGTGGGAAGGAGGAGGACGAACACCAGCCCACACTAGACAGTGGGGACCGGGGCCAGAGGAGCAGGCCAGGGTGCAGGACCCAAAGGTTGGTCTCACTCTTGGGGGCTGCTCTGGGCAAACATGCCAGTGGGGACACAGCATAGCCCCCAGGGTCCCTCTGTTACCAGTTAAGCGAGAGACAGCAAGCACCTGTGGCCACCCAGGCCAAGTGTCACTCCCAGAGGCTGAGCCTCTCCCCCCAAGCTCTCCTCTCGCCCACTGGACCACCGGTCGCCCACCTTCCCAGACACGGCTGTGCGAAACTCTATTCCATTCCCACCTTCCCCATGCACAGCAGCCCCAGGAGAACCACCGCAGCACAGCTCCCTGGGGCCCCAGGAACTCTGCACCTTCTAGCACACTATATAACTTAGGTTCGCTTATCAATGTCCCCCTCACCTAGAAGCTAAGCTCAGAAGGGGCAGAGGCTTCGTCAATGTACCCCTGGAATGGGGCCTGACCCAGAGGATGTACTCAGCAACGTTGGCTGGGGAGGAACTACGGTCACACCCATCAGCCTGGCTCTCTGCTATGGACCCAGGTCACCCCAACAGCTGGGACATCAGATGTGCCCTAAGAACACTGGCTGAATGAGGAGTGGACACAGCTGCCAGGGACAGAGCAATGGGCCACGCCGACAGCTCCCCACACCACGGGTGTCCACCACCAAGGCCAGCACAACTAGAGTGAGCTCGCTGGGCCCAGCAGTGCCGGCAGAAGCCTCGGAGCCTGGGTCCTCCGAGAGGCGGGGAGTGCAGTCAGGGGCCAGAGCTCAAGCACTGCAGCCTGCAGAAACCTCCCAGCTCAGCGACCTGCGCATGTCCCTCGACCCCTCTGGCCTCAGTTCCCTCATCAGTAAAATTAGGGTAGGAACAGCACCTTCCCTAGGGATGCAGTGAGAATTAGACGACACAGGTAAAAGGCTGAGCAGAGCACCAGCGCTGCTAGCAGATGTGGCTGTGGCTGTGCTCCTGGTGGCCAGGAGCAAAGAAGACCCTGCCCCACGTCCGGGACTAGGGGACCCCCCACATCGCAGGAAGGGCTGTGTGGTTCAGAAAGGAGAACATAGGCCTTTCTGCCCTGGGCCGGGAGCAGCTTGTTGGGGACCCGTGGCCTGGGGAGAGTGTTGGGGAGGCCACAGCCCCCAGGCCCTCCAAGGCCCAGCTGCTTTCTGTTGAGCAGATTAGAGCTGGGAAGCTCGGCGTGGACCCCGGCTGTTCAAAGAGGCAAATCGGGAATCTGATGCACCCCCAGGCGCCCATCAGCACACAGCCCCTAGGAACAGGCCATGAGGCTCGAAATGCCACAGTAGCCATGACCCAGGCCACACTCAGTGAGAAGAGGGCACCGAGCTCCACAGAGGCCACCGGGAAGCGCAAGGTCAGAGAAGCAACAGCCTGAGGCTGTCCCCTCCCTGGAGGATCCTGTGGCATCAGCAGGACAGGGACATGGGCGGGAGGACACAGCAAGGAGAAACGCCTACACCCAGTTGGGCAACACCGGGCCTCAAGCTCTCCAGGACCCAGAAAAGCCCCCACATCAGCAAGAACCCACTGGAGCCTCCGAGGCCACCTGGGCCTCCCCACCACGAGCTGAGGGGACCCTGCTGAATGTCCCATGCAGTCGTGAGAATTCAAGTAGATCATGTGTGCAAAATAACCAGCCCACGGCCCAGCCCGTGACCTCCCCTGCCACCTGTCAACCCAGAACTAGGAAGACAGAATCTAGATCCTGCCCACTCTGCCCAAGTCCTGCCTGGGGAAGAACCCTTTGGTGACACGAGCCCCTCCCGTCCGTGGCGCAGACTCACCTCCACCTCCGTGCTATGGGCGTGCACCTTCTGTACCATGTCCTCAGCCTCCCGCACGCGCCGGGTCAGCTGGGGCGAGTACTCGGCAGGAGTCAGCTCGCTGTCGTAGGAACCCAGGATGGCCCGCATGCCGTCTCGCTCCTGAGGACACAGAGGGCAGCTGGTCAGGGCCCGAGGAGTGGAAACACAGACACGGGAGCAGGGTCACGGATTCAGAGTTCAAGGATTCAGGCCAACACTCAGAGCCCACCTGTAAGGAGACCACTGGTGTGGACACAGGGCCCAGACGCCCGGTGCTCCCAGGCCAGTGATGACCGAGAGCCCCGTCTTTGGCCCCAGCATCCGTTCGCTCTGACCGTGCCAGGCCTTGGGCTGCAGCGGGTTGGATACTCCACCAGGCACCTGCTGTGTGGACACAGGCTGGGGTGGGGGCAGAGGCCTCTGCCGCTGTGAACATGGCACGTGTAGGGCCAGGGCCCTTGGCAGGCAGAGGCCTCTGCTCCCCATCCCAGCCTGCATTCATCGGTCCCTGTGACTTCTGAGCCCCAATCAAACTGAGCCCAGGAAAACAACAGTGGGCTCGGTCAGGGAGGTGGGTTTGAACACCCTGCTGTGCAATTGCCCAGGGCTCTTGGGACGCTTGAAGCTATGAGCATGTCACCGTGCCACCAGCCACGCCCAGCACCCTTTTGTCCTTTCTTGGGCAAAAGTCAGAGGTCACATGAAGCAGCAGTATAGGTTTCCTGAGATGACAGACTGATCACACAGTGTCAGGACTAATTCTTAGGCCACAACAGAAATTACTGCTCAGCGTGTCCTGTTAGAAATGCTGATTAAAGCTGACAGTGTGAGCCAGCAAGTTGGGTCCTGGGAGAGATGAGTGGCCCCTTCCTGAGCCAGGGGTGGAACAGACTCCTTCCTAGGATGCTCAAGGGATTGGGTGCCTGGTCCTGGAGGGAGAGGACAGGCCTCTGGAGACCAAGCATGCCCTTGGGCTCAGGAACTGCGCTGCTCTGACGGCCCCACAAAGGGGTTCCCAGATGTGGATGGAGGAGACCTCGTCCCCAGCAGATTCTAGGCCGAGGCTGGGACCTGTGACCTGCTGTCATCTGCTGAGGTTCACAGTGGGCTGCACAAGCAGAGGAAGTCCAGTCCTCCTTCAGAAGCCCAGGTTTGCTAGAAAGCAGCTTCTCAGATCTCCATGAGACACAAGCACCTGGGGCCTCGTACCAGGTAGGCTCAGATTCGGCTGGTCTGGGGCGGACCTGAGAGTCTGCGGATGTGCTCAGTAGCCTCTGCCCGGGGTTCTGCCCTACTCTTGGGGGACTGGGGTAAGAGACGGGGGCAACAGAGCCCAGGAAGAAGAGGATGGGTTTCTGAAAGACCCAGGCTCAAAGCTCAGTGCTGCCCCAAGGTCAGTGACCTGACCCCCAAGTCTCAGTGCTGTGGCTAATAAGAGGGGTAGTGGATAGCTGTGACGATAACTCTGCCACAGGCAAAGCGCCAGCGTGATGTCCCGTAAACAACCAGTGCTCACACCATGACAGCTAGAATCTTATTAATGTTGGCAAACGATGGCCAGTGACAGTCTCCAGGTGTCCACTGGCACACACATTCTAGGGAAGGAGCCAGGAAAAAGACCAGTCCAGCCCTGACACTACTGTCCCCAGCTAGTGTGCCCCCTCACGGGGAGCTGTGGGTGAGCTGAAGGGACTACCCGCACTGCACTGGCTGAAAGAGCAAATTCCTGGCCCCGAGAGAGACCTATTCACCAGACCGCCAGGTCCCCTTCCACATGGCACTCTCGGTTTGCACTTCCACGAGCTGAGGCCCCCGGGAGACACCAACCCAACAGCCCTGTCCCCCAGCACTGATGCCACCCACGCGCCCCTGCTAGGCCCTCCTTTGCAGGTGAGAATGGGCCCAGGAAACCTGCTGCCTCCCCTCCCGTGAGCCTAGGGAGCCCCTGGGGCTGGCGTGGCCAAAGCCATTGTGTTTTCTCCTGAGCTGGGGCACAGTCATCACCCGGTATGGACATCGTAATTAGTTGATGACAAAAAATTCAATAAGTGAGAAATTAAAGTTACAAATCCAACTGGAAATGATCACGTATCTGTGGAAAATTTGTTTCCACAGGAAGGTTTATCGAGTGTCATAATTTTATTGAAATCCTATATCTTCCCATTGACTTTTATCGTCCCGAGCTGGTTACCAGACTTATCATTACCCGAGCGTGGATGCCACGCAAGGCAGGGCGGGGGACTTCCTTTCATAAACAAGCTGTAATCGTCTCCTTTATTGACCAATAAATCTCCACTGTCCTAGTACGCCGGGCGGGCAACGGCTGGCAGCGAAGAAAAGTAGAAAAAGTTTGTTGTTTGTAGCTTCTCAAGAAATTGTTTTGTCATTAGTAAGTAGAAGAGCAAGAAGTGTGGTTTGATTTGATAATGACTTTTTAATGACTGATTCCACTTGTGGTAAACTTTGTTTTGTTTCCACTTGAGCGAACGCAGCGATAAGTCGCTGAACAAACAGGCACCCAGGCTGTGATGACAGAGGCCTCGGAGCCTTGCTCGAGCACAGAACAAAGCGGTGTTTCCCACGGAGTGCCTCTGCCTGGGTGCAGAGAAGTCCTGTCTGTAAGCAAGGAAACGTGATTGTCACGGGATTAATGGCAACTGAGATAACGGAGGACTTGAGGGGTCTCAGCGCCTCTAGGTGAAGCTGGCCCACGGGCGGTGGAGGGCCCACCCCAGCCTGCGGCAAGCCGGCCCAACGGGGCTGTTCACCCAGAAAAGCGGGAGGAAGAGCCGGGGCCAGTCCCAGCCCTGTGTCAGCCACCAAGCATAAAGCAGCGGCTAGTCCCCGTCCCACCCTCACCAAAGCCAGCCTCAGTGTTACCATGTGGAAGATGGGAGGGTCCGCCCTGACAGTCCTGCCAGCGCTGACAGCGGAAGCATGTGGGGTAAGGCGCCGGGTCACGACGTGAGAGCCATGTGTGCAAGGACAGTGCAAGCTTCAACTCCAAACCTCAAATCAAGGGTAATATTTGGCAGCCCTACTCCAGAGAGGCCCCAAGGAGATCAACCACACAGTGCACAAGAAAGGGCTCTGTAGAATGCTGGGCTGGCACAGGGACCATGCGTCTGCTTGGGGCAGCTATGCCCCTGTGGTGGGGCTTCCCGGCTGGGGCCAGGCAGGAGCCTTGCTGAGAGGGTTTAAATGCATCCTGTGGACCAGTGTACAGTGGGCCCATCACTCCCAGTCCCCAGGCCACCAACCTGCAGACAGGGGTTCAACTCGATGAAGTTGGGAAGGGTGGAGGTCCACTCGCTGGAACGAGAAGCCGAGAATCCAACCCCAAACACTGAGGGTTGGCTGATAAGGATGCCAGGACAGAGAACCAGACCCTCCATCCCGTCCCAAAGACTCATGGGACTCTATAATCCTACAGCTCTAGGTGAATATATAAAGCTGCAGGCAGCGAGACGGATGCTGTGAAACTACCAGGAAGGTGAGAAAGTCCCAAGCAGGTGACAGAGCTGAGGCAGAACACAGCTTCTCTGCTGAGAGCATGAGCACGCACGTGTGTGCATGTCATCAGTCTTCACCTGGCCGAGTCCTGAGCACATCTGTTCACCCACAGGCAGCAGGCACAGACAGGCAGTACTGCTGACGCGGAGCCCTCTGGAAGCCCCGGAGACCTGCCTCGTCTGTCTGCCTTTTGTTCATGCCTGCTACTTCACTACACCTGGGTGTGAGCCTGGCCAGTACCCGTGCCAGGCTCTGGGGAGATGACCCAAGGACCAGCCTGCAGCCCTGGGTGTTGGAGAGATGCCGAGTGGCACAGGCAACCACAGCGTGGCAGACTCAGAGCAGCCCATGGGGGAAGGTGCAGGGGCCGGGCCTGCATCCCGGGTGGGCAGGCCCGCCACCAGAGGGCACAGCGTGAGCAGGCACCCTGAGGCCCCAGTGGGACAGCAGTGAAGATAATTATGCTCATGCCCTAATCAGCCTGTCCTCAACTGAGCTACCAAGTGTAAACCCCAAATAGGCTGAAGAATCACACAGGGACAGAAAAAGACATGCTCCACACAGGGCTGGGGCCACCTGGGTAGAGGGGGCTGGAAGAGCTGGGCCCCAGCCCTGAGAGGAAGAGCCTGCCCTCCTGCAGGGGAGCAGAGTACAAGCCTCGGGCCCTGGCTGGGGAAGGGGCAGAGCAGGGAGGCGGTGAGGGGAGGACAGAAGCCAGAGCCCCAGCCTGGGCAGGCAGTGGCCAGAGAGAGCACCTGCCAGGTGCTCAGAGGCTAGGCGCACCAGAGGAGCCATGTCAGAGGGGAATACGGATGGAGGGAACAGCCCTGAAGCCCCCCAGGCAGCCCCACGGCCACCTCCCAGATCACAGAGACCTGTGGGGCCCAAATCCTGACCAACATGAACAAGCTGTGTGTGCCCCCCGCCCCAGCCTCCCCAAGTGGAGAGGGCAAACGCGCAGGGTCGCCATGAAGCTCACGCACACGGCACTGCACAGAAAGCCAGGACACAGAGCCTGCCACGCACTAGTGCTTAATCACTGTCACCTGCCGCCATCAGCATCGCCGTCCTCACCACCGTTCCCACTGCTATTTCTTCTTCTGCAACCGCACCTGCTCAGGAAGAAGACCGGAGCACAGCAGGACAAGAAGAGGCTACGTGGCGCCACAGAGGCAGGAAGCCTCCCACGAAGGCCCCACCTGGAGCAGCAGGCACCTGGCAGGTACCCACGAGCCCACCTCACGGCCACAGAGCCTTCCCTGCCCTGGGAGGCAGAGGCCGTCATTCATCTCAGGCCCCCACAGCCAGAGCCACAGGGCCTGATTCACTCTCCTCCCGCCCACTCAAGCCCGAGGCCCATTCTGAAAGGGCTCCGTGGGGCCCCAGCACGGGGAACATTCTCTGTGGGCATCTCTTCCCAGATCCTCCGCCCCCACAGCCTCTCACCGCAGCTCAGCTACTTCCACTCAACTCTTAGTCACTCCACAACTTTTTTTAAGAAAGGAAATTTATAATCATAAGTAGCAGCAAAGCCCTGTTCCAATTCTCTCTCCCATCACATGGAGTCACCAAAAGAAACTTAAAAGAATTTGAGCGGAAATCCGAGATGCAGGCTCTGTTCCGCTCTCTGGCCGCAGCACCTTCTCCGTCGGCTGACCTGCCCCAGAACCCTCTGCCCGTTCTTTCCTGAGATCCCACTCACTGCTCACGGGTCTGCAGGGTCTCTAGCAGGAAGGTAGGCCACGGCCAGGCGCCTGCTCTGGTAGGAGGAAGACTCCGGAGGCCAGAGGCCTCTGTCTGCACCTGGCTAGGTCGGTCCTCAGGCGAGGTATGGGCCCTTAACCCTGGCTGGCCATTTCCCAAACTAGCAGGGACAGTGCAGAGGTGCTCCTGACTCCAGCTTCCGTGGGTTCCATTGAGAACATACACACACTAACCCAATGGATGATAAGCGCTTAGGAGACCCACTCGGGTCAGACAAACCTGGGTTCAAATCCTGACTCTGCCATACACCAGCTGTGCAACTAACCTCTCTGAACCCACCCTTCTTGTGTGAAATGGGGCAATGACAACCCCAAAGGGTGCTTAGAAGGTTAACCAGGATTCATTAATATACGCAAAGCGTTGCCTACAGACAGGAAGGACCGATGGAATGGTCATTGATAGCTGGGGTGCGAGGCTGAGCCCATCCACAGTGTTGGGAAGCCGCACACACTGGCACCCACGTGCTCGGCCTGCACCTGCTGCCCACCTGGCACCCTGGGCCTCCACACCTCCACCCAGAGGCTCCATCCTCCCCTGCCTGCCCCTCACTCCTCTCATAGGCTGGTAGGCCCTAAACAAGTTGTTTTTTCTCCTTTCTGACAACTGACTGTTTGAATCATGATTCACTAAGGCAAATTTTAATTGGTAATTCACATCAGCATAGCATTCTAGTGTCACAAATCACTTACACATACGTTACCCTCATTTGATCTTCAACACTCTGCCAGGCAGACACAGAGCCGAGGGAAAAGGACTCAGAGTGCCAGGTCCTCAGACGCTGCCACAAGCTCTTAGGCCTGTCCTGACACTCGGGGCAGAGGGGCAGAGTGCCTGACCAGTGACCCTGAATGAAAAGAGGAACCCAGGCCACCTCTGCAGTCAGGGTGTCAGCGACTATTTCCGGGACTGGATGCTCTGCATGGCCTTGGCCAGCCAAACCACCTCGGAACTGCTCCCCAGAATTGGGGGGATGGAAGGAGGACACCTCGAGAACAAGATTCCAATGCACCAAGGCCGGCAGTTGTTCTTCTATTGCCCAGGTGACCCTGGCCTTGTGCTCACAGCAAACCCCCAGACCTGGCTCAAGGGTCGTGGTGGCCACTTCCTTCACCTTTCTGTGGATTCTAAAAGACAGTCCCTGTTAACTTCGCTTCCAGAGGCCAGCACGTGGCCGGCACGGAGTGGCACATGAGACGCGCACACGGCTGACCAAAGTCGCCCCTGAGAACCCAATGAGCCAAACAGCATGGGAGCCCCTGTCCTGCCCCATTCGTGTCCTCCCCAGGAAGGAGGCTGCCCAGGGGCTATGAGGCACAGAGACAAAGGAAGGAAAACAGGGGACTTCAAGCTCCATTTAAAAATACACAAGAGACAGAAGGCACATTCACCATTTGAGACTACAGTGGCCTAAGTAAAAAGGAAACACCTTCCTGACGTGTTCTGAAAAACTATCCATGTGTTTAAAAAAAATAAAATTCACTTTCCTGCACTTGCATTCACTGATGTGGCAGCAGCTCCAGAAAGAGACCAGCGGAGGGCACGGGTAGTGGTGAGGCAGCAGCGCCTCTGAGGGCGGCTCCATGACAAAGCCAACACGTGGCCAGCCCTGGAAGCGCATCTTCACCTGAATCCAGGGCACCAAATGTCCACATCCAGGGTGAGGAGTCTCCACCTCACCTGCTACCTCCACCAGGAAGCCCAAACTGCACTTCCCAGGATGGGCTGCCAGGGCTCCCTGCTCTCCAGGCCCTGGAGGAAGTCCCCATGGTGGCTCCAGCCACATCCTCCTGTCCTGCCATCATCTCAAGGACAGCCCTGCTCACATCCAACCCCTGCAAGGAAACCTTCAAAGGCTCCCGGCACCTCTTGGCCCCACCTCTTTGCATCCTTGCCCAAAGCCAATCTCTGCAGGGCAAGGCCACAGACGCCCAGGGACACGAGCAGCTCTGCCCTCAACAGGGAACACTTCCCGACATGAGCTCTGAATATCTGACATCAGGAGGAAGAGGATCCAGAAAGGAGGGAGGACACGGGAAAAGACGCCACGTCCGTCCGTGGAGCTGCGCACACTTGCATGGCTGGCAGTGCAGCAGGCAACGTCGAGGGACTTTCTCTCTGATCTGTCTCCAGCCAGTCCCTTGGGGGTCTGATGAACCTGACCCAAACCCTCAATCACAGACAGAAACACGCACCCTGGGCAGGCTCAGTCTGGAAGGCTGTCCTGGGTCACCTCCACTTGGCCATTCCTTCTGGCACTTACTGGGAACTGGAAGCAAACCTCAGCCACCGGCTCCTCAGCTACAAGAAAGGTATGCTGCAGGCGCGAGAGACCCTCCTCTCTAAGGAGCTGCCAAGATCTAATGGACGGTAGTGGCTACATGCCACTTCTGGCAACACCAACATGATGTCAGCCTCTACCACCCCTGTGAGGACTAACGTCTACCCCCGAGTCTGAAAGCAGAGGCCTCGCATACACCAGGGGCATGACTGCTGCAGGACTCCAGGCAGACTCTGCCCTGACTCAGCAATGAGCACCCCCATCACACTGACTAATTGATACTCCAGGGCTAGGGAGAGAGCAGCCCTGGAGCCAGGAACAGGAACTTCCCTGGGGAGCACCTACAAATCCCTGGGGGGCTGAGCTCTGGTGCCTGGCAGGCCCACCATGCAGAGGGACAAGTATTGACATGTGGCACCTGAACAGGGTGGCAGATCAGACCAGAGAGCCAGGACCAAAACAGCCAATACCCACAGTGGGCAAACACTGAAATAAACAGAACGCCATACAGATAACGATACACGCATATCAGCTTTCACTACGGGTAGATGGAAGAAACCACAAAAGCCTAGCCCTGAGAATTTGTAACCACAGGCCTACACTCATAAAACTAGGGAGCTAGAAATTCCTAGGCAAAAACCTCGTACACAGCAGTCCAAGATTGGACACGCGCACATGTAAGCAGCAGGAGCAAACACAAGTTCCAACTAGAAAAGAAGAACTTCCAGCCACACATCAAATAAACACCAAAGGTAAAGTTCTAGAGAGCACAGTCTCATAGTCAAAATTCACAAAATACGAATGAAAATGAACCAGCAAACACAAGAATTAAGGGAATTAACCCCATAGTTTTGAGGTACTAAGATAATACAAAGCAGAATAGAAAATAAATATGTGTGTTTAGAGCGAAAAAGGATTTAAATTATTAGTAAGTCACAAGATACCATAAGAAATAACAAGCAAATTAAAAATAAAACATGAACTAAACAAAACTAAACAAAGTAAAAATAGAATGACTAAAAATTTGAATATAGTAAATAAAACAACTTAGATGTGGCTAAAGAGAGATTTAGTAAACTGAAAGATAAATTAAAAGAATAAACCAGGAAGAACAAAAGCAGAGATGGAAAACATGAACAACAGGTTAAGAGACACACAGGGCAGAATGAGAAAGTCTGATAGGTTTCTAATCAAAATTATAGAAAAAGAGTAGCAATAATCAAGAAAATAGTGGTTGAGAATCTTTCAGAATTGATTTTAATAAAAATACCCAACCTCTATATA
Organism: Lemur catta; assembly: GCF_020740605.2. Taxonomy (NCBI): domain Eukaryota; kingdom Metazoa; phylum Chordata; class Mammalia; order Primates; family Lemuridae; genus Lemur; species Lemur catta. The sequence continues at coordinate 20,058,744 of NC_059129.1, forward strand.
TCTCACTACATATTCCAAAGAGAGGGGGTGGGGTGGGGAGGGGGCAGGGAGGGGACCCATCTAGACAGTCACAGGGGACCTGAGCGTGGCTGGGAGACAGGTGGCTCAAGCAGCAAGCAGAGACTCGGGTTGCCAGGAACGACCAGCAGAGCCAGAGGAAATAAAAGTCAATTGCTTACCACCAAAATCACTTCCCTAGGTAAAAGTATAGAGCATGCATTTCAGAAGGAGAATGAGCAGAGAGAAGGTTTGAGAAACAAGAAAGAATAAAGAGCAAAGTAAGTAATGCATGTGTACTAAACCAGTTACCGACTTTGATATGGAATGGGCTACAAGAAATACAGAAATATTTAAATACCTACAAGACATGCAGAAGAAAATTACACAGTACATGGACACTGATGACACTGATAGCTTTTCGTAAAAAGAGATACACATGCACATATGTGCACACAGCGTGTCTGGAAGAACAAACAAGACACGCGGCTGCACATGGCTACCTCCAGGCAGGTGAGTCAGTGTCGGGCAGAGGAGAGGGAGGAAGGAGCTGCCCTTCTTACTGCACACTCTGTTTATATTAATAACTTTCCAATTGTGTAATATAGATTGTATTACCCAAGGAATACATTATCCATCAGAAAAATAAAAATTTAAAACAGAATTCAGGAAAAAAGATAATACCAAAATATAATAAAAGCATTTAAGGGAGGTCCACAGCCTTAAATTGTTTCAGAGTGGGGCAGAGATATCATTAATTGCACACTACATAAATAGACACGGAAACCACTAAAAGAAGAGAAACAGAGAGAAGGAGAAGGAAAAAAACACAAGAGAAAAAAGCCAACAAATTTTTAAAAAAGTTAAGTAAAGAGGAGGAAAGTAGCAAAAAATGGAAAACATAGAAAGAACTAAGATGACAGAAATTATAGTAAGTCGGGATAAACAATATAAACAGACTAGATGTTCCAAATAAAAGGCAAGAATAATTATACTGTATAAAGGAAAATAAATATCAGCTACAGAGTATTTACAGAAAACAAAATCACACAGAAATTCAAAGTAAAATATACTGAAAAACAATAACCAAAGAAAGCTGTAGTTGTATCAATAAGACAAAACAAAATTTAAGACAAAACGTTTTACCAAAGGTAAAGAGGATTAAAATGTAATAATTAAAGATTCAATTCATCACAACTATATTATGACTTTTAAACTTGTAAGAATGCAACACTTGGCTTCAAAACATATAAAGCAAACACTGATCAAATGGCAAGATTTTTTTTTCTTAGATGCAGGGTCTCACTCTGTCAGGCAGGAGTGCAGTGGCCCGAACACAGCTCACAGCAGCCTCAAACTCCTAGGCTCAAGCAATCCTCCTGCCTGAGCCTCCCAAATTGTCAGGATAGCCAGGAAGTCTTTATCAGACTAAAGAAGTTCTCTCTATTCCTCATTTCCTAAGAAGGTTTTTTGTTTTGCTTTGTTTTATTGTTTTCTTCATGAATAGATATTGAGTTTTAATCAAATGCCTTTTCTGCAAATATTGAGATGAACATTTGATTTTCTTCTTCTGTTAATGTGAATTAAATTAATTGATTTTCAAATGTTAAGCCAAACCTACATTCCCAGAATAAACAAGCTTGGTCTATGGATTACTCTTCGTATGAAATGCTTTGTTTGGTTTCCCAATAAGTTAATTAGGGATTTTGCATCTGTGTTTATTAGAGAGTTTGGCATTAATTTTCATTTCTTATAGTCGTTATCAGGTTTTGGTGTCATGGTTTTCCTGCCCTTATAAAATATTAGGAAGTTCTCTTTTGCTCTTTTCTGTAACACTTTGTGTAAGACTGGTGGTATTTCTGCTTTAAAGATTTGGTAGAATGTATCAATGAAGACATCTGGGCCTGAGGTTTTCTTGTTGGGAAGATTTTAAATTTGGGGTGTGATTTCCTTTAATAGGTTTGAGACTTCATATTTTCTTTTTCTTCTTGATTTAGTTAGGTTAAGTTTAGGGTTTTTTTTCCTTAAGACTATCCATTTTATCTAAACTTTTAAATTTATTTGTATAAAGTTGTTTGTTGCCTCATATTTTTAATTTTTCTGATCCGCAGTTATGTCTTCTTTTTCAATCTTGTTATTTGGTTATTCTTTTTCTTGATCTGTCTCATCAATGGTTAATCGATTTTATAAGTCATTTGAATGAATCAACTTTTGGCTTTATTGATTCTCTGTGATATGTATTCTGTTGCATTAATTTGTCTTACACTATTATTTCCTTCTTTGAGTTTAATTTGTTGTTATCGTTCTACCTTTTTGAGTTGTATACGTAGTTAATTGGTTTTTATCCTTTCTTCTCTTCCATTATATGCATTTAAGGCTGTAAATTTCATTGCTTACCCTAAGTTTTGACATGTTGTATTTTCCTTATCGTTCAGTTCAGAATATTTATCAGTTTCCATTGTGATTTTTATTTTGACTAATGGGTTATTCAGAAATAGAGTTCTTAATTTCCCAACATTTGGTGATTTTTCTGGATATCTTATTAGTGGTTTCTAGTTTAATTTGCTTGTGCTCGGGGACTATAACTCTGAATGACATCAGTCCTTTAAAATTTATCAAGACATGCTTCATGATTCCATATAAAGTCAATTTTTGTAAATGGCCCACGCATACTTGAAAATAATGTGTATTCCTGTAGTTGCTGAGTGTAGTGTTCTGTAAATATCTATATATCATTTGTTAAACATACTGTTCACATTTTCCTTAGTGTATCCTTAGTGAAGTTTCCTCTCAGTTCCTGAGAGAGTTGCATTGAAATTTCCCATTATGATTGTGGGTTTGTCTATTTCCTTTTTAAATTTTGTCAATTATTGCAGTATGTTTGGATGCTGTTTTATTAAGCACATATAAATTGAAAATTACCTTCCTGGTGACTTTAGCCTTTTATTATTATGAAATATTCTTCATTTCAATGGATTCCTTTAATCTTTAAATCTCCTTTGTGTGATATTAATATTGATCAGTTTCTGTTTTTTATATTATTTGCACCTTTTCCTTTTTACCTTTCATTTTAAGCATTTTTCCATTATTTTATTATACATGTTTCTCTTACATACAGGGTAAAGACAGATTTTATATTTATATTCAGCCTGAAAATCTTTTTTAGTTGAAATATTTAATTTAGTTGCATTTGATATAATTAATGATACATTTGCATTTAAATTAACCATTTAATAGTTTCCTTTTGTTTCCTTTCCTTTTTATTTCTTTTATATCTCATAAAGATTTTTTTCTTTCAATTTCCCCCTCATTATCTTAGTAGTTACGTATGCTTTTATGTAATATTTTAGTAGCTATATTGGCAATTTTAAGATAGACCTTTTACCTATCAAAGTCTAATAAAATTGGTACTTCTTTATCTTCTAGACAATCCAAGAGCCTTAAAACACTTGACTCTGTTTACATTTTGCTCCATTTAGAGGCTGTTGTTTTAAAGTACTTTATACACAAACACACTTAGACGTTTGAAAAGATACTGTTTTTATACATTTATTTATATATATACATTAAAAAAAAACCCTTTTATTGTTCTTTATTACCACCTGCATCTCTAAGCATCCAACCGGGGCCATCTTTCTTCTGCCTGAGAATATCCTTTAGCATCTCCTTTGGTGTAGATCTCATACTGAGGAATTATTTCCGTGTTTCTTCATGTGAAAAATGTGTTTATTTCATTTTTATTTTAGAAGAATATTTTTGCTGGGTATAGAATTTCAGGTTGTTAGACCCCCACGCCTAGCCCCCACATTTCAGCAGTAGAGTAAGACAAGAAAAGACATAGAAGGCATACAATGATATATAAAGGTATAAAAAAATCAAGAAAAACTTAAAAATTATTAGTAGTTGACACAATTGTGAACATAAAAATTCAATATAACCTACAAATAAAGTATAAGTAAATTTAGCAATGTTGCCGGATCAAAGTCACTAATCAAAGTTAAATTACATTTCTATGTATTGGCATAAATAGAAAATAAAATTTTGGGAAAGATATTAGATAAGCCTACGAACCGTCTCCCCAGAAAACTTTATGATACATTATTCAGAGAAAATAAAGATGACCTAAACACATGGAAGCATATAGTATGTCAATGCATTAGAAGATTCAATAGTGCACAGATGTCATTTAATCAACACAGTCCCAATAAAAAATCTCAGCAGGTTTGTTGGTGGAAACTGACAGGTGAACTGTGAACTTTACACGGAAAGGCGAATGGCCATGAATAGCCAAGGCTACCTAAAGACAGGCCGGACGGGGCTCCCTCTATCACACAACAAGGCCTATAAGCGTCACAGTAATTAAGACTGTGGTTTTGGCAAAAAGAGATAAACAGACCTATGAAACAATACAGAATCCAGACAGACCAATACACAGAGACGACCAACGCTGCCACGCCAGCAGCACCCTGGAGGACCTTTCCGGTACCTAGTGCTGAGCCCCCCGATGTCCACGCAGGGGATGAGGCTGGACACTGGGCAGTGAAGCTTCCCGCGGCACGGCTGAGTATGTGGACACAGTACAACAAAGACGACAATATCAAAACATAAGTTCTTGACTGCGGAGTGGGTGGGGCTTTCACAAATGGGACACACACACAAAATAATAACCATGTAGGAATTTAAACACTGATGAATTAGATCTCCTGAAAATTAAGAACTTCTGTTATGTTAAAGAGAGTGAGAAACTGCTACAGAATGGGAGACGATACTTTCAATACAAATATCCGAGGAAGGGCCAGTGTCCAGAGTATACAAAGAACATAAATCACAAAGGAAAAGAGGGGAAATGCACAAGGGGTGGAAAGCGCCTTCATCAGTGTGGATGTGCAAATGGCCAGAAAACATGAAGCAGTGTTCAACCTCATTAACACTCCAGGAAAGGCAAACTGAAAACACAATGAGAAACCACCACCTACCCGGAACAGCAAGAATCAGACTGACTGACTACAGCGTGAGCAAAGCTCTGCAGCACTGAGAAGGCCCATTTACTGCCAGAGGCTGTGAACTGTCACAACCACCTAGACAAACCGTTTGACACCAACTGTAAAGGTGGGCGCCTCACACACCCTCTGATGGAGCAGCCATGCTTCTGGGTATGCAGACAGAAAAGCACGTGCATGTGCACCAAAAGACAAGTAAAAGAAAGTTCATAGCAGCGTTAGTTACAACCTCTAAGAAACAAACTCAAATGCCCATCAATAGAAGAATTAAAAATATGATATGGTATGCTCATAAGACAGAAATAAAATAATTTCACACAGCAACAGAATTTGAGCAAAAGAAATCAAACACAAAAGATTACATACTGCATGATCGCATTTATGTGATGCTAAAAAATACGCAAAACTAACTCGAGTGTTGGAGTGGGCAAGGCAGTGGCTCTGGGGTGCAGGGTGTTGGAGACGCTCTGCTTCCTGATCTTGGAGGTGACTAGTTATACCTCATCGAGTCATACCTTTAGAATCGAGCACTTTCTGTGTGTATTTTATACTCCAATAAAAAGTTGAAAAAAATAATATATATTATTAAAAAGATATTCTGTAGTTTTAGGAGCATAGCTATGGCTGTGCAGTCACACTAACAGCTTATGGGAAACACATTCAGAATGAAGACCAATTTCCTGTTTGACTGTGGATCCCAAATCCCCAGCCCCGAAGCCTACAGTGCACCTACCCAGTGGGATGGCAGGGGGAGGTGGGAGCCAGCAGCGCCCAGGGCGTTCTGTGTGGCACATGGAGCAGGAAGACAGGGAGCCCAGGAGGCTTCTGGGCAAGGGAGTGATTGCATGGAATATAATCTGAGAAGATTAATCTGGGAGCTGTGATGACAATGACATGAGACAGGGAAAGGGGAAAGACGGGGCAGAAGAGAACTTAAAAATCCAAGGAACAGAAACAAGATCATCTCCAAAACCCAGATGTGAACATAGGGGTAAAGGTCTCCTGACATGACACAGACTGTCATCTCTTGCCCAAAGTCCTGAGAACATCTGGCTCTTTAGGGCTGAAATCTTCCAACAGTGGATGCCCCCAGTTCTCCTAGAGACACCCAGGAGCAAATGGAGCTCATGCAATTGGCCCAAATTGCTCACTGGAGACATCACCATGTAATCACAATCCTACCTCCCCAGGGCACCCCTGGCTGGCAGAGAGGGACCCTGAACACGGCAGAGATGGTGGCTTACAGGCACCCCCCACTCACCCACGCACTGTGGAACTCGACACATGGAGCACGCAGGGAAGCTCCCTGATAACGTAGTTAAACCTCAGGGTGAGAAAAAAGTGACAAAAGTTTTCAGAGTAGTCAAAACTCATTAACTCCAGTTAATTGGGTAAAAAGGCCAGTTCAGTTGATGATGACTGGATTAGAGGATAATCTTAACAGAATGCAATTCTATTAATTTCCGTATAGTAACATGAACAAAGTGCTAGCAAAGTGTTACCAAATGCATTTCTTGCTTCGCTTCTTTCACAAGTAGATGCGGCTAATTTCGAATTAGCACACCAATTGCTTGTACCAATTAGAGCCCATTAAACACAGGACTCTGGGAGTGCCTGGGTGTGCGGTCAGGGCTCCAGCGCAAGGCAGCACAACCCTGTGAAAAGTGGCGGAAACTATTAATCTGTGCTTGATGAAAGTGCCTCCAAAGCACATCAAACATGGCCCAGGTCACAGTAAACCAAGAGCAACGGGAAGCATTTGACCTTTCCTAACGAACCAGCGCGTGGTAATAAGCTCCAATTACCATGTTTTGAGAAGGCGACCCTCGAAGGTTAGGGACGAACGCGAAGCACTCTGCGGTCAGACGGTCCTTCCGCTGTCCACACCCACCCTCTGCCGGGTGCTCTCAGCTGACCTTGCTAAATACTTGATGATAGTGCATTGCACCCTCTGTGTTCCGATTCTACCTTCTTCTCTGGTTTTCTTTAATTTTCACTCCCTTAATTTCCATAAGCCTCATTACAAGATAATCTTACCTGCCCAATAAACCAAGTTTATTGTCTACTGAGCTCTATTTCTGCTGGGTTACAAGACTCAGAGGAGCCCAGAAGAGGGAACAGGATCCCCAGACTTTAAAAGCATCTTCTGTCTAGCAATTACAGCTGTACCTTCTCCTTTAAATGCATGTATTTAAGGTCTCCCCTAAAGGTGCAGGAAGCTAAATGCCAGCCTGCTCACAAGGAAGGGACATGGTCCTCTTCATGCCCTGGGTCACTCGCCTGCCCTCTACCTGTACCGAGTACAGAGAACACGCCTGCTCCCCCAGCCCCAGGCATGGCTGTCTGGCATCCTGCCAAGATGTCGCTGCAGGGTGGAGAGGTGAGTGTGCTGCTCTGTATTTCTCACCAGCAAGCCGTGTTCTTGCAACTTCAACCTCCTGATGAAAAGCTCTACAACACCTATTGTAGCAAGGAGTGGGAATCAATTGAGATTTCCCGAAGCAATTTTACTTAGATTTCACACTGCTCTATTACAAATTCCATTTCATTTATGTTAGCTGTATAATGCATTCCCCCAGCATCCACCCGAACCAGTACTAAGCCTCCAAACAGCAGCTCCCCACACTTGTGCGGCTGATGGCGTGGGTGCTGCATTAGACGTGGCGTTCCTAAGGTGACGTGTACACCAAGGAGGGTGCTGGGACCATCCTAACAGGAAGCCGCGCCAACGGGCCACAGCTGCCTCACCAGGTAGGGAGATGCCGCCACACAGGCCCACGCAGTGTGTATGTCCCACACAGACGTGCAGCCCATGGGACTAAGACAGTGCCTGCTGTGTAGCATGGCCACACAAAGCCCCGGGTTCATGGCCCAGCTCTACTACAGTCAGACAAGTTCCTTGACCTCTCTAAGCCTCAGTTTTCCTATATGCAAACAGGTTGATAGGATGGACTTAGTCTACTACAGTTCAAAAATGTTATAACATTACAGAGTCTAAGCAGCTTTCTTCACTGAGAGGTGAAACATCCCCTGTATAAAGTGGTGTTGTCTGAGATGACAGTGGAATAAGGTGGAGATTTCTGGAGTTCTAGCATGCAGCCTGACCTGGTGTTACTGCGTCACTGTCATGGTGACATATAGCCACGACGCTCCTTGGGAGGGGCGCGGACCCTCTCCATGGACCACCACGACCGAGTTAGGATGAGAGAGAGCTGCCAGGACAGACTCATCATCGAGACCCCTCCCTGTCCCTTAAAATGAACCTGACACCAAGTTCACTGTCTCAGACAGAACCTCATGTGTCCCACCAGCTATCAGATGACAGCGAAGGCTACTCCTACAGCAGTATAAGGACTGGCCGCAGCACAACAGAGCACCCTTCTCAGAAATAGCCCCAGCACGTAATGGATGTGCATCACGGATCAGGGGAAGAAAGAGTCCCCATGGGGCAGGGACATCTGGTTAACTCCCAAGAAGGTTCAGTCTTCCCTGAATAGCTTCTGTCAGAGAGCAGCAGGCGCACGCAGGGGAGGGCTCGCAGGGGAGGGCTCCGTGTGCAAAAGGCCTTCCTGAGAGATGGCGACGGCAGGAAGAGCCCTGTGCCAGCTCCATGCTGAGCCTCCACAGACACTCACTCAACACTCACAACAACCCCAAGAGAAACTACTGCCACCTCATTTTACGAAGAAGACAACTGAGGTTCAGAGTGGTTAAGGAGCACGCCCGGGGGCAGTCAATGAGCACACAGCTCCCAGGAACCCGCCAGGAGGCCGGTGGCCTTGCCCTTGCCTGCATCACTGTTCTAGAACCAGCAGAAAACACAGATGAATGTTCACTGGGGCTCAAGACCCCCCAAAAACATTAAGCATAGAAGCAGTAGAATAGTAATAAAGAGAAAGATCGGCCACTTTGCAATATAAAACACCTCTATATGTCTCAAAACATCACTGAAAAAGTAAAAGGTAAGAGACAAGCTACGGAAAATACATGCACAAATATATAAAAACTTTTACAAATCAGTAAGAAAATCACTAATGCCTTCACAGAAAACCAGGTAATACAAACAATCAACAGAAGAAATATAACTGACAAATAAACAAAGAAAAAACTCAGTAAGACCCATTTCTCACCCTCAGTGCCCGTGAGGGCCGCACACGGCCCCTGCTGGAAAGAATGCCCACACACGGGTGTCTGCAAACTGAATCCGCAGCACTGCTCCTGTCCTAAAAGCATCCATGCCCTTGTAATTGTATCCTAAAAACGAACCAGGCTCATGGTCAAAGAGCTGAGTCCACAGATGTTGTTCACATTCAAATAATGAAAATTAGAAACAAACTAAATTTCCAACAAAGAGAACCGCTTAATTTTGGTATATCTGTACAAAGAAATAGCGTACAACCACTGAGGAGCTTATTTTCAACGAACGTTTAATGATACAGGTCCTTGTCACAATACAATGTTAAGTGACACACAGGATGCACACCAGGCCTGTCTGCCCTGCTGGTGGCTGCCCCCACACCGGTAGTGCAGTAAGTGATTGATGGCTGATCAACTGATATAACGGATCAACAAGGGAGAAGTAAGGGCAGAAGAGAGAAATCAGGGAAATAATGTCTTCTTTAAACTTCTTAGCAGTTTCCAGACTTTCCGCACATACAATATTATAATCAAGGAAAGGAAGGAGTGCTGTGTATTTTAAAGGAGTCCAAGGCTCACAGAACAAATGCTCTGATTACACAGCACCTGGGGACACAGGAGCCAAGCCCACCCCATCCGTCTGCAGACTCAACACCTGAGGCCCCACGAGGGAGGGGCCTCCCAAGTCACGAGTCCACACTGTGGGCTCCACCACAGCTGGAGCTCATGGAGGGGACAGGAACTCCACAGGTAAGGCAATAGCAGGGCCCTCACTCCTGAGGGAAGAAATGCCCAGGTACAGTGTGGAGAAGCCAGGTGACCTCACAGTCAAGCCCAGGGACACTGAGACCACACAGTCCAAGGACACACTGAGAAATGTGAACTTGGGAGGCTCAAGCTCCCAAGTGTGGCCCTGAGCACAATGACCAGTCAGGATGGCACAGGAACGATCCCTCCCCATCGGGAACTACGGCGCAAAACCTTAATGCCTTAGAACTGGCGTTGGACCCCTCCTCTCCAAATGAAGTGCCAAGTCTGGGGAGGACAATCCACTCCATTGTGGATAAGTCTGGACTCTCCTCCCCACACATAAAAGCTCACGTATCAAAATTAAATCCCACAGAAGACCAGGCTGCCATAGGAGAAACTTCCCACAGCTGCACGCATTGCTCACCAAAGGCCTGAACCCACAACAGGTATGCTGAACAACGGCCAAGGGCCTTTCAAGTAGAAGACCCCAGAAGGAGCTGACCCCAAAAGACAAGCCCACAACCCGGAGATGCGTCTCTCCCACCTCCCCAAGGCTAATGCTCCCCATCAGAGGCGTAAAGACACAGCAGCCGTCTCTGCGGATGTGCAGGCAGAAACGTACACCCACCTTAGCAGCACAGGAAGCAGGAGAAGGTATCATGAGTGACACTGGGCACCTGGAAACCTGAGCTAGGTCGTCTATGGACAGGGACCTACCTGGTAGGAACTAGTCAACTAAATCCAATCAACCCCCCTCGCCACCCACGGCCACACTCCGCGTAAGGAGCCACGCTCCCGAGGCACCCAGCGCGAGCTTCTGCACACCCGCCCCGGGCTTCCCGCCCCTCAGCAAGCGCACGTCAGACTCTGGCACACATCAAACCTCCCTCTGTCAGTGCCCTCTGGCAGACAGAAGTAACAGCTCCTTCATTTTCTTTTTAAGACTGTATTTTTTAGAATAGTTTCAGATTTACAAAAGAATTGAGAAGACAGTAGAGACTTTCCATATGTCGCACACCCAGTTCCACTATCATCATCTGACACTACTGAGACACGTTAGCTACAGTGACGAACCAACACTACGCAGCCACAGTGTCCTGCACTCCCCCCTGTGCTGTGTTTTGGACAGACTGAGGGTCTGTGGCAGCCCTGTGTCAAGCAAGTCTTGACGCCACTTTTCCAGCAGCATGTGATCATTTTGTGTCTCTGTGTCACATTCTGGTAAATTTTGCAGTATTTTAAACTTTTCACTATTAGTATTATATTTGTTATGGTGATCAGCGATCTTTGATGTTACTATGGTACGTGTTTTCGGGCACCATGAACCGTGCCCACCTCGGTTAAAATGGCAAACTTAACTGATAAAGGTCTGTGCTGGCTGCTCCACTGACCGGCCACCCCCGTCTCTGGTCCTCTCCTCAGGCCTCCCTGTTCCCTGAGACGCAGCAATATTGAAATCAGGCCAATTAAAACTTTACAGTGGCCTCTCAGTGTTCAAGTGAAAGGAAGAGCCACACATGTCTCCTTTAAATCAAAAGCTAGAAATGATTAGGCTTAGTGAGGAAGGCACGTCAAAAGCTCAGACAGGCGAAAGGTAGATCTCTTGTGCTGGTTATCCAAGTTGTGAAAGCAAAGGAAAAGTTCCTGAAGTTAATTAAAAGTGCTACTCCATTGAACACATGAGTGATAAGAAAGCGAAATCGCCTTACTGCTGATAAGAAAGTTTCAGTGGTCTGGATAGAAAATCAAACCACTCACAACATTCCCTTAAGCCAAAAACTAATCCAGAGCGGGTCCTAACTCTGCAATTCTGTGAAGGCTGACAGAGGTGAGGAAGCTGCAGAAGAAAAACTGGAAGCTGACAGAGGTTGGTTCATGAAGTTTAAGGAAAGAAGCCACCTCCATAACATAAAAGTGCAAGGTGAAGCAACAAGTGCTAATGTAGAAGCTGCAGCAAGTTATCTAGAAGATCTTACTAAGATCACTGATGGTGGCTACACTACACAACAGATTTTCAATGCAGGCAAAACATCCTTCTATTGGAAGAAGATCCCATCTAGGACTTTCATAGCTAGAGAGAAGTCAATGCCTGGCTTCAAGCTTCAAAGGACAGGCTGACTCTCTTGTTAGGGGCGAATGCAGCTGGTGATGTTAAGTTGCAGGCAAAGATTCCAAAACTCCTAGGCCCCTTCAGAGTGATGCTAAATCTTCTCTGCCTGTGCTCTATAAATGGAAAAACAAAGCCTGGATGGCAGCACATCTGTTTACAGAATGGTTCACTGAATATTTTAAGTCCATGGTTGAGACCTACGGCTCAGAAAAAAAGATTCCTTTCACAATATTACTGCTCATTGACAATGTATGTGGTACCAAGAGCTCTGATGGAAACGTACAAGGAGATGAACGTCGTTTCCATGCCTGCTAACACAGCATCCATTCTGCAGCCCATGGATCAAGGAGTAATTTCAACTTTCAAGTCTTATTATTTAAGAAATACATTTCATAAGGCTATAGCTGTCATAGATAGTGATTCCTCTAATGGATCTCAGCAAAGTCAACTGAAAACCTCCTGAAAAGGATTCATTCTAGATGCCATTAAGAACACCGGTGATTCACAGAGGATCACATGCTACAGAAAAATCTTTTGCGAAAGGAAGAGTCAATTGATGTGGCAAACTGCATTGCTGTCCTACTTTAAAACTGCCACAGCCACCCCAGCCTTCAGCAGCCACCACCCTGATCAGTCAGTAGCCACCAACATCGAGGCAAGACCCAACCACCTGCAAAAAGATTATGACTCACTGAAGGCTCAGATGATCATTAGCATTTTTTAGTAATAAAGTATTTTTAAGGTATGTACTTTCTTTCTTCAGTTATAATGCTATCACATACTTAGTGGATCACAGTATAGTGTAAACAACTTTTATAGACACTGAGAAACCAGACCATGTGTGTGTGGCACTTGAGACAGTCTAGAACTGACCCTGCAGTATCTCTGAGGTCTGCCTGGACGTTATTGTTATGGACTCAGCGTCCTTAGTTCTCACCCCATGTCTGCCTCCTGTTTCAGGTCTGGGACCCCCTCCTCCAGGACACCACAGTACATGCAGCTGTCCTGTCTCTTGGCTTTTGTTGGCTGTGGCAATTTCTCACACTCTCCTACACTTCTGATAACCTTGACAATTTTGAGTACCAGTCAGGTATTTTGTACGATGCCCCAATGTTGGGATTTGTCTGATGTTTTCCGCATGATGCTGGGGTAATGGGTTATCTGGAAGAGGATCACAAGGGTAAAACGCTGTCTTCATCACGTTGGTTCTATACCACCAACGTGACCTATGACCTGACGTTCACCCTGTCGCCTGGCTCAGCCCCTTCCTGACAGCGTGGAAGTCAGCACACTCAGGGCCCCTCCCTGGGGATAAGTGTCTACACAGAGTACTTAGAATTCTTCAGCATGGGACATTTGTCTCTCCCCCCAGTTTATTACCTCAGTCACTCATTTATTTATATCAATATGAACTCGTGGACATTTATTTTATACTTTGGCTTATACCCTAACACCCAATACCACGTTCTTTCCTCAGTTCCAGCTTGGCGACGGGGGGCTCTTTCTGTCGGCTCTTGTGCTCCTCTGACACGCCCCAATTTGTTTGTGTCATTGGGTTCTTATTTTTGCTTTTTCTGGCACAAGATACTCCGGACTCATCTTGTATATTTCCTACCTCAGGTATACTATCGGTCATGTCTCCAAGGAGCCCTGGCGCCTTTCATTGCATGGTGGTGTGAGAGACCAGGGCCTGGGTGCCAGGTGTGCTTGTGGCACTGGGGTTGGGTGGGGGTCACTGCTGCCAGGTCCCCAGCTGACAGAGCACAATGTGTGTGTGCACTAGCCTGTGCATACACATATTTGTGAATACTTCCGTATGTACCCAACTGTATCCATGGTAATAAGCCCTGACCCTTGTGGGTCCTCCCAGCCTCCTTCCTTGGCTGATCTGTAAAGTCTCACTCCAACAGTGGGAGAGCCACTTCCACCACCTGCCATCCAGTAACGCGACTGCTCCAATCCAACACACACGCAGGGCAGGAGCAGACGTGGTAAGCTGTGCTCCCAAGGGAAGCAGCGTCATTGTCCAGAGTCCAGTGCTCCCTCCTGTCATTAGTCCTGGGCTGCATTTATTTCCTAAGATGTTAGGTCACCACTTTCCCCAATTTCCGCGATAAAGAAATTGTTCTTTTGTCTGGGAACCAAAGCACTTTATCCATGCCTCTATTATAGCACGTAGTATTTAATTTATCTATTAATATTGATACATCTATCATCCAACTTATTTCAGAATAGATTTCAGATAATTTTTAAAAGTACAAAGATGATAAAGCAGCATGAGGTCACAGTGGGTAAAAGAAAAAGTAATAATAGCTAATATTTGAGTGCCTACCATGTGCCAGTGACTATTCTCAGCACTTTGCAAGTATTAACTAATTTTATCTTCAAAAAACCCTATGGAAAACTACTGCTCTAATTTTGCATAATGAAGATGTGGAAAGTGAAGTACGAAAGGATACTCAGGTATGCAAGGGCGCAGGCAGTTAAGTGGCGCATTCAGCACAGTCTAGCTTCAGGACCAGCGCTCGCCACCACCATCTGGTACCACTCCCCAGAGGAGTGACAACACACAGTCAGAAATATGACAGCAATGATCTGCACCTGCCACCGTGGGGACCCTCTCATGTTGGAAGCCGCATCAATTTAGCTGTAATCAAATAAGACTGCATTCAAGAAACTTCAATTAGATACACTTAAAAATGTACATTATTTTGTAAAAGTCTAACTACTATATTTAATAATTTCAAAAAATAAAAACTATTTGTTAATTTTAAAGTTAACTAACTTTTTAATGACTTTGCTTTTGGATGGAAAGGATGTGAATATGTGGTTGCTGCATGGAGATCCACAGTTTCAGCTGATCCTCTACATGGGTATCAGTCATCTGTGACCTTAAGGGTGTCTTGAGTCGAGTTAGGGAGGAGAATGTAGATTCACAGCAGTAAGTGGTTGAAAAGCAAGAAAGCATTTTTCCGGCAGGTTGCCAAAGGCGTGAGTATTCTATTGCATTTTTCCATATTTCCACTGGATCTGTCTTGGCATCAAAGACTTTAAAATGTCTTCTACTGAGAGCTCAATCAATTCCATATTGTAGTTCTTTAGGTGCCTTGGTGATATCAACTAGGTGAGGCTGAAATGCTAATTTGAGTGTGATATCATGATTCTCAAATTCAGTGAACCTTTCATTGTATTCTCCAATTAATAGGTCCATAACAGCTGCGTATTCTTCAAATGATTCCCATATATCATCCTGCTTATCAATGACCTTTGCTAAGTGGGGAAAATGTTCATTCAAAATTTCCTTTTGAAGAAATTTTTTGAAAAAAGACAGCTTTTTTTGCAAAATACTTGGATTTTTTTGCCACATATCATATATAGACTTACTTTTACCTTGCAAAGAAATAGTCAAGTTGTTTTGATTCAACATGATATCACACAGAAATGCTGCATTCCTGCAGAAATCTTTCAATAATTCACATTGCTGATTCTGTTCTTCATAAAATTTAACTAACTATTCTTGCAGAGATAAAATTTTGGCTAACATCTGTCCCTGCAATAGCCAATGCACTTTAGAATGCTACAGCAAATTCACACCAAATACCTCATCCTCCAACTTTAGCATGTTACCAATTGACAATGCCATGTTGCATTTGCATGAATATAGTTAGCAATACTTATAACTGGCTAGAAGCTTTAGCACAGAGATTTTGCTGATGCAAGACACCATGAAAAGAAATGAAAGCATCTGGATCTGTTAATACTTTTTTTTTTTATCTGTGCAATAAATTCTTCATGTTTTCCCATCATGGAAGGTGCACCGTCTGTACATATACTCACTAAATTTACCAAATTCAGTCCATCTTCACATTTATCTTGAAAGTTGTTGAAGATATCTATTCCCTATAATCTGTTTGCAAGAGGGCCCAAAGGGAGTAACTCTTTGTAGCAAAGAAAATCTTCTGTTATGACCTGAATAAAGTATAAAACCTAGGCCAAGTCAGTAGTATCAGTTGATTGATCCAAAACGATTGAATAATATATATTTTCCTTTTGAAGTATTACATGAAGTTATTCTGTTAAGCTGAAGGCTAATTCATGCTGCCCATCAGTTATGGTCCTCCTTAAAAGAGGTAGTTTGTACTTTGAAACAGTATCAGGGTCTAAGCATCCTACAACTTCAACAACGCATTCTTCCACAGTTTCTACATCATTGAATAGCTTCCCTTTTTTCCCCCGCGTATATAAGCTACTTTAGAAGTTGCTTCAGTGGTATTATGTCCAGGTCTTATTGCTGCTTGAAATTGTCTTTGCATTTGCTTTTCATCTTTTAATTTCTGCAATATAACCTTTTACACCTCTTTCTCTAATTTAAAATATTTGTGGTCTTTATGGGTGTTATAATGCTGATGAGCATTGAATTTTTTAATGTTGATATTGCAGTTATCACAAAGCAAACAAATCATCTTATTTTTAGCAGAAACAAGATAATATTGCAATTCCCAATCCTCATTAAAAAATCTGTTTTCTTCTTTCAGCGTTCTCTTGGTCTTCTTCTTTGACACGATAGACTGTTAAGCAGACAGAATTTAAAAATACTGTCGAGCTGTGCAATTCTTCACAAATTCCACTTCCAACAGAAACACAGTGCACCCGTTGGCAAAAGCTGATAACAAACTGACGTACTTGTCCCCTATAAACTCTTAACAACCAGCCTCATGCGGTAGTTAGTACCAGTCAGGTAGGGAAAGTTAGAACTAAATCAGGAGTGTAGCAGCCGTCAATTTAGCCCTTATGGCTTACTAATATCCTAACTGTGCCGGTCAACCTGGGAGGATTATTTCATTGAAACGTATTTTATTCTTTGGTATTTTAAATACATTCGTTTTAAAAATAAAATATAAATATAAAAGACAAACAAAAATGTATTGATACAGGCCAGGCGCGGTGGCTCATGCCTGTAATCCTAGCCCTCTGGGAGGCCGAGGCGGGTGGATCGCTCAAGGTCAGGAGTTTGAGACCAGCCCGAGCGAGACCCCGTCTCTACTAAAAATAGAAATAAAAAAATTATCTGGACAACTAAAAATATATATAGAAAAAAAAACTAGCCGGGCATGGTGGCACATGCCTGTAGTCCCAGCTACTCGGGAGGCTGAGGCAGTAGGATCGCTTAAGCCCAAGAGTTTGAGGTTGCTGTGAGCTAGGCTGACACCACGGCACTCACTCTAGCCTGGGCAACAAAGTGAGACTCTGTCTCAAAAAAAAAAAAAAAAAAAAAAGTATTGATACAAATAAGAGGATTTGTTCTGTAAAATCTGGATTTGGTCAAAAGGCTGCATGGAAGGACCCAGAAGCCTGCAGGTTCCCCACCCTGTGCTATGAATAGAACGTGGATTGCGATCTAAGCTTCCCATCAAACAGGACGAAGAGGGAAATGTGAACCACGAAGTTCAGTGAACATAAACAGACCAGTTAATGAAGGAAGGAAAATTCTTCAGGATACTAGATTCAGACTGGAATTCCTCCCAGGGTCTCGAGGGTTCTAGTGAAGTGGCGTCCATCAGCCTTGATGTCTTCAAAGTGGATGAATGAAGCCATAGGCTCTTTCTTAAAGAACCTTCAACATAAGTTAATGTCACTCATGAAGGGCAATTCTGTCATTACAAACTTTTGAGGTGGCGGTCCCTGACAAATGCCTGGAACAGTCTGCAAAGGTGCCTGCAGGAACAGCACCCGTCTTGGGTAACAATGGGGCTGGGGCAGAACTGACCCCCTTTGGAAGTTACAGGCAAATTCAACATTTCTCATCACCCTCCTCTGCTCTAATTCTGGCAGACACCATGCTGCATCAGCCTCTCTTTGTTGCTGTTCTTGGTTATAACACTAAACTTTTTATTTTGATAGAATTATAGATTCACAAGTAGTTGTAAAAAATAGCACACAGGTCACATGTACCATGCACCTTTCCCTGGTTTCCCCAGTGGTAACATCTGCAG